>NW_015373934.1:1005840-1258268 GCF_001272555.1 Dufourea novaeangliae
GGAGGATCGAAAAGTTTTGATCGGTGCTTTTCGGGCACCGGCTGAAGGGAAATTAAAGCATGTTTTGATTTTAATATTCAGGGCTGTGGTACAGGGACTGACGGTAGAGGTAAACACAAAATTGAGCATCAACGACGATATGACGTTGTACGTGAGGACCATGGACGTGAGCATTCATCTGAAAAAATTCGACGTGAGTACTTATTATAACCCTCGACTCATTTTTCCACGATGGAAATCGACACTCGAATCATCGTTCGTTTCACAGTTGGTGATCACCGGGCTGTTCGATGACGCGGAGATGTCAAAGTTGATCAGCCAGATCGCATCCGAGTTACTCCCTGACCTGATCGACGACTATCAGCAACAATTATCGAAAGTCGGAAACAAGCTCGTCACGAATCTACTCGACGGTATTCTGTCCAAGCTCACGTTAGAAGACTTGCTGGACATGATCGGCAACAAGTGAACGATTACGACAATCCATCTACCTGCACCATTGTGACACCAAGGACGATTAAAACTGAAACACATGAAATCCAAAAAGTTCCACTCGGCTGTAATTATTTTCCTAGCACTAGAACGACAAATTTCTAATCGATACTCGTAACACGCTGAACCTTCCGTTCCAGCGATCCAAGATCCATTCCAGATTCTCGATCAAATCCTTCCATCCTGATGTTCGAGACACGAGTATTCATAACGGACAAATTAAGGACAGCCGTTCACGCGAGAGAACCAGGCCAGATCGCGTGTGGGAAATCGGAATCGGGGTTGAACGTTGGAATCCGAGAAAACTTTTCGAGCCCTTTAGCTGCGAGTATTTTCAACGTTTGTAAGTTTCGAGAAAGTACAAACAGAGCCGCGGCGATTCGAAATTCCAGCGTGGTCCATCGATAAATTCCAGGATTTTCTTGTCCCGCCGTTCCAGTCCATCTGTTATTCTTGGACCCGTTCCCCTCCGTGGCTAATTCACCCGGGGAAGGGGATCACCCTAAATCTGCGGTCGCCACCTTCCAACGGCGTAATTAGCCGAGCAATCGATGGAAAACCGATGCACCCAGCGCAGGGTTACGAACTCTCGAGTGAATTCTCGTCGCGATATAAATTCTTATCTCGTCGCCTTATCCCCCGATTTCAGCGGAACGACGAGATTTCGGGGCCGCGGCGAAATTCCAACGAAATTCCACGAAAGGATGCTTACTCGAGTGTCGCGAACAGGCAAAGCCTAATGCAAAGTAATCGGGTGATATTCGACGGACCCAGGGAACCGCGAGCGAAAGGTCAAAGAAAACCGCCGGGGGATCGAGGGAAAATCCCCCGCTCGGGATGGTTAATTGACTTGGAAACTTAATTAAGTTCCCAACCATCCCCGCCGAAGATACAAACCGCTGCATCTGGCTGCTTCTTAATCTGCTCTCGTCCCGAGGATTCTGTATCCTCTCGGCATCCCACCGCGTCCGTTCCTTCGTCGATCCAAAAAAGGAAGACGAGGAGAATTTTTGCAAACGATTCCTGGGTGAAGATCACACTGACATTGATTGTACTCACATATAGATCTCTGTGTGCGGGTGTCGCGTGCACGGTACGTGGACTTTGACAAGAGCAACAAGTGTCTGTTTGGTGTACGCGATTCGAATCGGACGATGAATTTCGAGAGGATCGAGGTTCGTTCGCGCCTGATACTCCGTATCTCCTCTTCAAATGTATGTATATTACAAGCGATTCAATCGACTTTGGGCGATCCCGACGCGACAGTAATATCAGCCTTGTTAGGCCACGGGGCTTCGAGATTCCATCCGATTCTGTCCTCTATCAGTCTACACCGCGTCGTATGACGATTCGTTTCCGAGAAAAACAGTGATGTAACGCGATTAACGTACACCCGTTACGCTATCGTCGGGCAATATTGCGTTCGCACACCGGGACAGACGAGGCAACAAAACGTTTCACGCCGGTGAACCAAACACGCGTTGTAGGTGTGTGTGTGTGTATATATATTCAGACAATTGGCCTTATACATCGAACCAAGCGACGTAACCGAGGAAAGGAACGGTTCTCGAAACGACGTGTTAACGTGAGATCTCTCGTTATAGATAAATATAATGGGTTCCCCACCCCTGTGTACCACTCCAGAACCAGACGATTCTCAAGATTGCAATTCGTCGAAAGACTGAAAAGGTATGTAAACTCCATTATTATGTAACATCCCTTTTGTATCCCGACGTGCAGCCAATATCGATGCATTTCATTTTTTTTTTTTTTCATATTTTAATCTACGCGATACAAAATGCATTTTCTTTAATATTAGTTCCCATTAATTCTGCTTTCTACACACATATATCAATTGGCCAACTAGATAGTAGCACCACCTGGGATTTTTCGGTCATTATTCGGTCATCGTAATGAACGGGCAACATCGAAGAGTCAAATAGGGCTGGTCTACACACCTCCGAGGATAGCACGGAAAAATGGCGCGGCCCCGATGGAAACCGGTCGGTTGGTAGCGTGAAATAAGCGACGGAACGGACAGCTGACAATTACACACGGGGTCTCTCGAATAAGCTCGAGACGACGGCTTTTCCCTCCGTGGGACACCTGTGAATCTCACGAAAGTAAAAACGGATCCGTGCCGGCCGTCTAAGGACTAATCTCGTAACCGGCGGCTCCTTTTTTCGCCGTGCCGCGCCGGCAGGGCCGACACCCGGTATGCGCGGCCCCGTAGGAACGCTTGTAAGTGGCGTGTGTGTGCCGTGTAATTACGGGTTCTCGGTAAACCGAGGAAAACGGTCGACATACCGCGAGGCGTTTCTCATTTCCGTTGAAACGTCGATATCGGGCCGGGGGACAAGAGATATGTATGTACGTACGTACGATCGTATACATAATACCATAAACGCAGCGACGCCGCGTACGCCAAGGGGACAGAAAAGGGGTTCCGCGGGACGGTGTCCCCCGTGGGAAAGCTGCTTACAATTTACACCCCCCCCCCTTGGCCTTACGATTTTTCTTTCGCGAAACTACACTCTCGAGAATTACTTTATCGTTAACCTTTGCGATGTTTATGTCGGGTATACTCGTCACGAAAAGATGGCATTTTTCTTGTTTTATTGGATTAACCCTTTGCCTTACAACATCGAGTCAGACACGTGATAACGATTTCAAACTGAATTTAGCGAACACGTATATTATTCGTTTTCTTTCTAAATACTATTTCGCTGGCATGAACTTTTAAGGTTTATAATAAATGTAACACTTGCCATGAGAATAGAATGCCTTTTGTATCTGGGAAAATATTGTGAAGTCGTAAAAACAATCGTATGGCAAGGGGTTAAGCAACAAAATTTACAGTTTCTATTGAATGTAATATTTTGGTAAAACAATAAAAACATATTCGTGATTTTCACAGATTTGTAGAATATTTTAGGAGCGAAGAAAAAGAAACATGCAAAGAAAAAAATCACTTGAAGGAAGGAATATGCATTAGTATATAATGCACGAGAACTGATTGATAGGGAAATGACTTTTTTTTTACAATAAATGGCGTTCAAGTCGCAAGAGTAATGTTCCCATTAGAATTTATTTCAGTTATGCAACAAATGCATTTACTCTGGTTTTGTCGAGTATAGTCGTCGCAGTTTAAGAATTCCGAGGGTTATGAATACTTCTGTAACTCGATGTAACTACCTCGGGATATTTTTACTAATCTCTACTTTCGTGCATATAGATATTCACATCTAAAGAACCATATCGTGAAGCAGATTAAAACCGAGCGCTTGAACTGTCTATTCAATTAGTCCAAAGATAATTAGACGGGAATAGATTACCACAAAAATTGAGTAGGTCGCTGTTAATCCAGTGGGATCGATCCTGAATATTTCAGAATATTCAGGCGTCGTGGCTGACGATTATAAAAAGCTACACGATGCACGATGACGTCTCTTCCACGAACGGCCTTCTTAAAATTGTTTTCGATTCGGAGCGTTAGCTGACTTCGCTCACCCGACTCTCTATATAATTAATGTTCGAGACGCTCTGGCACTCGTCGTTGCGGTCTTAATTGTACAAGATTTCAATAAAGTGTGTCGGTCGTGCGCGCACAGTCGTCCCTTTCCCGGCTGTTTCGATGTCTCTTCCGAGAACGCGTATCGTCTTAATCAGGAAACTCGTACTGCCTCCACGGCTGGACGCGCCTTAACGCCAATTGATAACACCGCCCCGTTCTTTGAATGCGCGGGTCCGAGGGGCGACCCCGATAATCCGTGAATTAAAAATCGGTAACGGCTGCTCGATAGAACGCGAATTCTCGTTTATTTATACATTCCTTGACTCGCTAGAGTCGAGTGTGTAATTCTGCGAACCCATGTATGTATGTAGCTCATAAAACGAATATTTCAGCGAGCATGGGTCAAAGGGCAGATGGAAACAATAACAGGTTGCTTCTCGAACGTATCTGCAGTTCGACGAACAGTGTGTATTTGTGTAACAATGCGTTACGACTAAAGTAGAAGTCACTTTGATGATCGAGGACCACCTGTACAGACTCTGGGAATTACATTATCATCGTCGTTAATTGGTTCCCGAATAGCCGATGATGTCAGGATAATCTCCGTCGCGTCCGAACAAATAAAAAACGAGACGGTCTGTTACGAGCCGTTGGTCGATCGCGCGCGTAAACACGATCCCGCCGCCGACTACGATCATCCAGCATAATCGTTGCCACACGACACGAAACGACTGACCGCGTACTCGAATTCCTAGAACGCGAGTCAGCGTCGTGCGCGCCCGCGCGCCTGTAAATGAACGAAGCAACAAAGTGCATGTGTGTGTGTGATGGCGGTGCCAAATCACGGACAGCGAGCGACGCGGCGGCTCAGAAACATTCGAAACTGGATAATGAGAGCGTCGGAGACTTCCAAGGAATCGAGCTTTGATAACCAGAAGACCGAGAGGACAGAGATGAGAGAGAAAGAGAGAGAGAGAGAGGTTAAGATAGAGGGAATACGATGCACAATGGACGGTGAAAATAAAAGACCGACTAGACGATCGTAATAATGCGGATTAAACCACCGTCGAAAGTATAAGCAATATCGCGATAGGAAATTGGCGCAGGACGAAGATAACAATTTCGAACGATGACAGTTATAAATTCCTGTCGTTCCAGTCGATCCTGGATCTCCTTTATCGGGGATAATCTTTCTCAATTGAGACGATAAATTTCGACGAGACAGACCGAGAGAATCTTATTCTATTTATCCGATATAATTGTTCTACGTAATCGCCTTAATCTAACCCAGATCTTAAAAAGCTTTAAAATGTATATCGAGTGTTGCTGCCTCTCATTGGCCACCGTAGGATTTCGTTGAGACTTTACGAAGATCAAAAGGATCATTTTTAAATAATCGTGAGGCAGAATGTACATTTAACGTGTTAAGAAAAACGCGATTTTCGATATTTCAAGATGGCGTCCAAGCGAATTCCCCGAATTCAATACGCCGGCGGAATGACCGTGCACAGCCTTGGACGGAATCTTATCCCGGAAAAATTATCTGGCCGCGCAGTCATTAAACACATAAATTTGGAATTTATCGCATTCGCGGAAACGTCAGTCGCCTTTAATCGCGTTTCTCGCCGAAGTTTGCATTCGTATCGCGACGGTTTCGAACGACGAGAGAGAGAAGTCACGAGCTGAAGGATCTTGTGTGTTACGGTGCGTCGAAAAATACGAATGTTCCGCGCGGTTATTTGTTTTTAGTTCCGTGTACACGCGCTCGTTGTTTCAATTGTTTGCTTTCCTTTTCCTTGGCACTCGAGCAAACAGCAAAGAGGAAAGGGGGAGGAGCCACCTTCTCGCGTTAGTTCCCCACAAAAATTCTGTTAGCGAGAAGAGAGAAAAAAACAACAACGTTCCGAACAGGAAAACCGCGCACCGCATTGTTCGAATATATACCGAGAAACGGACTGAGCGTAACATTTGTTTTAAATTTAACGTTTATATTGCAAAACGCAAACAATGAATACTACAAGAATTTACACGAAAATATGTCCCGGGGATTTAGAGCACGTTTAAACGAGCTTTTCAGCTCTGCAACTTTTTGTTGTTACCAATGGCCGAAACCCACTCTACTTTACTTCGTTATGGACAGTAATAATAATAATATCTCCTTTATTACGGAATATAAAGCACATACCTGTACATTGTCACGTAGATTTTGATTCACGTTCGGTGAAACTGGCGAGGTTCGATGTTAACAAACAGAAGTATGTACACTGTACACAAAACGGTTACACACGATCACACGACACCGTACTCTTTTACTTGAGAATCCGTGAACGTCCGTGGAACTACCAACATTCTCCCGAGACATACCGTCGACGTTTTAACGAATAAAACGGTCCCACTCGTTCCCGTAACATCTGCTTCGCACATCGTCTCATGAATCCACGAAAACTTCCGACGAAAACACCAGAAAAGAAACAAAAAAACAAACGGGGGAAGCAGTGCCCTTCGAGGATCACACGCGGTTTCTTCGTGTACACATGTGAACCCCGACCGTACCGGTAGCGTCGGTGTCCCGCCGAGGAGCGACGAGGATTGTCGATGGTAGCCGAACGGGCACGAGGCAACAGGCGGCTCGTTTTAAACCCGTGGCCTACGGGGAGTTTTCGATGCGGTGGCCTGACAGTAAGCCGCCGGCCTTCACAGCGTGCGCGCGTGTTTCGTTTGATTCGCGAGAAACGGGTTCTCCGGTGAAAGTAGTATTATAGGCCTCCCGCGTTGTTCGCTGCCATTAATTTCTCGGCTCTCGTCGTATATTTTCTCTTGTGAGCGACGACGACGTGGACGACGACATTTGTTTTCTTGTACTAACGTGAGTGTAGTCGGTAGTCGTGACTAGTGACGCGTGTGCAACTTCAGAGTATTCGAAGGTACATTATCGCGCTTGCGAAAGAAATCGTTCGGAAACAATGATTTTTGCGGGAGCAGCAACGTAGTGAACGGTTAAACGTTTCCATCGGTGGTTGTGTCGCGTGAAACACGAGAACCGTTCGTAATCCCAGTGTAAACATCGTGTCAGGACGTGGAAGAAGTGGTTGGTGATTTGACGACAGACGTGTACGGTCAAGCGGCTCGCGTGTATATAAACGTGTACGTTCACGGGTATTCTCTTCGGACGTTAACGGCAGCCCGAGATCTCGAATTCTCTTTCCGCGGGAAAAACCACGGTAGAATACATACCCGTGGGAACAAGATTTCCATTTCTGAGAAACTAGCCCACGACCATGGCGATTCCCGGACTCGAAAAGCGCGCGATTTGAAGCGGTGCGTGTTCCCTTCGTGACAGTCAATCCTCTCGATGAAATCTCCGAAGATGACGAGATCGGCGGAATGTGGCGTGATCGTGTTGTCGTTCCTGGCGACGATCTGTCAGGCCAACGAACTCAAGGACTACTGTTCCATGCACAAATTCGACAATTTACCGGGCGGCCTGAGGTTCACCAAAGAAGTCGTGACCACGGAATACGCGAACATCGGGGCGTTCAAAGCTCTTCACTGCTGTCTACGTGGTTATAGAAGCATCGAATGGTGAGTGAAGAGAGTTTTTTTTTTCTATTTGAACTCAACCTACATTCGTCTCTCGAACCATAACGCCGCGACATGTTCAGATACTGTTAGGTTAGCACGCAATATTCGTCGTACTGTCGCAGTACTTTTGTAAATTGTGTGTATATAACGGTAATATGTTTATTACTTCAAATACACTGCATGTCCTGAAATAGCTCGAAACAAACCGCGCCATCCTCAGTTTTTGTCCAACGGCGAAAGATCGGTTCGGTTATAACGTATTCCTTTCCATGTAAACAAAGTGTTTGTTTCTCTGGTGTTTCTCGAGTCAATCGAACGTTACCGCGTTCAAATACACGCGTATCAGATCAGCCTGACGAAAACACGGCGTTCGTGCTCGTTTCAAGCGACGAACGAAGGTTAAACGGACACGACTTCTTGGAGAGGTCGTTCGAGTAGCAATTAATAACGGCGTCGTCGGACACTCCGAACGGCCCGTTTCCGTTTTCGAGTGTGTCTCGACGAAAGACGCCCGACACAAGGGGATCTGAGATTCCGTCGCGGAATTTCCCATGTTGTTAATTCTATCGCGGGCGGGAGTCACGCTTTCGAGGGCAGATTTGAATAACGTGCATGCATGTGTCTGCGTGCGTGTCCGACATTCGTGCTGATGCAATTTCTCGCCAGTCTGTTCTTTTTCTCTATTTCTTTCTCTTTTTTTCTTCACCGAGTTCGCGAATACTTGGAAACCCGCGCTTCCCGGCGTCGTGGAACTAATCCATTTATGGAACAGACGTTTTTTTTTCTTGCCCCTCTTGTCCCCGTGTCGCTGGAGGAATACGTTAAACCGGTTATTAGTCCGGCATACGGCACCGCGCTCGGGCGCTCACGAGCAAACACGATTTCCGGGCAAAACGTGCCGCCGCGACATCACCGTTGGTTCGCGAAACGTGTGAAAATTACCTTGTCTACCGAAACAATCGCCGTCGGAAGTATTGTACAGATTGGGCCGAAATCCGACCACCCTGAATATATGTATCGCGTGAAAATGTTCGTTACAACGAATTACGAAACGGTATCGTTTTTCAAATCTCCGATCGGAGCAAAAAAAAAATCGAGGAAAACGTTATCGTGAAATTCGGTGCGAGGACATTGTGCGACGAAATTGTATAGGGAAGGGTCGCCATTTTACCTCGAGAATACTAGCTGTCACATCTGTTTTCGCTGCCTAATTATGGTGCGACATAGGTTGCGACATTTACCCCCTGTGGATGTACCCAAAGCTTCATTGTTTTGACACGCGAAGACTGTATCAACTTCGGGGACTATTTGCTCTTGACGGTAAACCACGCTACCGTCATCGGAGTTCCTTCGGTCATTAAAGTTTAATGCTTCTGAAGGACCATCGGAGTCTCTAGCTAGCACCTCGGAAGCATAAACTTATTTTCGAAGATTACTAGACCGCGGATATCTTGCAGTTTATTACCTATAAGACTGTGCCATACAACAGAAAACAATAACTAGATTGCGAATGTTCTTGCATTCATAGCGTCCTCTTAACTTGGAAAACATAATGAAACAAAAATTTCAATAAAGTCCCGTATTATTCGTGTGTTATTAGTAATGTAGCGATGCCTCTAGTAAATAACTTTCAAAGATTCGTATCTGAAATTATGAATTTGCATAAACTGCCGCAGTCTAGCAATCAATCTCGTCGAATGAAACGAGTTTTCTATTTTATTTTTCACCCAACAAGATAGACAAGGAAATTAGATCTGTAGTTTTCTTTTCCTCGACCTGAATTACTTTATAAAATATAATTTTTGCATAAAAGAATCCTCAATTTTCCGATCAGACGTTCGGTAAGAATGGAACTATTCGATCCGTCCTAGTGATTGCGATACACCGGAATGTTTGGAAGCTCTCAGGAAAATATCCTTGAAAACATTACACGGTTCCCGGTGTTTTTTCTTTAACGAGGGGACCCACGGATCGTCTGGCCCTCGTTCTGAAATTCTCCCCGGCCGTATTTTTCCCAGTTGCTCCGTGACATTGTGTTCCAGGAAAAGCCCCCGTTGGCGTCGTCGGAGCGTGTCGAACGAACCGATTGTCGGACGATATTCGTAAAAACGACGACGCCGAAGAAGCGACCGAGCGCGCGCGCGCGCGAAGTGAGCGAACGAGGCACGTCACGGCGGTAATAACGTTTCCACGAAACGGCTGTTTATTCCACGATAAATCTAGAGGCGAGCTAGCTCTCTCGCTTTTCCCCCACGCCTTACCTCTCGGCTACGGGCTGCTTGCGCGGTTACGAAGTGCAAGGCAGAGATGGAAATCGCTATAGGGGGTCGCGGTTCGAGAGACGCCTTGTGTCCCTCGGCGACCGCAAGGCGCAGCCTTTAACAAAGAAACTCTTCCGAGAAGCGTTCCGAAAGGCCCCCAATCCCCTCTGCTCCCCGCGCCCTCTATGGGCCCGCGCGGCGATTTGCTCGAATCCCTTTCCCGTGTATACACCGGGAACTTTATTATTCCCTGGGACAAAATGGAACCTCACCCGGATCCCCCTCCCCCGCGTCGTCATTGTGCTCTCGCTCGACCAGGTGTCAAACGGTATATTTGTTCCGTGCCATTCACCGGCTCGAGAGAGGCCACATCGGTCCCCGAAAAACTCGTGGGCCCCATAAAACGGACGTGTGCCGCCGCACGGACACGCTCTTTTCCTCGGCCCATCCGCGTTCGTCTATCCGCCACACCTGTTACGTCTCTATCGAACGTGTCCATCTTGGAAGCGGGAGGGGGCGGGGTCCCCGGCCAACCGTTGGAACACGCACGAAATTATGCGGGCCTGGGACCCACCCCGATGCGTCACCCATTCAGATCGAATTAGCATTAGGTTGTTGCGCGCGGAATGACCGACTTTTTCTTGTCTCTATCGATAGTGTCTGCGGTACCGTAATAAATTTAATACCATCGAGTCGTCGTTTTTGATCTTTATCATCTGTGCGAGCAAGAAGCTATTTTTTTTTTCTATCGGTATATACACGTTCTCTGCGATCCTCGAGTTCGAACGAAACGTTGATCCTCGGTTCTCCGTGAAATAATTGCTTGTATCCGCGGGGCTCAGGGACCGACGATTATTTCATACTTATCTCCCTCGATTCTCCCCGGCTATTTTTCCATCCTCGTCGTCGGCTTTTCGCCGTAAACGATTTTCTCCCCCTCCTATGCTCCCTGTCTTCCGGTGCGCGCGCGCCACGCCACGCTGTCGACGATTCCGCGAAAAAGGAGCCAATGGGGGCCTGTGTTCGACGTTGAACAAAGGACGAAACCGTCGATGCGCGAACGTGTGTCCGGCTGACGTAGCGTTTTATTAGCGGTCGACTTCATCCGCGCGACAAAGGGCACGCGGAAGGCATAAATTAAACGACCGGCACACGGGATATTCTTGTTCACAGTGCTGTGGCTGGATGCCATTTTTATTGAATACCGTTTGAGCAGTATCAATTAGAAAAAGATAAAATCGACATGGTGATCCACATACTTCATTAATCATAAGTAGACTGTGGGATGTTTATGCAAATATCGATTTTTGTTGACTAATTTACAAAGATTGGAATCCGATAAAAATCTGATAGCCTCATTAAAGCTTCCGTAAGATTGAGGAGAGTATAAAAATCTCGGTAAGGTTCGTTAAAAGTTGGACTTTAGTGAGTTTTAGACAGTCTTGTTTACGATAAATTGCATAAAATCCGCAGTCTAATCATAAGTGATCGCCTGGAGAGGGAAAGATCCTCGATTCGATCACTCGTGCGATGTTCAATTTTTTAAAAATAGTCGAATACAAAATAATGGGTGGACATACGTGAAAAGAGAGCTGGAATTTTTGTCTAGCGTTCGTGAATAGAGCTTTAGGGGTAACAGATTCGTATAAAAACGTCTATTTGTTGCGGTATAAGTGGTTAGAGACGAGAGATCCATCTCTGTCGTGCGTTGAGTCAGCCAGAACGGCGGGATGACGAACACCCGGTAGACGCGATCGAACCCATCGGTTCACGCTCGCTATAAATTCTTCGGGAGAGTGAAAGGCGGCGGGAGGTATACGAAGTTTCTTCTCCGTACCCGTCATTGTCATCGGCTATTTATACGGTTGCATGGAATTGCTTGCTCCTCCGCTCTCCGCGACAATGACACGGCTATAACAACTGCATCGGGCATTATAATAATAATAATGATGGTACTTATTACATCATACGAACTGAATACACGGATAAACAGGACGAGATTCGGTAACGTGTACTATTAATAAATTTAACTATGATAAATATACTGCGAAAGTTTGCAGAAATTCAGAATTTTCGGTACTGATATATCTACATATAAAGTTACAAATGAAACGAAACTTGAAACCCTATAATAGGGGCTTTACTGGGTTAATGAGAACACATAAATAATATCAAGTTTCAGTAAAACCATTATTTTATTACGCGAGTTTCATGGTGCTATAAATGCATAAACTTTCTAAATACAAGAATAAAAATATAGCGAATAAACGCGAGAGTAAATTACAGACACGACGTCAACTTTTATAATGGTAACTAATGGTGCACATAACGTATTCGAATGAACGGAAATAGTAAAGTGGTCACCCCTCGACACGATTACTGTTGGAATAGAAAGCTGACATATAAGAATGATCGAATTGACATTTGCAAATTATTACCGTGCCCAGTAGAACATAGATAGTGCGTCTCCTCGAGTATCTTCTAACGTAGAATGTTGTTTCGCGACAATCGTGCGGACCATCTCTCGGCGCATACTTCGCGACGAACAAGGTTACCGGAAGCGAGCGGAGCCGGTGTTATCGAGGTTATGTTCGACGGAGGAACGTGAAGAACAAAGGATGAAACTCGAGCGAAATCATTGACGCGCGAACGTTCTTTCGGCCGTGTGATGTTCGCTCGCAGAGAATGGAGGTGCGAGTGCAACATCCGGATTAGTCGTTGGGAATGCGCCTTTATCTCCGAGACACTTCAAAGGGTTCGTTTTAGTCTCCGAAACGCAATAACTTCTCGAAGAAACAAGTCGTACGCAGGGAATTATGTAGAGACGTCTTATGGTGGAATTTCTTACTAGCGTCAGATTTCGCGCGTTTGAAGGCGATGGAATTAAATAAAAAACAAATGTAGGTCACATTTCGTTTAAACGCAGTTGGATGCATCCGGCGCGTGCGTTGTGCGTCAGAATTGCTACTGAAGCAGACGTTTGTCAGATGTTGCACGTCGAAAGCAAATTGAGAATAAAATGACAAATCTAGGTGAAATTTCGCCTGACGCTTGTTCAGAGCCACCGAACCGCGATGATCACACGTGGATTCGACGATACCTCAGAAAAACTTTGACGATTATGTCATTTTCTACCGGTTAAATGTTTTTACAATAATTTTTGTGCGATGATTGACGATCGCAGACGAACAAAACGAAGCCCGGCACGATCGTTAGATTTTGCTTCGTCGAACGCGCGATTGAATTGAATGGGAACAGAAATGATAGGGGAATCCAGTTTAAACCGGGGACGATAATGGCACGGTTGACCGGAACCGGAAGCACACCTGTAAGGATCTTTGGCTGGAGGCTCCTGCATATCGGCGAGTCGTTCTGTTCGAACGACACACTCGCGGCTTCGCGTCGTTAGGGATAATGATGCTGGCGTGCCGAACGCGATCGGCCATGGGGACACACACACACATACACTGCTTCGACGTGCCGGAAGTCGATAATCGTTTTGTGGAAAGTTGTTTCCCAGTTTTGTCGGCGACGATCGCGCGCGATCCTCCATGCCGTGCGGTTTCCGGCACGCACGCGAACCATTGCGTCCAGCCTGTTGGGCAATCCGCTCGGAATGAAATATAAAATATGCACAGGCATAATACGCGTACAATGCGTCTGACGCGATGGGAAAATATGTACTACTCGAACAGCCGATTGCCAGCTGATACAAGACCATGATCGATGACCCAGTGAAACTAAAATGAATGAAATACAATACAACGTATGACATCAACTTGTGCATCGGTCGAAGGTCGCGCTTCTCAAGTAGAATAAACTGTCGCGTCAGACGTATGTTGCCCCGATATTCAACGATCAATAACTTGAAAACGAAACCTCGAACGCAATTTCGTCGCTCTTGACTTTCGTCTCAGTTCGGAACGTGGAATCCACATAATGAAAGTGGTATTTCAAGCTTCGTACTTTATTAACACCCCCTGTATAACAGACGCAATAACGTGGATCGTCGATATCGTGTGACAACTTCGTTCCAGAGACGAGAAAATTCGTTATCTAGATAAAGAGTTTTGAACAACGAGTAAAAGATAATAAAATAATATTTGTTCTTGAGTCGACATTTGGCAAACAATTATTTCATCTTAGAATGTAGTTACTATAGCTGTAAAATTCCGCCCAACTCTGCTTCATTCTCAACGTGTGTGCAACATCATTCTTCTTCCGTTTGAACCAACACACTTTCGGTGGTCAGCTCAACGTCCTGCTCCCTGTACCCACGACACTGTTGTAAAAACCTGCGTTCCTTTTTCTGCCCCCTTGTCCTATTCGTACGTGCCTCGGGGTGTTCATAAGCGTAACAAAGACTCACCGCCGTCATTACGATGCTCCCGTGGCTATGAATTCTTGATGTACCCGTGGAAAACAGGCGAACGACGAGAAGAAGATTGCGTCGGGTGTCTAGCAATTTGCGCGTCGTCGCGTTCCGTCGAGAGGAACCGTGTGGCGTGGGCGGAGGCAGAAGAGGTGATGCGCGCATCATCGGATGGCGTGTACCCATTGAAACGAAAGAAGGAAATTCCCCTGTCGTCTTTGTCGCAAGAGGTTTCGAGTCTGTCGTCCCGTGGGGAAAGTTTGAGGGCATACAGAGACTGAGAGGACGTGTGCGTTTGGCGGGGCTGCGTCGATTCCGCGCGGCGAGCAGTGGCCTCGGGGGCCCTGGATAATGACAAGCCGGGAGAAACAGAGCCGTAATTTCGCATCGGGAAAAGGGACGACGGCACTCCGACCGTGGCTCCTCATCTCTCTCGCCAGCTCTCTTGCGCGTCTGTTCGCGGAATGCGTGAACATGATTTTCAAGGAGAGACCGATTCCTAGGACGGGGACCGGTCTCGATGCATCCCCGGCAAATTGGCCACCACCGAGCCCCCTTTCGTCCCTTGATTAGGGCTCCCCGGAGACGTTGAATACGGAGGATATCCATCGGACAGATTCCTCGCCTTTGAACGCGGGCTGAGAAGGGTACATCTCGAATTGACAATCGTCGATTCTGATGAAACTGTGAGATTGTAGACCTCGGAAAAATATTTGTACACCCACGAGCAAACTCGGCTTCCACTAGGGGAAAATGTAACGTAGGGAAAGGGCCTCCTACCACATGGTATTTGGAAATTTCCGATACTAAATTGTAAGAGTGGGGTTCGCAGTGAAACGGTTAAATGAGCCGTTCAGAATGCAACTCCATCGGGTTGTACACTTTCTATAAACCTGGGCGGTTAATCGTTATCGAGAAGTCCAGCGCACGATCCGGGAAATGTCATTACGTTTCGTTATTTCTTTTTCCGCGAACTCGGTTGTTAGGTGTTACAACAGACAGCAGTAGGTACTGGACCTTACCCATTCATCGTTTATGATGCAACAGGGGGGTGGGAGGGGGTGGTCCATTATCTTTTATAGCCTACCGGTAGAAATCGGAACGGCGTTCTTTCACGCTTCGTGAATTCACCGAGGAAAATTTTCCACCGTCGATAGAACGTCACCGGTTATTCCCTTAGCTGCGCCCCGATAGTTCGACGATGGTGTAGAAAGGCCTAAAATTTCTCTCTCTTCTCCGTGGGATAGAAAGGGTTGCAAAGGGTGGGAAAAGTTTTTCGATCTTGCGACCGCGAACGTGCGCGCAGCTCCGATTCTCCCTCTCGACTTTTCCTCCGGTTTCCACCCGGGGCGAGAAACGTGAGTTCGAGAATTTTCTTCCATCTACGTTCGTGTGGTTACGCGATACGCGCGGTGGTGCACGGGGATGGCGGCACGTGAACACTTTCGCAATGCGATTGAATTCGAGGAGATGCACATACACATGATGCGACCGCCGAACCGTCATCGATGCAAATGCGACGCACCGCGATCGGGGGGAAGAAGGTCGCCTTTATTTTTCCGAGAAAAGTTAGCAATCGTGCCGAAAAGAAACTCTTGGTATATTTCAACGGTGGACAAAGCGGTGGGGCTTTTGAGGGACTGTACGGGTTTTAGGACAGCTTCTTAGAGCAGCTTTGACATCCTATCAGACAGATTTGTATTTATTTACAGATACAATTTTTAAATATTATTGCGAGTAATGTACCGATTCACAATTGCTTGTAAACTTGTCGGCAATTAGTAGGTTTTTCTAGTAGTTGGGACCTCAACCCCTTGCCCTATGATTTTCTTGATATCTGCAGTTTCCACAATTAGTTTATCGTCAATAGTTACCCAGAAACAAAAGGAATTCTTGTATTTATCGCAATTGTACATTTACATTAATATCAACGAACTAATATTTCACTTTAACTCAAAGAAAACGAATAATATTTATGTTTGTTGAAATAGTATACTATCATCTTACAAAATCCCGTTAAAATCAAAGTCGAACACCAGGGGTCCTTCCCCTGTTTAATGTTTCTCATTACTACTCCACACTGCATCATCAAATTTCAGCATTAGTTGTGCTGCTATACTTTATCCAATTAATTGTATCATAAATGGTGACTATCTACAAATAAATTAAATGAAATACTTTCCGCGGCTCTTGAACATTAAAAAATCTGCGGAAAATATTGTACGTGGCTCTCATTATCGAAGAACTTGCCCCCAGCCATGGTGGCTCTATTTGGTCGCGCAGAAAACTTCGCGCGGACTTTCTCGTTCCAGCGTGAAACTCCATGGTTCAAACGTGAAACAATGGAACACGCTGTGTGTTGCGAAACGTTATTGCCGCCGTCGGCACGGTGTTCCCCTCGTCGGAGCTCTCGCGTTTCTTGCGAAACTTGTGCGGTTCGTCTGAAAAATTGAAATCCTTGCGAAACCGTATCGCGTGCCTCTCCGCTGCGCCGTGGATATAGTCGACGAGCGTTGCGTTAATTTGCACCGTTTTTGCGCACTTCGGGGCCAGCCATCTTGTCCCTGGGATCACGAGGGGCATACTGGGAAACGTGGACGCTTTCGCGGAATTATTTCTCCTCTCACCTTGCCACCGCCATCGTCGTCTGACGCGATTTACAGCGGCCCTGTCCCGTCCTCATTACGGGGAAAACCGCGTGAAAAGTTACAGCACTGAGATTCCGGGAACGCGTAGGCGAGAGAGCCACCGGTAGCCTCGAATTTCATTCGTATACGTCGAGCGAGAATCGACCACGACTTCACCGCTAGGAAGCCTCCCCGCATCCGTCGAGTAATCGTGTTACAGAGTCGAAAAGCGATTCGAAGGAAACGATCTCTTGGTTTCGGTGCAACTGTTCTTTTTTTTTTTTTTTTTAATTCGTTCAGCGGCGATTTCTTTCGTCGTACGTATAAATTAATGATAATATATGGTAACGATAGAAAATATATGTAACGATACAGTGATTCCTCGATGAATGCGACACGAGCAACGGCGTTATTTTCACTCCACTGGGGGGAGGCCCCCTGTGGAATCAATTTAAACAGAGGCTAAGCAGAGACTCGGCTTCGGGCAAAAAACAAATGTCTTCGCCGTAAATACCTCTGGGCGATATTTCGGCTTTTCATACGTAATACAAATTATAAATTGTGATGCAGAAACTGACGAAAGTATGATAAAATATCAAAAAAATTCTTGATTTTTCGCGAAAATGTGTTAATTTTTATAAATATCCTTAAGAATGCATATATTCCAAGGTACTAAAAGGGTTAATAGGTCGGACGATACTGTCTCGGTCCATTTTGACCCATAAAATCAGGAATCTCATGGCACTGTTCCAGCTTCCAGAAATTACTCAAAATGTTTACACTCGTGTAGAAATGACCCATATATTTCGACGAAATTCGTTATAAAACGTATCTAAACAAGAAAAACAACAATATGTATCTACCTGGGCCCAGTTGTCGCTATTTGTTTGATCACTTGCAAAATGCGTGTCCACCGTCCCATACTTAAAGGACAGAATGACGTCACGAGCGGCGAATTTTGCACTCGTTACGACGATGCATCGCGCCTCCATTAATTATACATTCCGACATTCCCGTTTCGTAACGTTGCGTATTTTTACCTTCGCGCGTCGAACTGTCTCTCTCATCTCTCGCCGTTCATAATCCCCAACCGCGACTATATTTACCGGTTGCGTGTGCCGTCAGCAGCCTTATTACGCTACCACGAATTTCTATCGAGTATCATCATATCCGAGGCAAGCCGCCGCCGCGTCGTGAATATAATCGTCCGGTTTTTCCAAGCCGCGGTCGCGTTGCAACGACGCCGCTCCGCGCACCTGCGCGCGATTCATCGTTGCACGATTACTTCTTTTTTCGCGATCATCCTTGAGAAAAAAAGTACGATCTTGCGATGACGAGAGCGATCTTTCCACCTATTTAGTCGAGACTTCGAACACCTTTGATACCCCAGTCTAGTGTCGGATACTCGATATTTTTCGAGATATTCACGACCCGAAGTTTTATTACGAAAACGTATCGAATATCTGACACTGTAATGGAGTCATTTGACGTGAACGCAACGAGAATTCGCCGACAAGTCACGCGGCGCGAAAGTTCTTCGTCTTCCTCTTCGGTATGTCCCTGCGTACACCATTCGGCAATCCAACGAGACACGGCGGTAGTAACCGTGAGAAAGTCTCGGATGGCACGACCGATGACGTATAATAATACTCGGGAACAGAGGCTCGAGCACGGTTGTTGAAACACGCGGCCAAGATAAACGAGCCTGGCGAGAGACGTCGCCGTGGACCGCGTTCGACCAAGGTAACAAGGGAACACAGATGAGGCGGAAAGGCAGAAACCGCGAAAGTCACAGAAGAGCTTCAATTAGATTCTGATCTTCGAACCGCAGCCTCTGTGACATGATTCTCGAGGATGAAACCGTGGTAGTCGAATACCGGATACGCGACTCTCGAATTTTTTCCTCGTCGATGCACTGGGAAGAGGAGAACTTTCCGTCGTGACGCATTCGAATCGATCTCCAGTCGAGTATTCGAACGTATTTCACCATTTTCTAGGGTATTTCAACGCAGGGACTTTTACAGAAACGTAAAATACCGGTATTTCCGGTTGTACCTTCGCCTTATATAACTCTATATAAGCCCTACCCTTATAGAAACCGAAAAAATACCGATATTTATTTCGATTTTCGGTAATATATCGGTTTCGGTGTAACTTTGATAGCAGAACATCGGTATAAAAATCATACCGGTTTCAGTCCCTGTTTCAACGTTTTCCAACATATTCTAGCGTTACTGGGATCACAGATTCCCGAAAAACGCGACGGTTTCCGGAAAGCCTATGGAAGGTAAATGATTCCTCGTTGTTTGGTTAGGATCCCACCGACACATGGAATCTCCTAGCAACCAGAGAGATATGTATGTATATATATGTCCACCGCCGCCAAATATTTGAATGGGCAACTCGCGGGTATTTTTTCTACCGATACACTTCCTTGTTTGTGCTGTCGGCCCGGATGGGGGGAGATGTTCACCGTTACTCGAGGCGAAACGACGGAGACTGGCGGGTCACGGTTTGTGCTAATTACCACTGGACATGGACAGAACGAATTATACTCGAGGAGGACGGGGACCGCCTCCTGTTTGCAGCGCGAATTCGCGGAAACGAGCGGGACCGATCGAGACGGCGACGCGAGGAAATTCTCGTCGAACCGATACGCCGATCGCGGATCTTCGGGCTTCGAGACTCGTCTCCGGGAGGAAATTACGTTCCCGCGATGATTCAGAAAAAGATTCGAATCGATGAAAATTCACGTGGAATATATGCGCATAGACGGCTGGGAAAAAACCATTCTTTCGCTGCGAGCATTTTGTTGCTCGTCGTCGGTTCGACTGAATTGAGGTTCCTCCGAATCGATACGAATATATGTAGATGGAAATTGATCTTGGGTAATTTGAAATTGTAGACAATTGGATAGAAGTTACTTCTCTTTAGTTGAAATTAGGTCTTTCCGATGGGTGGACGTTATATGTTCCTAAACTTTGAATCCTGCTTTAATAACTGATAGGAAAGTTTCTTTTATTTTATTCTAAAAATTCTACGAAATTTGTGAGTATTTTTTGTCGAGCAACAGCTCGTCTGGGACGGATGATTATCTACTGGCATATCTACGTATGAAAAACTTATTAGTTTTTAGTTTTTTAATATAAAATACTTTCTTTTTTGAAGGAGAGATATTAAGTAATATTATTTTCCAAACTGAGACAATTTTTAAGTTAACAAAACAGGTGAAACGATTAATCGATGTTACGCTACAATCTTAAGGTGGCAGTAATTGGGGCATCCACCCTTACCGGTGTATCTGTGGACCTCTCCGATAAAAAACACACCGACCCTCGGACCGAAAGGGTTAACAACGAACCACTTGCGTTCCACCACTTAACAATCGAAGCTAGATATTCCCCTTCACGTGAAAAAATTTAAAGTTACATCCCAGGTGTATCACAGTTCCAAATAACGAGCACACGCCACAGAAGAGCAAACAAAAATTTCCCCAGAATCCGGTATCCGGTGTTTCGCAGCGGTGATCGTAAGGTACATACCGAAGAAACCACGATCGTTGACGAGGGTAAACGGCGTTCGTTTAGCTTCCAATGGGGGACCATTGAAATTTCGCCGTGCTCTACTACCAAGAAGAAACCCCGAACGATCGTCTCGGAACGGGTAAAGGTTCTCCTCCCCATCTGACGAGGGTGGAGGGGGCAGATTTTCGTTCGCTCTACTGCGGCCCCTTAATTCGAAACGGCTTCGATATTTACATACCGCCGCGGAATGTATACTTCTCCGGGCACACAATTTGCATCCCGGAACGTTTTCACCGGCGCGGTCGGAAGGAAGCATCTTGCTGGGAACCGATAATGCGGTTCCCTCCCCCGGGGAAACGTGTTCTCCTACGTTGCTCCTCTTGGATCTGGAGCAAGGGAGGGCGAAGGGGGTGGTCGCGTACTCGCGAGAGCGTCCCAGCGTCGTTTCGACGCGCGTAATTTGTCCGGCTTGGGTAACCGATGGGGGTTGGGGGTGGGTAGGGGGTAGAAGCACGCGCTCTAACGCGGAGGCTCCTCCTCGATGTAGAACTCCGGATGTGGAAAAGGAGAGAAGAGACGATGAACGCGCGTGTACCGTGTTCCTCCAATGTTACCCCGTTTACATTGGAACACATATGTATGCAGGTACAAGGGGAGGGTGCAGGTGCAACCGGAGAGGGGGGACACACACGTGCGCAACTGCCGGTCGAACCACTTTCTTCCTTATATACGCGATAAATTTCCATCCAGCTCTTGGTCCCGCGCGAGCTGCTCTCCCCCTTTCTTCCTTCGTTGTTCGTCCTTTTTTACTACGCTTCCACCGGGGTGTGGTAACCCTTCTTCTCCTCCCGTGGCCCCGTTTCGCTACTTTACCCCCTCGACTGTCGTGAGAGGGCCTCTCGGTTTCCTGCTACGTCGACGAAGACCGCGGGGGCGAAATTTCATTCGCGAGACAGAAGTGGAGGACGCTTTGACGCCTAGGAAAAATTGGCCGCCGCCCCCGATGCTTTTAGAGGATCACCAACCCCTTTACGGGGATCCGAGGCTCTGACGTGATATCGGAATTTTATTTTGGTACCTTTTTTTATCCGAGGCGATGGCGCGCGATGGTTTCGGTGTTAGGTAGGTGCTGGCTGCTTTTTAAACCTATTAACACTTTAACGCTCGGTGGTGCAACGGTCATTTTAAAAGTGCATCAGATTCTGTCGGTTAATAGCCAACTTTTGTCAGCAAGAATTCGGTGTTTCACCGATGTGAAACAGATCGCTACGTGTACAGTGGAGAAATTCATGTTTTCACACGAAAAATAAATGAGAAAAAAATGAGGTCTGTTTAATACATAATATATGAAGATAGACTGCGCGTACAATGTGAACTGTCCTCAACATTAGAGAGAGACAGAGTGATCTTAACTCATTGAACTTATGCTAATTACTCTGTAGCTTTAATTGCCTCGTTTAAAGCTCCGCTGGTGCCCAGTCGCGTGCACAGTTCTGTTAATCTTCGGAAAAATGGTCGTTACGAATTACAACTACTCGGAGGAAATTGCACTTCGAATACCATTACCGTAGTATCGTGTGTTAGATTAGTCTTTCAAGACAGTACTGTTCACGACTGATAGGTACAACTAACACTAGAACTACCAAACAAGTCGAAATGACTTGTCAGTACACTCCTATAACGATGATTAAAACGCTATACCAACACATTTTCTAAGATCTCTGGAATTTTTATCACGATATGAAAGTGAAGAAATTAGTTAATTTACAAGTTTGTAAATTTTCAACAATATTTATCCATCGATCAAATTAGACATTTACCTTTATCATCGGCAGTTCTAGTGTTAATAAAGAATTCTTTTCTATTCCGTCACGATCTTCGATATCCATCGATCATCGTGCAATGATAGCTTCATTCATAATTACCGTACCGTCATTTCGCCACACTCGATAGATTAATTGTATTTTCCATCGCCGAACGGGTCCTTTCATCGAATGTATTATACGAGGAACACGTGGAGTCCGTGCAACCGGTTGTACACCGATGCATCGGTCGTCGTGAGCCATATCGAGGTATGCGCGATTACGCGTGCGACCACGAAACCTATAAATAGTCGCGGTGCATACCGGCGAACACCGCGAATCGACGATAATGACGCGCGCCTCGATGGGGTCTGTCGCCGGACGCGATCGATTTTCTCGTCCCGGATCGCGATACATCTCCTCCCTTCGCTCTTCTGTGAAAGTGAACACTTCCTCGAAAGAACTGCATAGATATCTCTGGTTTGCTTCAAGTTGCTTTCGCTGGTGGTATTATGGATCTCGAAGGATCGGAAACAAGACAATTTCTGACCGAGAAAACTGGTGAAACACGCGACTTGGGGTGGGGGAATGTCGCGGGTCATCCTTTGTTTCGTTTGTCCCTCGTACGTTATTTCCACGTTGCATATTCTGTTCATGCAAATTTCCCCGGGACCAGAAGTCCGCTGGTAGTTCGTTATTGTAATTAACGTCGACTCTGCTATAGTCCAGGCTGCAGCGTTAAGGTGCGTAACCACTTGTGTATCGTATCATCGTATCGTATCATCGTACGATACATTTTGCCTCAATTCGCATTGGTATGCAACGGTGATAGGATACGCAACAAATGGATACACACATTTAGGTTTCCTCCCGGTCAGAATCACCGTTTTCTCTGGACGAATAAAAGGGAACGTTCAGGAATCCCCGTCTGACGGGAAGAGCTCGATCGAGAAGTGTGCGAGCCTCGATCACGGGGAAAATTCTTTAATTATCGCCGAAAGGCAAGATGAAAGCGCAAAGAATCGAACTACCCCTTTCACGTCCCCTACCCTTTTCACGTTGTTCCACGATCAGAATTCCCTTTGTGCCGTGGTTTTTAGCCTGCATTCCGCTCGTTTCGCTCCAACCGCCGACGCCACTCGGTGAATTTCACACAGACACCGACGTGCATTAATTCGAGTCCCCTTTAATGGAGCTTTCTTTTTAGATAAAGTGCCCGCCGGTTAATTAAAGGGTGTCCCGCGGTAAGAGGATATTTTTCAAGCGACCCAACCCCGTTCCCACCTCCGACCCCTCGTCCCATCTCGCGGATCGTCTAGCGTCGCGTTTAGGAAAATGAAAACCCAGCCACCTCCCGGGGAAATGGAAGGCTGGACGTAACGGTGCACCTCGGTGTCCGAAATCATCATGTCTATGACGACTGTGTGCATTATATCGTGGCATCAACAACTCATTGGAAGAGTTTTTAAAGTGTAGCGTAATTTTGCAACAGCTTTTTTTACATTCTGTTGAACAACGTTCTGACATTTCGTAAGGTGTATAAACTTAGGAAAAGGAGGATGGATCGAACTTTCGATCAGATTTTTTGATTGGCCACTAGTTTCGTGATTCGATCATTTAGAATGGAAAGTTTAAACACTCGAGATATAACAAAAATGGCGGAGACGGTGGTACCCCATCCGTTTTTTTTTTTATCGTGGGGGAAATTTTCTGAAAGACATATTACCTGTTTCCTTGCTTTTCCAATTCTCGAGTCGTTGGAGGTCGATCTCAAATTGCGTTCAAACGTATATTCAAAGCCATCACCGACCCATCGCTACTTTAAATTACAATCGTTCCGCGCTCCGTGTAGTTCCACCTGCCCACGCGGTTGTTCTGTCTCGTCAGGTAAATAACAAGCCAGAGTTCGGTAAGGAAGTTAATTCTTACAGGTGGTGCACCGAAAAGTTAGTCGCCTCGTTCAAAGAAAGTTACAGTTCCTGCCCGGGCCGCGCCGTGGAGGAGAATACTTTTCAACAATGAGGGCGCTCGGGACAGCGACGTTAATTCCACCAACGGTGATTATTTACAACAAACGGGATTTCCGTGGACGAAATGAGAAACACAGAAAGGTGGAACGGTGGGGTGGGGGGTGGATGGTGAAGATCGTGGAAGGAGGTCAGGTCGTGGCCGGTCGCCGACGTTAATTTAATTGCATTTGCATCCTTCCCGCGGACTTTTCGAGAAGTTCCTCCATGTACAGGGGGCCCCAGGGGAATTGAAAGGCTGCCGGCGTTCCCGGGGACAGCTGCTTCCGGTTCGTTCCCGGCGCGCAGGGCTATTCCGAGGACGGAAATTACCTGGCTGGTCGCGTGGACTCTCGCGGAAACATGGAACATGTGTGTGTGCATCGGTATTTCGCTTCCGTTTACCATCACGATCGAATACCCTCTGGCTCTCGATCGAATAAGCTTTGAAGATCTACGGAGGATTCGGCAGGATAAGTGATATCGCGTCCGATTTCTCGAGACTCTCGAGGGGGTGAAGTAGCGATAAGGGGTGTCGATGCGATAAGGAAGAAGGGTAAACGAGTTTGTCGAGTGAACTCGCTAAATCCCCCGTGGGGAACTTTATTAAACTTTTATCGGTACTCTGCGACATGTTGAATTGTAATTATTAACTCATAACGGAAGTTTTGCTCCCACTTTTCTCAGACTCGATCGGTAATTGCTGGCGTGTGGGTGTGTATGGTGAGTTCCTCTTCGAAGAACCGTGCACTGGAAAATTACACACGATTACTACTCGGTAATAATGAAAAAAAAGAACTACTTTATTGCAGTTAGAGCCGCGAACAGTATTTCAAAGCGAGACTGATGACTCGAATGGGCCGGAGGGTAATAAAGAGAAATAATGCGCGTAACAAATCTTCCATGGTTAAAGATTAGTTAATCGGACTTTTTTGGAAGACAAAAGAAATTCGTTTTCGACCATTCGACCTGCTAAATTTTCATTCTGAACCACTGTGCGCCCCGGGGCGACTTCACAAGCCTTCCATCCGCTTCATTCGTCATCTCCGTTGGACGGACGGATCCACTTAGCATAGAGAGCTTGTCGACTCTAAGCAGATACAAAAATACACGGGGTCGCGTGTGCAAAACGGATGAGGTCGTAGCGTAGTGGTCGCGACCCGCGAGACCCGGGGATTAATTAACGCCCTGGCCAGAAACAGTCCCTGATTTGCATAGTAGCGTGTTTCGCCTGCGAGCCACTGGCCGCCCTTTCGGAAGCTCTATTCTCGAGCACCCGGTACATGCTGGAATTTCACCAGGTCGAGACAGGATCCGCCTACCGTCTCTCCTACGCTCTCTTTTTGCTTCCTTTTTCCCTTAACCTCCCCACCCCCCACTACTGCCCTTTTCCTCCATCCGCCGCACGCCCATCAAGCGTTCTTTCTTTTCTCCTCCCCTTGCCCCCAGGACGGCTGGTGTGTGTCTCCACGACAAACGGAGACCCCGTGGGGCCGACGTTGCCCCCGGCTCGATTATTCCCTCCACCCTTTCCACCGGTTTTCCTTTACTAATCACGCCCGAAAATTAAAGTACAGCCACGATTAATCGCGATCACGATTATCCGTGATCAACCGGGGTTCTCGTGTGCGGTAATAACGAACCGATCGTTGTCCAATGTAGGTTCATTTTGACCCGTCTCCTGTGACAATCGATTGTCGAGAAATTGGTTTTTACTACAGCAATGCGTATAAAGAATCACTTTACATTCCATAATATTACGAGAAAAATGTATTTCGAAAAAATAAAACATTCGAAACTGAATATAAAATCTTATTTCACAGTAAATATATATGGAAACTTTTATCGTAAGTCGGAATATTCATACCACGTAACGTATACCCTGATTATTCACCGTTCACGAGATTTAGGGAAGAATTCATTTTCACTCTTCGAGGCGAGGCCTCCTCCGATAGATTTCTATTTTCCGCTTCGATTTATATGTATTCTAGATGGATATTCAGGTGGTTATTCCGGATTCGGCTAACGAGCTCCGTAAGAATCCGTGAGGGCGGGGGCTCTCTTTCGAGGTCCATATCTCGTCTTGGGAACACTCCGCCGTGGGCTCTGTTTTTCAGGTAGCCGGCTCCGCTTTCGACAGATTCCATAGATTTGTACCCTGGGCCCTCATCGGGGGCCCCTGGTGCCGCCGCGTCGCGTTTCTCCCTTTTTCCTTTTGCCAAACCCGCCGTGTTCCTTCCTTCCTTCTTTCTTTTTTTTATAGCCTGTTCTACCTGCCATTCGCGGAACGTTACAAGTTGTTTCTCTGTCCCCTCCCACCCCCTCGGATGAAGTCGTCGAGGCGGTCTCTCCGCCGGGTCTCTCGTCCTTTTACTCCGCTAATTTCGTCGCTTTACCAGCAGGACACACGATGCTCTCTCGATGCTATCGGATAAAACGGACACGCGTGTCCTGATCGTCTTCTGGAGAAGTGGAGGGGGATCAAATTGTAGAGCTACTTTTAACCCATTGCCCGATAACATCGAGTCAGACTCGTGTTGCCGATTTTAAAATTGATTCAACAAAGAAATATTTTGTTTGATTTTCTTTAAGTCGAAGTGAAATGCCACCTTGCTGGCATTAATATTGAACTTTTACAGTAAAAGTACAGTTGTGATGAGTACAGAATTATTTTCGTTTCTGGGAAACTATCGACGACAATGTAATCCTGGAGTCTGCAGTCGTCAAGAAAATCGTAGGGCAAGGGGTTAGTTCCAGTATTAGTTCCAGTAAACGCCTCACAGTGTTCAGTACGCACAAGGTCTGTCCACAGACAAGATCCTTAGATCTCTAAAAAAATTTACAAAGTTCCTGCTTAAAAATAATTACCCCTAACAATTCCAGTTACGACGAACAGTCGTAATCCCGAAGCTGCCTATAACCAGCCGGTCTCGCGAAGCGTTAACATTTTTCCCCGACTCCCGTCAATCCCTAATTGTTTCACCGTTCGCTTTTAATAAACGATCGAAGCATGCAAAAGGGTCACCGCCGCCGATCGCTACAAGAAAGAGAGTGAGAGCCGCATCCGCCAACCCATTGAAGCGGACTCGTTCGTTTTAATTAATCAAGGGAAGTGCTCGCGAGAGCCGGGACGCAATCTCGTTCGTGTTCCAGACCTAGGGGTTGGATTACAAAGGTGTTTCGAGGGCTGCTGCTCCGTGAACGGGAGGAGAACGCGGTGTTTCGGTCGATACGCTTCCGCGTCACCTGGAAACGCCGTTCTCTATCGGTATCCGCTTCTTTCGTTCGCGATCGCCACCCATCCCCTCCTTTGAACGCGACTAATTAACCGAATTCGATCGTGTTATTCGCTCGAGGACGGAAAATCGATCTCCGACCGGTTATTCCGGATCCTTTTTGCGGTCAAAACATTTCTCGAAGCATTGTCGTCGTCATCGCGACTACACACATCGCCAAGATACGGTCGACGGAAAATGACTCTCGTCGGGCGGTTCTTCCAGACGACGTTCGTCCCTCGAGTATAGTTTCGAGAGCTCCACAGGGGCAATCTCGTGAAACTGAAATCATCTGGAAGACCACGGGAGAAAGAATGTTGGCACAACTTTTCCCGCCAGTCTGTTTTCCGAAGAAGTCTCTTCGATGATATGGACGAGCTGATCCAGGTTTGGTCCGTTCTTCTTATTTTTCCGCGGCGATTTTTCGCAATCGAAGGTCGAGAGAAATAGAGAGGCAACGGGAATACACGTGGTCCTCGATTTATATGGGTAGAGGAGAGGTCGGGACGAGGCGATTTAACGCCACTCGAGAATTTTGGGAATCCTGGCGGGGGACAGAAACGGCGGTGCCGCAAGGGCGTAAATAACGGGCCGTATGTGTCCAACGGATTACGGGTAGCATTCGAATGTTTTGCACCCCCTCCCTCATTCCCACCATGGTCGACCGCGAGATTTTATCGTCGTTCCGCCACGGGGGGTTGCCTCGAAGCGTTAATACTTCCGCGTTACGAGTCTCGCGCGCGCGGGCGCCCGCAATTTATTAATCCATTAATTCGCGGGAGGACCCGCGCTCGACTGCACCTGGAGGATCGTGAAATACTGCCGTCGCGCGAACAGAAAAAGCGGAACGAGCAAACCTGAGAGCCCTTCGAAGTGCTCCCGGTAGGAATGGACCTTCTTTTGCGGTGGATTCACCGATCAATGGGTATTATTTTCATTTTATAGAAGTGGACTTTACATTGTATCGTCATCTAGATAGGTTTTTTAGCGTACAAGATTGGTTTGGTTTTCTTTGGTTTTCTTCTTTTGAATGGTTAAGTCTTTATGTGGACTTTTGTGATGTCAAGGCATTGTTTCGGGGTTCACAGTAAATAATCAATGAGCATTCGAAAGCTCCTTGGCACTGAGTGATCAGTACAGATGGTGTACTGATCACTTCCACTAGGGGAAAAAGTAACGTAGTTAATATTGTATAAATTTCAGAAACTTCCGAATTCAAATGGTAGGAGGTCCTTTCTCTGCGTCAATTTTCCTCCAAAATCATTAACACTGCTTTATCAGAGTAATTACAGAATCACAATCATGATTTAACTTCATTCACCTGTTTGGTAGTTCTAGTGTTAAAAATCGATACAAGATATCGATGTTTCTAATCAAAAGTATCGATATTCCCCCCCCAAAAAAACCCAAGGATCCTCCGACCCATTGCACGATCCGTCATCGTTCTCAGCGTCAAATAACTGGTGAATCCTGCTGCCTGTCTTTCCGCAACGTTGTAAAACGGACACTCAGTCTCCTTCCCGCGGTATATCCAGAGCGACGAAATTCGAGCAAATAATTCCGTCTCTCGCAATTACGTGTCCCCGTCACGATTCTCGCGCCGTCTGTCTGCAACAGCCCGGCTGTCCCGGTTTGTCTCGCCGTCACTCGTCGCGCGATCCTTTCTCGTTCTCTCCGAACGTTTCGTCTTCCGCATCTCCATCGTCGTGGAGAATCCAATCTCGCGGGACAAGGGAGCGTTGTTGCCGCGGTATTTCCCGCGGGGTGGAGGGTCGTAGGTCGTTGGAGGTGGGACAAAAAGGGTACGCCGATGGAAGGAAAGTCGCTGAAAGTCGTTTCAAAACCCCTACGTTTCCGTGGTCGGTACCCCCTTCCCCCTCCATGGCTGCTGATGGCTGCAATCGTTTTCTTATGCGTCGCAACGTGGTCCCGGAATTGCCTCGACCCGTCGTCGCGTCGTTTCCTCTCTTTCGTCGGACATATTTCAACGGTCTAATGAAAATTTGCCGCATTTTGCATCCCTTTTCGAGGGGGAGGAACACGAGCTGGGTCTGAAGAAGTCCGTGGATCAGTTGCGTTTTCCTTGGGATTCTAGCTTCTTATAAATGGGGGATGGTAATGGTACAGGGAAACGGCAACCATATACGTGTGTCATAAGTTGGGGTAACTTTGACCGAGTCGGGGGTAACTTTTCGTCCCAAAGTC
The DNA here is from genome assembly GCF_001272555.1 of Dufourea novaeangliae. Classification (NCBI taxonomy): domain Eukaryota; kingdom Metazoa; phylum Arthropoda; class Insecta; order Hymenoptera; family Halictidae; genus Dufourea; species Dufourea novaeangliae. Next base: position 1,035,501 of record NW_015373934.1, read on the forward strand.
AGAAAATAATTATTATCAATTCTGCAACTCTTTGGTGGGTGTTTCTGTTTTACGTGAAATACCTGTTTGTTCTTCTAAATACCGATCTTCTGTTCGCTGGTTTTGTTAGTGTAAGCTCCTTTAACCCCCAGACCCTTGAATCGTTATTTCTAAATTATGATACTGATACATCTGTTGTATTTTGTTATTTCGAAGTCGAAAATATCGATATTAATATTTTTTTCCTTATTTATTTTTCGAGGTGATACTTGAATTTCTCAATTCTAAGGTAAAATTACGGATCCTTGTTGACAATAGTCAATCCTTGTTGATAATAGTTATAAAACGAGTATAGCACCAGTGCAACACTGCCCATTAAAGGGTTAAGATGTGAAGGGCTAAAACACCTGTTGTTTCTTACGAACCGTCACTATACCTCCAGAAGTCCTATGCAACATGTCTCATACAGCCTCTTTACAGTCCGCGTGTTCTTGCCCAGTTCTACGAAGTGTCGTCCGTGGAGAGTATTATTAGGACTAATTAGAGCAGCTTCCAGATGGAAGGACTTCATAACTCCCCTGGCGTCCTCGTCCCCAAACCTAATATGCCAAGCAAACTCGGAGCGCTTTGTCCCCGCAAGGAAATCGTGTTCTCGGGGGCGTCGCTCAAGGGACATACACGATGGGACGGAATTACGTCCAGTCTCTCGGGACCAGTGAGTCCAGAGGTACACTCGCCGTGTAACGTATGGGGAAGGAAAGTCAGTTTAGCGGTCGTAACGGGTATAGCTCCGGCGAGGGCCACGTATTCATTGTCTCCTCCCGTGAACGATCCGCGGGGTCTGGGTTGCGACGAACCGGTCGTAAAGCGATTTACGATCGCCATGGACGTTTCCTCTAGACCGAGTGGACACAGTTCCCTTTTCGTCCCGACATTGTCGCCACGAGGCTGCGCAACGTGACGCCCATTCAACGTCGTATTTTTTCGGCCTATACGTGTCGACTTCTGGATTAGAATTTATTAGCCGCGATCCGGTCGGGATTGAGATTTATCTGGCCCGTTAAAGACTCCCGTCACGGTTCACCCTTTAACGCTCAAATCTGCGGATCCTTATTTTAAAATTATGAGAATGATACGTATATACAAGGGTATCGCGTTTAAATTTGTACCGGACAGCAAAGGACTAATTCCCGTGTTCTTCTTCGATAATGGAACTATTAGATTGTTCGAAATACACGAAATCGGGCTCTGAGAATTCGTTCTCTGCTGTGTATGGAAAATCGATGCAGCTGCACGCTTTCCGCGTATATTGGAAATATTCATTCGTTTAACCCTTTGCCGGTCGTATGTCTACCCTTCAAAGCAAAAAACTAATTCCGAGTTTCGTGTGGTTTTTCGTTGCTTGTGTTGGATGGAAAACAAATATACCTGTCTTGAATAAGGAAACCGTTGAACGATACCGTCCGAATATAAAGTAAACGGAATAAATTTTGTATTTGTGATCTTGTATTATATCGATAGTGTTTGTTCGACGCGAAATTAAGTTAATCGAAAAAAAAATGTCTGTAAGTGTAATAGTTTCGGAGATAAAAATCGAAGGACTCCTAAAAGGTTCGAATCTACTCGGCCAGGGTTCGAGTATACTCAGTTCGATCCTATTTCGTCTGGGTTCGAGTCTACTTAAACGTATTGCTTTCCCTTTTCCAAGTATTTATGAAACGTTCGAAATTATCCAGTTAGATTCGAACCTGCTTGTAACATACTTTACCCCAACTTTAATTACAAGTCTCATAAAAATCGGAGGACACACTGTCAAAGGGTGAGTGAGTTCATCTGTAGTGAAAAAAGGTTGTAATTTACGGCGAACTGGGGATATACAGTCAATCGATTGGAGGTCGAGAGTGGCTTGGTTTAGGGGGTGTGGGGGGTGAGGGTGAAGGGTGATGGGAAAAAATATAAACGAGCCATTGCACGTTACTTACGAGCAGTATTCGAGTGGTGACGTGGCTATCCGAGAGAGCCGTCGGACGGTTATCGAATTTCGGGACGAGCGGAATAGCCCGGACGATGAGATTCGAGAGGTCAACTCTCTTTCTCTCTCTCTCTCTCTCTCTCTCTCTCTCTCTCTCTCTCTCTCTCTCTCTCTATCTCTATCTCTATCTCTATCTCTATCTCTATCTCTATCTCCCTCCATCGTATTCCCGTTCGCTCGAAATAAATTCCCCCGACCGCGCCAATGAAATTCCCGCGTACGATAAATTCCCGGAGCGCGGTAATTGCGCCGTCGGGCTGTGTCGCAGAAATTGCGCAGGGATAATCCGACCTCGTCGACCGAAAGAACGATCATCGCTGCGTTATGAAATCGTTGCGCCCGAGAGAGAGCAACAACCCCCGGCGAACGAACCATTCGCTGGACGTTCATCGGCCGACAGGTGAAAAATACACGGCGTGATACTCCCGTCTATCCACGTCCGATAGGAAAGATCGTCATCCCCTAACTCGAAAATGTCAGGAGCACCTGGAATCCTTTTGGCGAACTTGATAGTTTCTCGAGTCTTCGTGTTTACGTCCACGTGTTTTTGTATCATTCTAGCGTTGTACCAAAGGGATTAGGAATTGGATTCTGATTAGGAATTGGATTCTGATCAGTAGCGTGAGAATTTTTATGCAAAATAACATTTTCTAAAGTAATTTCTAAAGACAGGCGTAAATGTAGAAATTTATTTTTCCTCCTTCAGTATCTTATTGGGTTCAGACTAAAATAGAAAACTGATTGGATCCGATGAAAGCTTTGTCTTCTATTGTATTTCACAGAGTCCTATGGGCTATAAATGAATAAAAATCCGCAGTTTACTGATCAGAAACTGGGTCCATGACGGTATAAGGCAAATCGGTTTCTGGAATTTTGCATTCGCAGAATCATCCAGGGGAAAAGCGACTCTGAAAATACGGGCATTCCCCGTAAAACATTCTCCGTCGACAAATTCGCATTTCGATTCATCCTACGTACAAGGGACCACCCGCATATGGAACAAACGGTCGCAAGTCTCTGACCGGGACACCACTGGTATATACGTTCGAATTGCCTTTTGGCATTCGTAGACCGCGGAACCAGGCATTCCGGAATCGGCGGGAAAGTTCACGAAACCGCGGCCACACACCGACCAAACCGCAGAGACGACGGAACGTTCCGCGATTCGTCCGCAAACTTTCCGCATCCATCGACGTGTCCGTCTCCCAGGAAACTGTGCGTTAAGGATGTTTGATTTTGATTCGATTCTTGGAAAGGTCGATTCTCTTGGGTAGCACGTCACTACCATCTATACAGGGTGTCTCACCCGATTTTGTTTAAAAAAATGTTCAGAAAATTCCCGAAATGAGGGGGGGGGGTCGACTTTGTTTTTTTAAATGGAATGAGGTATTTTTTAATAAATCAATCGATGCAGCTGGACATTCGTTATAAGACAGTACTAACTTATGTATGTCGAAAAGTTAGTAGTTCAAGAGATATTTCAAGTTAAATAATTTTAAAATACCATTACTGTCGTGTTTTATTACCATTCCTGTAAATAAACGCTAACGTCTAAGTATGACATTCCTACCGTGCGCCGTCTGCCTTCGCCATGGAAGTTTCCGCGACCGTTTTCACGCGTCTTTCCTGGGATACGATCGCGACGCAAATAAATTAATCAATAAACACATAAATACATACACGTCCGTCTGCACCGCAACGCAGACGGATTTGAAGCTTAATCCACGGCGGATGATCCACTCGCCAGATCGCTCGAAACAGGCGCGCAGATATCTCGTAATTAATCGTTATCGCGGCTCTCGAATTTCGTTCGTCGGAAAAAAACAACAATAATTCCCCGGGGCGCGACGTCGGATCGCGTGGTGAGAGAAAAGGGGGGAACCGGATCTAATTGGATCTATCTGTTGTATTAAACGGCATCCGATAATTATCCCGGTAATCCGTTTACGCTGTCGCTATCTTGACGTCGCGCGTGCGTAACTCAATATAATCGTTCAACACCGGTTAATTAAGCGAACATCGATTAAAGCGACGACAACTGACGTATATTCTTTTTTTGGGGGGAAATACAGTAAGGGAGCCACCTCTGATTTCGATGATTTTTCAATATATTGCCAGGGTCATCGCCCTGAGTAGTGTCGTGAAGGTTTTAATTTAGGGTTGACGTTTGTAAAAAAGTTATTTTAAATAAAAGCTTAGGTAGATAATTATTTAGAACTCTGACTTTACCACTGATTTCGATGCGTCGTAGTCAAAAGCGTTCAAGTAGAATCAGTCTCGGATACCCCACGTCAAATAGAAATTGGTCTATTGATTTGAGGGAGCTATTATCAAGAAAAGTTACTTTTTTTTCGTTAATTATCTCCAATCAACTACAATCGATACAATGCTTCCGAGTTGGAAACATTGTTCTGTCAATAACTTTTTAGTATATACAACATTTGCCAACTGAAACTTTCTGAAGATGACTCAGGAGGGTCACCATACATTCAAGCTCAAGATCATCGGTCATTTTACTTATCGATACTACTAAAGTGCAATACTAAAGTTTTTTTGCTAGTAACTTTTTGACAAACGGTGACCCCCGACTGAAACCTACGCAATACTACTCAGGGTCACCTTAGCAATATATTAAAAAATCATCAAAATGGAGGTGTATCCCTTATTGTCTATATTTACCCTTTTTTCCCTTCTTTTTTCGCTCGTAAACGGAGATGAGACCAACCGCCCCCTCTCCCTACGGTCGTAACTACCAACCGCGACGCTTCCGCCGTAAACACACCCTGACATTTCTGCCGGCTATTTGCATAATTGCGCGCCCGCGCACGTTGCCCCATAACTATCGCCCACGCTCGCGATAACTGTATCTCTCGCCGGTAACTATGGTTCACGCGCGAGCACCGAGGCTCGTCGGTTGCCATAGCTCCCCGCGTCGTCGTCGTTGTTGTCGTCCCTTACCGACGATTCCAATGTGTCAACCGAAAATTACCCTTTGAACCATCCACGCTGTATACAAGGTGATCATGAAAAACGTGGGACAGCGTGGACTCAACACGTCGAACTTACAGAAGAAAATCAAGAACGATGGAATTACGTTCGAGAGAAAATTTAAAAAGTGGAGTTAGTCACTTTGACCTCGAGTATTTCTGGAGATCGCAGTCGTCAGAAAAATCTTGAGAAAGAAATTAATTGATGGAAATACGGTCGAAATACGTCTGACGGGATGGGTTACCTATATGTACTACTCGAGTAGCTAATTTCCAGCTGATATACGGTTTCAATCGATGGCACTCGGTGAAATGAATGAAAGCAACTCGCGGAACAGCCAACGAACACGCCTCTTAAGTAGAATAACCCCTAGCGTCAGACACATTTCACGCGTATCTTGCGATCTCAACGATTAACTCGAAAACGAAGTCACCTTTCGTCCTTAGTTTGTCACGTATGTTCCACCCTGTGAAAGTGTACCATCATTTTATTAACACCCTGTACATGAATTAATATCTCGTACGTGAATTAATTTTTCAATTATACTTTTCCACTGGAACCTCCCTTTGTTTGTCGGAGTCGAAAGGATCTTTTCGCGTCCGAAATCCCTCTAGGGTCTGTTTTTAATTCGCTAATCAAAAAGAGAGATGAAGGTAGAGCGTTGAAATGGCCTCGCCGTTGATTATTGTCCCGGAACCGGTGACGTAACATCAAATTCTCTCGGTGTATTTCAGCCATTTCGTTGCCCCCCCCCCCCAGCGGCTTGGGGATGGGGGTTAACGCTGCTCCGCGGAGCGTCGTCCCGTTTGTAATCCAATTTCAATTAAACGGGAATTTAATTTCCCGTCCGGGGCAGCCCCGTAACGTTCGACGTTTAAATAGTTCGGTCTGTTTGGCCTGAGTTTTGGCCCGCCTTCCCTCGGTTCCACATGGAAAATCGCACAAAGGCTGGAATTCCTTGGTCGTGTCCCCAGGTCGTCGCCCTGTCTTTTACCTTCAGAATGGCGCTCGACGGTGTCTCCATTACCTTTCCTATCTATGTTTCGATCGTGTTTCGATGACTGCACTCTCGAGAGAGGAAGAGAGGCAGGGTGACATCGCAGGACACACGCAGCATTCTTTTCAACTTTCCTGTCTCGCGAAGAATTCGTGTAAACGCGACTCGAGAGGGCGTGTTTGGACATAGGGAACAAAGGGGAGGACGGGATACCTTCGACAGTTTGGGACTCAGAAGAGAACTCGAACTTCCTAAAGCGAAAAATACGATTGGTACGCAAGGGCCCTCTTGAGCTTTTCTGTATAGGACAGACGTGCTCTGCGTGGTTAGATTCAAAAGGACCGACTGGTCTCCGAGTGACTGGCTTTGTGTTAGGTTTCTTATAATCGTGGCGCTGTCGATCCTCTTTATAATCGTGTCACCTATCCTACCTGTTCCCATCAGCGTCAAATGCTTACGAGTTGTTCGAATAAGGTCGTTTTCGGACCTATTTTTCACTGGAAACCCTCGTCAACTGGTCACAGTGTCACAAAAAGGGGTTACTTCGACATTCTCGAAAGTGGTCCAACCAGCTTAGCATTGCATCTCGTTCATCCACGCGTTTCATCAGCGAGCACCTTTAATATCTCACTTGGTCTTTAAGATGGAACAAACATGCTAGAGGAAAATATTTGCTTGGAAGAGGAAGATACTGTAATAAGCAAACAAAATTCTGAATTTGTTCTGAAAAGATTCTGTTTTTTTCTTCTTTTTAAGTAAGACTTACATATTTTTATCATCGTGGAGTAATAGTTTACCACGATGACAAAACTATACCAAAACTTACGAAGAATACGACCATAAGAAAAATTTGTTTATCACAGTATTTCCCCTTCGAACCAAATAATATTTTCCACACACATTCCTTTTCTACCATCGAAAGCAAGTGAGATATTTAAGGTGCTCGCGTTAAGTGGGGGATACCTTTCATAAACTCCGAGGAGAACAACAGACTTAAACCGTATTCGGGCCCCTATTCTCCAGGCGTAGAAACGTTCGGAATATTTCAGACACCGTTTCCACTGGCACGAGGGAAGCGAGATAGGGGGTCGAGAACCGTTCGACAATCCTCAAAAGCGCTCTGTTATTTGTTTCTCCCGTTTGCGCGCCGCCGGCCGGTCTGCGAAATTCGTCAGAAAGCGGCGGTTAACTAACCGTGGACGTTACACACGAACCAATCCCTCGAAGCAGATCCCAACTGCTGTTCCCCAACCGCCGTCTGCTCCTGCTCATCTTCTCCACCTCATCCCCCTCTTCGTCTTGCGTTTCTCGGAAGGTCGAATCGTTTTCGGTGCCTCTCAGCGAAGAGGCTACGAACGAGGGACGCAAATGCAACGCGCCAGAGAAAGACTGAAACACGTGTCCCGTCGTTCTTGAGAGAGTACCACTCGCGAAACACGGGTGAAACTGCTCGAGAACGGACGTTGAACGGCTGTGTTTCGTCTCGAATTTTCATGTTTCACAACCCCCTCGTTGTATAAATATTAAACCCTCGTTGGAAATTTCAGGGTCGATTATGGTGAATGTTTGTACTTATGTGCGTTTCCTGGGACCACAACCGTGTCTTTAACCCTTTGCACACTTCGTTGGATCTATTACGAGGACACATCAGAGATCAAATTGATTATCTAGATAAAAAGTTTCGAATAACGAACAAAAGATGAAAAAAATATTTTGTCACTTTTTATTTTATTCAACGTGGTAATTCCAGTTTTTATCATAAAGTAATATTTCTTCTTGAATGAGTAGACACTTCGCAAACAATTATTTAATCTCATGAATTGTTTAAAGGTAAGAATGACGATTTTAGATACTGCTGCTTCTCACTATCTATTTACAGAGAATTATTTCAGAGAAGAGAGAATCTTTTAAGAGAATTATTTCAAACGATTGAAAAATAACATAACATGTTATTCGAAGTATTTCAAATATTATTCTATCCGACGTGATCACAGGCATGGAAATAACGATGAAATGACATAATATGTCATTTGAAATAATATTTCCAATAATATCACTTCAGAAGTCACCAGGTCTGTGTGGCTCGACGGTGTTAACCGGTTTGTCCGAAATGTTTATTAGTTACAACCTACAGGATTGGTCTTCCGCGTTCTCGAGGATCATCGAGGTGATTCGATGCGGGCGTCGACGCGCGCATATCCGCGCGAGCGAAACGAACGATGAATTTGCGTGGGCGTGCGGTGCTTGGTGCCCGACGAAGAGGAGGATGAGGCGAACGTGGGGGCCCTGGAGGCGAGAAGGGCGAAGGTCTGCGGTTCGAACAAATGCGATAGGGGAATTTGCATTTGCGGGTCACGCCGCGGTGAGAACGAGCCGCGAGGAGGGTAGACGCCGTCGCCGTCGAGAAAATAAAAGAAACACAGACAGGGAGGGCAGGGGGGAGGAGAGGCCGCATTCTTCTTGCACCTGGATACGCTCTTGATAAAATGGATATACCAGGATTTGCATGGTATTTTCCTCGGGGCGGTTTCTCATTCGCCAAGAGGGACGACGGACTCGCCCTTTATCTCACGGCGGGAAGGAATCGGGTACGTTTAATATTGTTTTCGATGTAACGTGTTGTGTACCCTGTCTGGGATCGTGTCTAGGTTTTCGTTTCGTTTTGCATACGGCGAATCGAGCTTATAACGATGCAATGCCACGTGGTGAAATTGTTTACGTTGAAATAGTAGATTTTACTACGCTCTTACGCCTCGACATTAGCAGAATTTTCATCGAGTCGAACGGCTCTGGCGGAGAAAACTCTCCGGGGAAAACTTGCTAACTGAACTAATCCTTTACGGAGCCCGTTAACTAATCGGGGACAGGCCGTGTAATAGTCTTCGCGAGCCTTTGTCGTTTCGACAAATTCCATACCCGAACCTTCACTCTCTCCTCTCCTCTCGAGTGGACGAGAGAGTTCTCCTCGAAGAAAGTTCCGCGGGAATTCTCGATCGAGTTATTTCAACGGAACCGGCGGGCTCAGAGGTCGATTTTGGGGGGACGCTCGCGCTGGTCTACGAGAAACCGTGTTAGTTCCGACCTGGAAACTTCCCGACAGCCATCGCACGTGCGACGAACATTCAATTTCGGGATTCGTCCTCGTCGGTTGCCACCTCGCGAGTAACGCCACCGCGACGTTCTCTCTACGGGTAAAACTCGAATAGGATCGTGAGGCAGGAAGGAAGCCTCTTCCCCACCGATCATTGAAGATGGATCGAGTATATTTCTCCTCCCTTCTCCTTCGAAACTTCGTTCCTCGCCGTGTGTGAACCGTGCGTGACGTTTTCCCTCGATCGATTGTATCGACGCTGTGAATTTCCACGGAAAAGATCATAATAGTTACGCGAGGAACCAGGGCGAGAATATATGTACAGGGTGTTCCAGAATATTTTCGACTCTAGGTAATGATGGGTTCCTGAAATGATTTGAAACATCTTTTTCCTTAGCGAAAATGTTATCCGAGGCTTTGTTAACGAGATATTAACGAAAAACCCCGACCAATCAGAGCGCGAGTAGTCCCTACGCGCTGCGATTGGTAGTCAACGCTGTCGCGGGAGCTCGGCCGGCAGACTCGCGCTCTAATTGGTCGGGGTTTTTCGTTAATATCTCGTTAACCAAGCCTCGGATAACATTTTCGTTAAGGAAAAAGTTGTTTCAAATCATCCCAGGAACCTCTCATTTCCGGGAGTCGATGCTATTTTGGGACACCCTGGATATAGGTAGCTCGGCTATGGGGACGAAGGTCGACGTGGAAAAATGCGAAATTTATCGTTGGATCGTGGCCGGCGATGGTACGCGGACACCTACGCCCCGGGGTTTTCGCCTCGGACGACGCCGCAAGAACGTCCAATAAATGTCCCCCGAATGGACGTGGCGCGAGGACGCAAGAAGTTTCTCGATGTATGTGCCACGGTCGCTGTACCGCGGCACCACGAGGACGACGATCAATCTTCGACGATCCTGGCTCGAAAGAAAGCCAACTGGGATGGTAGAGGTCGGTCGCAACGGCAGCAGTGCGGCGAGGTTAACGTGATTCCTCGAGGTTCGATTTTAATGTCAGCTCCGTCCTCGAGAATTTCTGCCTCTGGATGGCGTTTCTTCGGAAGAAAATCGAATCGACTGTGTCCGAATCAGCTAGCGGAGGCAGTAACTGTTGACTATAGTGATGTGCGATACGGTATCGATACTTCGAATATCGATGCAATTTTCAATTCAAACATCGATATTTTGTCTGGATATATTCCGGTATCGATACTTGACTCGTAAATGCGGATATTTTGATACAATCGCTGCATTTGCCGTAACGTGTAACAGATTGTAGGGAAAGCCCCGTGACTCCCATATGAATACAACAAATTTCAAAGATAATCTTATGTACCTGAAAAATAATAACATTCCAATATCGACAATCTACTGTGTCCAGATCCTTATGGTGGTGTATGTACACTGACATACAAATTTGGCTTCTGCTAGGGAAAAAGGCCTTCTACCACTTGGTAAATTCATTTCAACCATTGAAATAAATGTTAAACCGAATATTAATTCGGCATAAATTTCAGTAACTCCGGAGATCAAGTGGCCCTTCCCCAACGTCGCTTTCTCCCTCAAGTAGATCGTAAATTTACTCCTGAGTGTATGTATGTCTCTAGTTTTCGCGTAAACTAATACAATCACCTTTATTCTGGTTCCTTAAAAAACAAAAACTAATCCAAAATATCGTCTCCATCGTTCTCTAAAAATCACGGTTCTCAGTCCCTCTTGTACCGTGACTATAGGCAGACAGAGCAAGCCATATTAGAGAAAACGAGATCAGGGTCGGTTCGACGGGGGTTTAACTCTTTTCACTCGATTACCCCGTGGCCTCCACAGGCTGCTCTCTCGTTTCTCCAGCGTCCCTTGTTTTCCTCCGTTCGCCTGTGTTCATTCTCCTCGAGAATGATTTCGCGCGGAGTGGTTGCGACGCGATTGCCTCTTGACGCAACAAGTACCATACTGCTTTAACGAAACCGAGAAAAATATCGGGGCAGAGAACTCTTCGGAACCGTGAGTGGCCTCGCGACGAAGACGTTTCGAAAATTACCATCGAAGTCTTGTCGAATTCCTTCCGATGGATTCAATCCTCTCGATCAACAATACACGATGACGTAACAATGAAATCGCTTTCACCGGTGGGCCCCCTTTTTTTTCCATTCGATGAATCATTCGAATATCAGCGAACGTATAGTCGACTGGTACGATATTGCGTCCTCGTAAAATTAAGCGTTCAATTCAGGTGCCAGGTGACTAAAATATAATGCACCCAATATATTTATATCTAATACAAATTACACTTCACTGTACAAAAAAAAAATGTCTACCATATATCTTTATTTTCAGGAAAACTGTGTGAATTTTAATAAATATCTTCAACAATGCATATTTTCCAAGGTATTTCTAGATCGTACACAGAAAAATTAAAAGTTACTAAGAGGGTTTAACTACAGGGTTTAACTACAATTCCATTTCGAATTCATATTGCACGGTCCTGAAGATACCCAAGCGTTTCGAATTACAGTTTCGGCTATCGAAACGAGGGGGAGGGGGTACCTATTCAAACATAATGGTTCTACGAAGACACAATATCGTGGCCGTCGATTGTACCCGAGACTATCGCGGCGACCAGAACGGGAAAGCAGCGTAAACGGGAACTGACGTAACTCGCGTTCGATCCAGCACGTTCCCGTTAAATTACACCTTCTCCCGGTCGGGTACACGGGTAGCTACATACACGGAGGACTCGTCGACACGAGTGTACGAGGTAGTACCGATAGTCCGGGGGTCCGAGGAATTGCCCTATAAGTAATCTTGTCCCGGAGTAACAGTCCACCGTGGCGGAGACGACGACGACGCGCCTTTAAAAGCGGCCTGTCCCCTGATGGATTATTCAACGAGACCGCGTATTGGCGTATCGCTGGACGGAAATAGCGTGAGATGATTTTGCCACTTTGATCAGAGATGTTTGATGTATATTTCGCGGCGCAAGAGAGGGAGACTGATAGCGATAGAGATGAACCTGAACGTTGAATTGGACCGATAGTTTTTCGGAGCGGTTTACAAATTAGACAGCTGATATCATATTCGATGGGGCGATTTTAGTTTATTTTTGTTGTTCTTTTATTCGTTTACTTCCTGCGCAATTTAGAGGTCTAGCAGGCCCTGACAGAATAGACGGATGACTGGTGACTAGGTTGTAAGTTGTGTTTGATTATTAACATTGGAGCTACCAGCGTTGAATCTATAGATACTAGATTAAATTGTACAGTATAATGATATACAGAATAAATTGTACAATCTAGTATAATATAGCGTAAAATGAATTGAAAGGTCAATATAAATTCCGCTGAAAGCACTATTATAATGTCAATAGTGATAAAATAGTAAATCTGTAACCCAACATTTTGACGGAATTGTTAATTTTAGCGTTCATATTTTTTGTTGAAATCCATCCCATGTTTATCATAAGTACAGTAAATCCTGGATGAGTGTTCGATACTGAACATCTTCAAGTTTATTAATTCCAGTTTCAATTCCCCTCAAGTCTGACACAATATTCCGAGTCTGAAACGGGTTAACGATTTCCACGAGCGTCTATGGCACGCAGCGCGTAAAATCGCTAGTCTGTACATTTGGCCCAGGCTCTCTGCTCCGTCAGAGCAGCTGAACTTGAACCACGAAGTCGTAACGACTGACCTCCGTGTCTCTAGAAGTCACACACAGACGTCCCGTGGAAGGATGGTTCCGTGTGGTCGCTGAAAAATCGTAAGATCCACGGAATCACCATCGTTGGGGTTATCGGACGTGTTTTCCCTGGGAACGGAGCAACAGCCAAGTCCCACTCCACCTCTCTGTGTGTATCTCGGTCGCCAGGAACAATTTATTATACCTGTCCCGTGGTAGCCGGGGGCAGATAGAGATACCGAAACTCGAGACATCTGATTTTAATAGAAACGAGCCGGACCCGCCGGAAAACAAAAGCGAATGGAGGAGGCCGAGAGCGTGGCCTTTGAGGGACCAGCAGACACTGGAGGTACAAGCGGTGATCTCATCGGGATAACGATCTTGAAAAACGCATCCGGCCTCCTCCCTCCTCTTACCCCCCTTTTTGAAACTAATATCGCGCCTGCCAGAAACGAAACGAGAGGAACTCGAACTCTGAAACACGATCGTTCTCCAGCTCGGAGACCGAGCACCAAGAGAGACGGAGAAAAAGAACGTCCTGGGAGATTGTTCGAGCCGCGATTCCATCGAGTGTTGCGTCATTTAACAAACGTGTCCACGAATATAATGTTGCCCCTCCAGGAGGAGATCGCGCTTTGTCCACCATTTTTATAGTCTCGTCTTGTCATTCCCACCGTACTACGATATCTTAACAAACGTACTGTTCAAACTCTGATGCAAGAAGAGAACGTTACCCTATTTCGATCTATACATTCGTTACGTTTCCATTCCTCTCCACAATCATACCCAGATGATCAGCCCTATAGCAAGGGGAACGCTAATAGGGGATGGTCGCCGAGATTTGGACCATCGTCTAGGTTGGGTTCTGACACCAACCGAGTCTCCCTAGTAAATTAGTTAACGCAATCACTACCATCGTACATATATTGTTTATCACACGGCATAAATTGCTTACACACAAGAAGTTAAAATACTGGTTCAACCCGAACAGTAGTATAAATTCGATAACCTTCTTCCCCTTAGACTTAGCGGTCTCTCGCCTCAGGGCCCCAGGAAGATAGTTCACTTTCGACCGATTCCACCGAGTTCTCGATCGATCATCCGCGACTCTACGTCGCGCTGGGCGACGGGAATTCCTTAGCTCCATTTCCCGTCGATGACGATAAGCGGCTCAGCTCTCGTCGTCGTCGTTGCTCCACGGTATCCTCCTTTTTGCCAGGTCGCTGGCTTGCTTTCTCCGCCGATGACTAATGCGCGCGCGTTCTCGAGAGCAACGGCTCTCGCGGAGCTCGACCAAGAAGACGCTATCTCTCTTCCTCCGCCTCACGATTCTCCAGGGGCCTAGCCCCAGTGTCCGGTTCGTTCAGAATCAACGAACGTCGGTTGGTGTTCGCAGGGACGCGAATTTTCGTCCGAAGTATTCGAACGGAGGATACTCGAGAAATCCTTCCGAGGAGCTTTTCCCCTTTACCTAGCGGGGTAAACGCAATAAGGATAATAAAGTGGACGGGGTCAGGGCTGAGCGGAATTTTCATTCCCTATTCTTCTGGAATCCCCGTCCTCGAGGTCCACCGGTGAAAAATAGCGGCGGATTAACGTGTCCCCGGGTGGTGGCGGGTTTGGAACTGGTCCAAATAGGCGTTCGATCGCGAACGGGATGCTTGTTGGAGGTTTTATATTAAATCACACCAGGTCGTTACATCGTGCATTTGGTTGTCGAAGTGCGTTGCTCGGAAAAAGTCCAACGAAATGGTACAGGGGTAAGAGGAATGTATTTATTCTCTATCTTCGAAAACGGTTTCGAATTATTGGAAACTTTCAACGGTACAACGTGGTACAAAGCTACCATAAACCAGTGGAACAATGATTTTTTTAGTTTTCCAAAATGGGGAGCTAACTTCGCACAGTGTCTCCTGACATCATTTGTTAGTAAAATAGTTAACGCCTAGGGCGATTAAAACTCTTTACGCTCCATGTGTTTTTCGCGTCTGTAACTAGTCTACTCCAGAGATTTTTAGGTAAATAAAGGAAGATCTTACGTTGAGGGTATAGCTAGTACTTGGAAGTAGATCGCCTTAACTTGTGCCAGCCACACAGGTAGTTGCAGCGCGAAGGGTTAAACGTAGTTCAGTATATCGACTCCTTTAAGAGGATTCGAATATCGAGGAGCTTATGAACCAGTCTGCCACGGGCGCGGTACTAAGAATCGTTTTAAATATTCCAAAGAATTAATAGATTGTACGAGAATAATCCTCTGTAATTCCACGAAAGAAAAGTGCATCGAGCAATTTATCGTCCCGGAAGCTTCCTCGAAACCGTTTCGAATGCTTCTGTAGATACTCGTCGGGACGTTCGCGAGTACTGTAGAGTACCTCGAGTAGCTCTTTACAGCCATATTCCATTGGAAGTTACATCCGGTAGGAACTTCCCTCGTCGAAAGCTCGATCTAACCAAGGGATATCTCGAAGGATCGACCGTCTCGAAGGAACCGATCGTCGTTGTTCCCCTTCGTCGAATAGAGAAAGGAGAAAGAAACCTTTGGGGAGATCGATCCCCCTCTGTCTATTATCGATGCACACGCCCACCGGTGCAGCAACGACGATGTAACAATTATTATCGAGAAAGCCCGCCGTTGGGTCTCGGAGAGAGAGAAAGCCGGGCATTAGGTTCCTCGAGGCTCGGTGGTTCCCTCGGCTCCGTCCGGCCAATTGCCCGTTCTCCGTTCGCGGAATAATCAGCCGAGGCAGATCGCAGCCACGGAGTGAGAGAGAGAGAGAGAGAGAGAGAGAGAGAGAGAGAGAGAGAGAGAGAGAGAAAGAGGCAGCCGGTGAATAGCGGTTATGAGTTCCCTTTGTTCCAACTCACCGATCCACTCTCGCCTGCGCCTCGTCTCCTTCGTCTCTCTCTTCTCTCTACCTTCGAGTTCTCTTCTCCTGTTCGCCTGAACAGTTCCTGTGTCCCAGGTTTCTCCAATGCCCGCTGTTCCCCTCTCTCTGTCCTTTTTGCCATTGGGAGAGAACCACCACTCGACTTCTCTCCGTCGTTCTTGGATCGTACGGATCAGAAATCGGTGGCCCGTGATTCGTGGCCTGGGCACCCAACGTATCCGGTTATCGGCGGGCTTTGTTAAGGACATCCAGTCGAATTTACGATACGATCATCGCTGTTTCCTGCGGTATACCGTGCTCACCCCATTCCACCTCGAGCTATTATATTGTATATACCTCCGGTCGACGGGAGTGTATAGCGAATCGTTTGTTCATAACCGGCGATCGTGTTCCTGATACCGGTTTGGTATCGAAAATCTATGCCTCGGTACTTTTCTGTGTATTTTGTATGGTGCATTGTATTTTGCACTCGGAATCGCTTGCAGGCTCGGAGCGTTGTATTTTGTAATTGTATACCTATCATATAAATTAAATGGGAGAATGGTATTATATGGATTAGAGGCGGGAAAATTCTTCGATAATAAGAACAGTACATATGAGCTGTTCACAGGTGAGATTGACTAACTCCAGTTTTTTTTTAACCTTTTCAAATTCTAATGTCAAAGCACTTGATTAATGCTTAACTTTTTACATTCGTATAATTTTACGGAGGTGACCACTTAGGCAAATTGCACGCAGAAAGTAAACGATCGAGAAACCTGTTGATGAAGATTTCTGTTGCGCCACGCGCGCTTGTAAAACCGTCGAGACACGATGGCTGCGCGCAACCGATGCCCACCTACGGGCAGCGGGGCACTTCTCCTGCTACAGGAAACGGCATATTCCGTCCGGGACATCCGGTCACGCTTTTTATAGACAGGTGGTTATGTCCCCCTTCCTTCGGCGAGCGCGCACACCTACGCGGAACAAACTTTCGACTCGTCACACCGTCTCGGTTCGCCTCGAATCGACGATAAGACAACCGCGAGTGTTCGGGTTTCATTAGCCGGTTCGTCGTATTCGATATCCTCTCGTCGAATGGCGTCAACTTACGATTAAACTCTGCCGGAACTTTATACAAAATAACAGTTTTCAAAGAGATTCTTTCATTTCTTCAGTATTTTATTATGTAGATGCAAAGCTTCTAAAATGAAGAAGAAAAAAAGGTATATTTAATATCGATATTTTCAATTTCAATACACACACATATATATATATATATATATATATATATATATATCAGTCTGATACTTTTGAAATAACAAATTAAGGGTCTGGGCGCTAAAGGGTTAATATCCCCTAAACAATATTTCCTTTCGACTTTCAAAGCTTTCATAATGCCTTCTAACATTTACTGCATATTCGATAAGTGTCCCACCCAAAATTCTGTTTCTACGATTAAGAATCTCTGCCGATCTGGAAATCGCCTGAATTCCCAATTCGAATCCACGAAACGTCGGGAAAACGAGCCACGTCGTTCGATCCAATACAGACGTGAAACGTTCTGATATTTAAATATTTAATTTAAGCTTCATTGAGAGCCGGCCGACCGGAATAAAAGCACACGCACGGGAGAATAATACGAGCGGATAAATATCGCAAATTGCCGTTCCAGCCGCGCTTTGACCAGCGTGTTTGCGCAGGTAGGAGGGCGCAGCACAAATGAGCCGAGCGTGTTACGCGCGTTAAACAATATCGGTCGAATTCGCGTGCGCGGGACAATTCGACCAAGAATCAACGATGACTGCCGGTTTTCACATGGTTTTCACATGGTTTTCTCATTAGATTCGAGGCAACGCCTTGTGAACACACGGATGTATTCATTGTCGATCCTAGTAACTCTTCATTGTTGGACGGAACCATCTTCGGTTCTGGAAAAGAGATAATCACATCGAAGTTCCGTATTTTACCATTTTTATCATTTTTACCATTTTTACCATTTTTACCATTTTTACCATTTTTACCATTTTTACCATTTTTACCATTTATACCATTAATACCATTAAGTTTTGACACTTCTTTACATTTGGATAGCTTTCCGTGTTCTCCAATTTGTTCACGATTCGTCGAATGGAAAGTCTTCAATGCAATCTAACGCGTGTAAACTGCAGGATGGAAGAGTTTCAGAGAGGATTCTCGAGTAATTTTCAATTTTCACGGGGAATAAGACACCCGTCCAGCGCAGAGCCAACGGAAGCCGGCACCCCGTGGCGACCATTTCGCGCGTCGCGTGCACGCCATTTCAGCGTGGAAAACCGTGGCCCGTCGCGTGAAACGTCACTGACACGTTTGTCGCGTATCACCCCGGACGTAGTTGCTGCACGCTCGAAACGCGAAAAAATCTGTCCGCCCTCGCGGAAGCAACAGGCAGTTGGGCGAAACCGGTGACTGGCCTGCTATGGGGATCGAAAAATGTACATTCTTTATTTAAATGCTAAAGATTACTCACGTTATAAGAGTAGACTGCGAATGCAGATGCAGATTTTCGAAAATTTTGTAGGTATCTTGAAACCAATAAATATTACATCGAATTTCGTCTATTATACGTTCCATTAGGTTGCAAGTGAAGTAGGGGTTTCCCTATTTACGAATATTATTTATTCTATAAATTCCTTTTTATTCAAGCAGAAAAATTTCTGTCTTACCGTCTTTCTCCCTTGCAATCGATCCAATGTATTCTTTGTATCGAACGAACAATTGTTACTTCTCGTTATCGAATTTCGTCGATACGGAAACGAAGTAAATTTAGAATACTATAATTCGTGCAGTGGTCCTTGACGTCTGCGTAATTTTTAACGCGAGCATCGAAGTGAAATTAGACTTCCACGCGATTCGAGAAGACCGTCTTTTCTACCTTCTATCGATAGCGTCTCCCCTGTCCCGAGGAAAATTGCATTTTGCTAATGGGGCTTGTCGAGGGGGCAGACGAGGGGCGCTGGTGTAAATTAATAACGAGCTCGATTCCACGCTCGAGCGACGCGGCAATTAACTTTCGCTCGGCGAAAGGGACTTCCGTCTACATGATCGTCGCACAGGCCCTCGTTTGTTAATCGTTCGACGAGAAACCTGGGTCGCCCTCGTTTCTGCGATCGAACGTCGGATTTCCGAGCGTATTTCTGCGCTTGTGGACTTTTCTTAGCTTCGTCCATCTCGAAGGCAGTAGGATTTCTCGATCGTCCCCGAGCCGAAGGAACGGCGGGGATCGTACTCGCAAACAATTGGAATCTTCTCGAGCTCTGACCGTCATTGTTCGTCGCGAACGAGGATCTCGTTTCCGAAATGAAACTGGAAGCTGAAAAATATCATGAAATTTTGATCAGACTTCTCTGTTATCTGATCCAATTGAAGGAATTTAAACCAGTCAAGATTCAGTTCTTCTACGATCCTGCTCAATCTTTCGTCAAAAGGATCGTAGAATCGAATTAACAGTCGCTAAAAATTTCGCCGTTTGACGAAGGATCGAGAAGTTTTGGCAATGATACGAGAAATGATCGTAAAACCATCCAAGATCCGAGTCCTTCTCAGATCCCCTGCGAATCCTTTGACAAACGGGTCACGTCTGACCCACGTCTGAATTCGAAATTCTATCGCCCATTAATACGATATTCCACGACGCGATAGAATACAAACGTCGAAAACGGGGGAAACAAGAAGGGCCGAGACGATGGGATTACGAATTCTCGAACGGCCCGTGCTTCTCTTTCACGGTTCCCACCGCTCCCTCCCCTCATTCCGTTCCGCTCCCATCAGTCAAACGATCCGTCTTTATCCCTCCCGGTAAGTTCGGGACAAGAGGGATGCTGAGACGCCTCCGTGGACTCGTCCGTGTGGAAACGAGACGAGAGGCGGTCGAAGGAGCATTGTGAAACGATTCGGGCCCCATGGTGGCATTGTATCGGGATCACGAGCGAAGTCCGAGTTCGTGGAAAAGCTTTCCGCGAATCGGGAGAGTGGGTCGTAAATCGAGGAAAAAGGGAGAGAGGGAGAGGAGAGTAGCTCCTCTCGCCAGGAGATCCTTTCTTCTTCTTTCACCCCCCACCCCTTTTGCCTCGACCGTTTCCCGGATGACGGGAATCGTTCTCACCCAGTGTTGGGGGGGAGAATCTTTCTTAAGTATGATATAGAGGTCGCGTGCCGGCTTTTCGAGTCACAAGGACTCTGATCCTTTCGACCTACCAAAGGTGTATATGTGTGTGTGTGTGTGTGTGTGTGTGTGTCTGCTGTACGTCAGCTCCTCTAGTTTACCTCGCGAACTTTCTTCGTTATCGAAAGCCTCTCGAACGGGGGGTAGCTCTCGTATATTAGATACGTCCAGGCGAAAGGAGGAACCGTAAACATCCCCGTAAAAGAAAAAATCTCATCGTCTCCCCCTAGGCGAGAATTTTCTGCGGTAAACTGGTGAACGGACGCTTCATTTTGCGCGCAAATGGTCTCTGTCGGGTTAGGTGGACGGGTTCGTTGCGTCCACTTGGATTACGAGCCGTTGTCCGCCAGATAGGGAGCTTGTATCGTGGCGAGGAAGAGCCGTCTTCCGTCAGGCTTAACTTTACTCGTTTTGCACCCCCGAGACAAAGAATCCTCCACCATCATCCCCCAGTCGAGTTTTAAGTTAAACTCGGTATCAACGAGATGGGGAGGGGAGGGGAGAAAAGTTTTCCAAAGGGGATCTCCCGGCTGCTCGCGAATCTTCGAGGAGATGCCTTGAAAGAGTATCCACAGAATACCCCGGCTCGAAACCGTTTCCAGAGGTGCTTCCGCAAAAACTCACCGGCGAGACCGGTTCTCACCCGGCGCACACCGTGTCCTACCTCTCGATCCTCTCCGTCTGAGAACTGTAATGTCGACCGACAACAGCGGTGTCCACGCTTTAACCTCCTTCCCGCGCGTACAAGGTGTCCACGGTGTGTTCGAGGACCATTTTCGAAAATGGCCACCAAGAATTCAAGGCTCCCCTCCGTTTGTATGTCGCGCATGACAGAAAGTTCGATGGGAAAGTTTACGGAAAGGGGAAGAATTTTTATTCTTGCCACGACTCGTACGGTACAATAAAACAGTGGACTCTCGATAACTTTCCGTAGAGGCATATATTCCTCCTCTGTCTGTACACACTTTCTCTAATACTACTGACGTATCCCCACCACGCCCTTTGCTACTGTGCCGTCCCTCTAAGTAGTTGAAAAAGGCACACCTGAATCTATAGGTAAACTAAAAGAGTTTTAATTGTTATATATTTTCACTTATTATGCTCTGAACTTCTTTCGAAAGTAATTTAATTAACGATCTTTAAATATGATCGCAGTACACCTAACTTCCTCGTCCCGGCACACCAGGTGAAAATCCCTACGCTGGAGCTATCTTTCCAGACTTAGTTTGTCTTTGTGGTGGGGGTATTCGAGAAGTTTCCGTATCGCCAGAAATTTCCTCTACTACCTCTGACCTCCTAAGTTATCGAGAGTCTACTGTTCTTCGAAACGATTTGTCTTCACGCCTCTCGTTCCGATCTTCTTTTTTCTTTTCTTACCAAAATTTTTACACATTCGTACCACATAACTGTCAGATCAACGTCCTATTCGGGGGCAGAGCCTCGTCGAATCCACCAATCATGGATCGATGCACTCGATCTACCGAACCGAAAACATTCCTCGAGACTTGTTGGTTCAATATACGTTTTTAGTCCCCGTTCGGGATGACTCCCGATGCAGACTTATCGCGAAGACCAGGCTGTAAAGGCGAGGCTGCGGGTGCTCCACGAGGAAACACACGGCTCGTCATACATCGAGATAGTAGAGTACCAAGAGGCGAGGGTGGTCAGCGGACCGATAACGAGAGTCCATTAAAACCGGACATTCTCTCGGTCTGTGCCTTCTTTTTCGCCGGCGCAATGACCTGCAGTCGGAGAAAGGACCGAGCGATACGTAGTTCGTTTTCGTGGGATCCACTCGGATGTGTTCGTCGAACGAAATTGTTAAGTTCCGGTTTGATTTTGTGGAGATGATACGAATAAGTATCAGGACACGTGGTTTGTATGAAACAAAAATTATATTTTAGGCCCTTTTTATCACTTCATAACTCATAGTATCCCTAGAACAATATTTATTTGCGACTTCCCATGCGTTGTAGCAATTATCGTACAGGTATTTGATAACTGTTCTAACACTTGTGAGGGAACATTGAAACAGAAGTTTATTTCGCCAATTTTCAACCTCGTTCAGTTCGTATAACAGACATCCAGGTGTATAGGTTCGAATATTTCAAATGTGGTTTTACTTCAGATTTCACTCTAATACCTGCAACCTATACAGGATGACAGTTGCATCTATTAGAACTGCATAAATTTCGCGATTTAGTCGTCCATAAAAATTATTCCATGATATAAAACAAATTTGCCTACAGTCCTCTAGCAAACGAAAATACAATTTTCAATAATATGATCGAATACTCGTTTCACCTACAGTATGCACAAGCAATACATTAATATTTCATTACTGTTAAATTGTAAAAAAAAAAAAAAAATAAACTAGTAAATTGTACAAATAACGCTGTTACAAGACTGTTCCCTGGGAACTTGATAATTCCGCAATCGACAGTGTCGGTCCCGAAGGAATTCCAGTTTCGAAACGTCCCAGAGTCCAGCGGGTGGTCCGTTGTATTTCCAACGTTGGGGGTACGCTCTCGGTGGCATCGAGCATCGACAGAAATATCGAATCGTGAGCACGAACTCGATGTCAGACGCTCGGAAGAAGAGTTTGAACGGGACGGTCGCGCTATACTTCTTTCCGCCGGTCAGCCACGGAAACCAACCCTCTTCCCTCGATGTAACCGGGTTAGTCTCGGCCTGGTCGCCGTCCACCCACCCCATAAAACTTTCCTCCCTAATGTAAACGACTTGCAGGAGAAGCGAACGAGACGGGCCTCGGGATCTCGCTTAAGGCTCTGGCCCCCTCCTTTGGTAACGATGTTTACGGCACGAAACTTTTCTCCCGGTGACGGAAATTGGATTATTTCGCGGCGGTGGCTTTTTATTTCGCTAATGAAACACCCCCCGTCCGCCGCTTCATAATTAACCCTTCGAGCGCTGAAATTCCCTTCTGGCGACGGGCTACGCGCAGGCATCTACTTCCAGCGATCGAATCAGAAATAGCTGTGGAAAGACGTTGCTTAATTCAGAATCGAAGAGCATCTCGAGTATTTTACGGTCGACTGCGTAACGCAGTAATTCGTCTAATTTCCAGTAATCCTATCAGAAACAGTTCTGGAACAATGTTGAGGTAACTCTAGTCTTCTTGGGGGTTAAGTTTCTGCTCGCAGGGATCAAAGGCAGCGTTGTGATACCAATCGGTTAATCCTGCATCTATTTAGATCATCTACATAACTTTAATGTCGACTGCATGAAGCAGTAATTCATC
Source organism: Dufourea novaeangliae (assembly GCF_001272555.1). Classification (NCBI taxonomy): domain Eukaryota; kingdom Metazoa; phylum Arthropoda; class Insecta; order Hymenoptera; family Halictidae; genus Dufourea; species Dufourea novaeangliae. Next base: position 1,058,589 of record NW_015373934.1, read on the forward strand.
TAATTATCAGCAATCGCCATAAAACTATCTTTCAAACGAGGTAGGGTAGATAGCTTCCTCGATGTCTATGCTTCTGTGCACAAGGACCAAAATTGGTGGCGTGACACTAGTTGGCTAATTCCTTTCGAATCTCGATCATCCAGATAATATTAAGGTAGACTGCATAAAACTGCAAAAAAAAATTGATTACATGTCTCCACGAGAAACGAGTACAGTACTTACACTCGCAAGTTTCTCAAGTGGATCTCCAGGGTTGAGGGGGGGGGGGCGTGTTCTCACGATCTCGTGTGTCGAGACAACGTCGAAAGAAACGGAAACGAAACGAGAGAGAGAGTGGCTTGGGACCCCATTTCGGACCCCGCGGGCGCTCCCTTTTTCTCCTTGGCTCTTCGGAGCCCGAGACATTCCTTGTTCGCGTTTTACCTGACTCTCGAAAGAGTGCTCGTGGCGGTGGCCGCGTTTTCGAGAGGACCCCGGAGGATACCGTCGAAAAAACGAAGACAGAGAAGGGCCCAAAGGAGAGGGGGAAACGAACGGAGATTAAAGGGTGGGGGGGGGGCAAGCAAATCGAGAATGAAGGGGCCGAATGGTGGACCACGAGTGCAGGGAGGATAATAAGTAAGGCTTGCGGGCTATTCTCATCCCAGGACCACGTGAGAGCACTATTTCACGTGTATTTAAATGCACGTGTACTATTTCACGGATATTTAACACTAGAACTACCAGCGTTGACTGTACGCTAATTTAAATTGTGTAATATGTAATGCAATATAGCCTAGTATCGATGTTCCACCAATTAATATCAATATTCTAAATATTAGAATTAGAAGAAATATTCTAAGAATGTAGATTTGGAAGAAATATGCTAAAAATTTAGAATTAAAAGAAATATTCTGAAAATGTAGAAATAGAAGAAATATTCTAAAAATTTAGAATTGGAAGAAATATTCTAAAAATTTAGAATTTAAAGAAATATTCTGAAAATGTAGAAATAGAAGAAATATTCTAAAAATTTAGAATTGGAAGAAATATTCTAAAAATGTAGAAATAGAAGAAATATTCTAAAAATTTAGAATTAAAATAAGGGTGTATTAATGCACGAGTATCTAAATACACGTGTATTTAAATTACGTGACATAACACACGTGTAACCGCGTACTTAAAATGACACGTAGTGACGTGTGCATGTATGTGAAACAGACTTTCAAAATCATGATTTCTAGAGACCAGAACATTTCTCTCTCTTCTTGGACACGTGTGAACGTACACTATCGTGCTCTCGAGACTTTCCTCGGATGAGTCCAGGGCGAAGAGACCGGGCGTGAGTCGAAAGCTCATCTAGATATCCTTCTTCGCGACGAACAGACGGACAGACGGACGAACGAGACCGCATGTCGAAGTCGTTCCTGGAAACGTCGTCTTTCAGCCGGTTTCTTACTGCCGCCGCTACTGCGGATTCGAAGGGGCCCAGAAAAATTAACTATATAGAACCGCGAGTGGTAAGCATAAGTTGATAGCGTTCCTCGTGAAACTACGAAGGAAGAGAAAAAACCTGGCGATTATTTGATCGTTAACCGTTGGAGTTTCCTTGCTTCTCGCGATACGCCCAGATACAGAGAGTACCATCGCGGATAGAAAGTTTCGAATACTTTCGAGGGAATTCTGCCAGAGAGAAATAAAGAGAGACAGTATAGGCTTACCGAGATATCCCAACGACTCAAGAATACGACCAGGCGCATGAAAGTCAACTAGTTTCGGAAATATGTATTTCGAATGAAAATCCCAGACTTCACGTAGGGAACAGGTGAAAATCGCGACACGATTTCGTATATAACGTCCTGGCGGATTCGGGGCACGGATGTCTCGCGAGACCCGAAGTGTTTTTCTCTCTGCGTGCATCCGAAGGAAACGAAACCGAGTCGCTTCGTGCGGTGGATCTACTGCTTCGGTCGGTCCACCACGAAAAAGAGGAGGAACAGACGGAATAAGTGGCTTCTGAGAGCACGAATTACCTTTCGTGGGGGCCCCGCCGGTAGCGAAGGGGAACAAGAGGGGGGGGAGGGGTTGGGACCGGATGAGCATCGAGAAAGAAACCGGTGGAATCGAGTAAAGGAACGCTTGGGCTCTTTCCGGCGCGGTTTCTTTCGTCGACTGGGGCCAATTTCGTCGGGGATTTTCGAGGCAATCGAACGAAATCGGCGCGTCCAGTAGGTACTGCGGCTCTCCCATTGGCTGCCTCTGCTCTGGAGGTCTGTCTCTCCCTGTCTGCTCGATTCTTCGTCTCCAGGGGTGGTGTCCTTGAGCCGGTGAGTTGTCGGAGGTCGAAGACGTGACGAACGTCAGGTATCTCGAGACGATACTCTCTTGCAGCTGCTTTTTTTTCCCCTGAAAGACATCGTATAGTTTCTGGATACTTCAGGGAATATTTTCGACCTTGTATCGCCTTGAATTCTGACCAGAGACATCCAGGCTAGCGACTGTAGAACGGGATAGGAAAGCATGTTTATAGATAGAGCGTTCTGTTTAGTAAGTCTGTTATATCCACGAGGCGAAACGGCGATCGAGATCATTCGACTAATTCGAACGGGACGAGCTTGGTCAGTTACGTTCGAATTCTGGGAGTATCGAGTGGAAAGCTGATAGTACACCACTGGCCAAAGGATCAGAGACGATCCGTGTTCGCGGTCGGATTAATATCGCGAGGGGGCTTAGCAAGCCTTTGCCTGACGCGATACACCGTGGAGAGGACCAGGTGCCAGCAATAGATCCCAAACGTTATATCTACCTAACAGAGTCGCTTGTCATTGGCTTACTTCTGTCTGGCTGATAATTATCAGCGAAGTAATTAAACGTCCGTGTTCGCGAAACAATGTAGAAGGTTCTTTGATTCTGTTTCTTTCTTGTTTCGCGATCCAGGCGAGTTTATTGCTTCTCGCCTCGGAGGTTCCATCGTCGCGATAGAAACACCTACGTCGAGTGTTTTTGATTGACCCTCGACTTGAAGATGCCCGATCGTTCCATGGAAATAAATTTCCATAGCCTTGCGATACGGAGTGAGTCTCGGGACTAGAAAGGAATTCGAAGAACGTTTCCGCGGGCCCTGCCTCGATCGATCTTCGGTGCCTGTCCCGGCCTAGTCGCGTGTATATAATTTCGCAGTTCTCCCGCTTAGAGGAATTTCAGAGTGTTCCCCTCGAATTGGGGGCTAAACGCCGTTTCATTCTCTCGTCCCGAACTGCCTGGAACTTACTTGCTCGCGACGTAGACGAGAAACGTGCCGCGAAGTTGTAATGCCGGGCGACGACGGACCAATGGGAAGAGAGGAGTCGTTGAAAAGGCTCGTTAACCGCGAGATTTCGAAGCTTCTCGCGAAAAATCCAGGCGATCTATTCGCGAGGAATCCAATCGATAATTTCATTAGGGATCCAAGGGTTCCTTTCCCTATGGATCCAAAGGGTTCTTTTCCCTAGGGATCCAAGGGTTCTTTTCCCTAGGGATCCAAGGGTTCCTTTCCCTAGGGATCCAAGGGTTCCTTTCCCTAGGGATCCAAGGGTTCCTTTCCCTAGGAACCCAAGGGATCTTTTTATTAAAGATCCACAAGATTTCTCGCTAGGGATCCAAAGGATCTTTGCACAATGGATCGCAAGACATCGTTTCGAGTTGCCTATTGCTCCTCGCCCCGAGGAGGAAACAGAGCTGGGCTGAAACAGACTGTTAATCATCGCGCAAGAGAGAGAAACGATCCTACTTACTCGTCTGCTCCGATCGGCCAACACCTTGATTCGGCGCGTTTGAGGCGGTTCGCGGAAGAGGCCGTGGTTCCTGGGACGGGGACAATGCCTCGGGGGAATTTATCATTCCGTGACTGGCACGTCGGCGAGTGAGAGAGAGAGAGTTTCTACGTGACGAGTGCATAATCGCGATCTCCTTTGTCCGGGCGCGATGCAGAAACGTCCGACGGTCGTTTCGGCGCATGCGAATGAACGTCTAGTGTCCAGTGTACCTTGATTCGTCGGAGATCGCGATTTTCAACCGGTAGCCCTCGTTCGTTGCCCCTCTACAATTTTTTTTTCGCGATCGTGTCTACCTGGTTGCTCGTGGTAGGGAACCGGCGATGAGAGAGGTCAGGCATCTGCAAGTATAATATCGTTGCGACTCAGCGTCTCTTCGTGACTTATAATTAATTTATTTAACGTCACAGGACTATAACAACGGTGTATCGGTAAGAATCCACACGGTAAATAACAGTTGGATTTGATTGTTCAGGACTGAAACTTCCAGAAACTATTTTCCAATAGACCCTATAAGGCGTCACGAAACAATTCAACGAGTTTTCTATTTTATTCTGAACTCGATAAAATACTTAAGGGAAAAAATAACTTTCTACATGTTCTTCTATCTTCGTAAATTACATTTAGAAAATGTTATGTTGCACAAAAATCCGCAGTCTAATTATCACTTTCGTCAGAGGTGCAACTGAACGACAGAAAAATCGTAACGAGGACACTCTGATCTTTCGATGATTGATTAATCATCCGGACCATTTTCCCAATCCTTTCGCCGGACGGTGTTTATCGCAATCGCGGAGGATTTCGCGAACGTTTCGTAGTCCAGACACACAACTTCCGGTTCTAGCCGGCCGTGGGAACTTGGAAAATTCGAGCTCACGTACGTGTAATCAGCCTTTCGGAAGTTCCCGTATACACGGTACTCGCAGCCGGATGATTGCTCGAGTTTCCACGGATCGTTTAATTCCGTTCACTCGTACTTTTTCTTAATAATCTTGAACAACTCTCGCTCCCACGAGCCCCCCGGTCCGACTTCCGTGGAACGGCTGGCGGCTGGAAGAACGAGGACTAATCGTCGGCCAAGTTTTTAAATAGCTTTTCACCACCGCTCGCGCTACGTCTCGACCAAAGAGATCCCACACGATAGCAAAACCGTGTTTTCGGCTCGTGGCGGACGTAACCTGGTTTTCCCGTAGTTTTCAACCCTTTCCACGCCACATCAGACATCTTTCAAAAGGGCGACCCATGTAAAATTAATCCATAGATCGTATCGTAACTGAATTCTACGCTGGTAATTCTGAAAAGTGTAACTACCTCAGTCACGTATATACAGTGTTCCACATTTAGTATCAAGCTTGCTTTTGATTCGCAGAATATTCATTTGAATAAATGCTAAAACCGATGTCCATCAACTTCTATACATTTTCCCACTAATCCCTATATCGTAGTTATTTTATCATTTCAATCTACTCTCACAGATTTCGGGGTTTTTCGTACCCAGGGTCACATTAAGGTGACACACTATTACAGGTCATTAGATTGGTCTTGATCTTAACTATCACACTACGCTGGTCACCTAGAAAATTCGAAAAAATATGACCTTGAGAAAAAATACAGTGATTCCTCGATGAACACGATACGAGTATCGATGTTATTTCCACAACCGGGGACTCCCCTTCTGGAATCAATCAAACCAGAGTAAACAGAAGCTAAGCAGAGCCTCAACTCTGGTTAAAAAATAAATTTATAAGTGGCTGAAAACGCTTTACCATGATTGCTCGGAAACGGACTCGAGTCTCATCGAGACACTACTGTAATATTCTTTCCCCTAACAATTTTTTGTTCTTCAAAAAACAAGTGAAATATCGAACGGTGCTCGCGTTAGAAACACCCTGTGCAATTACATATGTTGACAGCGAAACAAAGGGGTTAGAAGTTAACCGACTAATTCCATAGTCGAAGAATCTGCCGATTATAGCCACGTTTCGTTCGAAAGTGTTGGCTCGCCGTAACCCCGATCGTGGCTCGTGTCGGTCTTTGCACCTCGACGAACGAGTCGATGTAAGGAACTTGACGCTCGTGACCCCCATCCTCTATCAATCTAGGCTAACGATGTATTTATGTTACCTAGAGGTGGTAGCGCAAGCTTTTATTATCGTGGGCGAACGCTCACGCACGCGATCCAGTCACGAAGTATGCCTCTCCCCTTCCTCCGACGCGAAACTTCCAGGATCCAACCGATCCCCACCGACGACGCGCGTGTCCCAAATACGCGGTGTCGGTTATTCGCGTGGCACGATCGCACCCCAAGGTCTTCGAGATACACGGAATCACTTCGTATTTCAACTACGGGCACGACCTATAGCCCCGAACTGACGTGAGACTGCCCGTTGCTCACCGTACAATGATTTCGTTGTCAGAGAAGAATCATCGATAAGCTGGTTAACGGGGGATTCTCGTGTAACAGGTTAAAAAATGGCGAAAACGTTTGTTAATCCTAGTCATAGGCACAACGTGTCAAAAATATGCTCCTAAAATTTGAAACCAGGCACTTAGATCGGTATGATTTTGATAACGGTATTATGCCATCAAAGCTATATCGATACCGATATATTACCGAAAATCGATATATCTATTACCGAAAACCGAAATAAATACCGGTATTTAACGTTTCGGTAGAAGTCCCTTATTCGAAAGCCGAATTTAAAAAAAAAAAAAAATGTCCGTTATTATTGCTACCGATACCGAAATTCTGCGATTCCCTTTCGCAGTTCTACTGTTAAACCGCGTTCCCTTTGAAACCGTGTTTTCGAAATTATGCAAGATAACTCATAATCGTCTTCCTCCAACCAGCCCCAACCAATTTATTTTTTCCTCTCCAACCAGAATCAAGCGATAGCTTCGCGTGTGTTACCAGACAGTTTCTGAAGTTCGAAGCGTGTGGTTGTATTTACGTGCTCGAGACGAGATCAAAGATTCCTCCGTTGTAACGACCCGTCGTTAAGATACACCGCGTAAAGTATGCGATTCGAGGCGAGTTGCCTCGATAGGTCGGTGGGACCAGCCGGCTCTTATTTGTCGGATGGTTCTCGAAGCGCGAGTTAAAGGGGCCGAGACGCTAACAGGTCTCCCGTGGTCCGACAGACGTTAAACGCCCTCGAACGGAAGATCTCGAGGAGTCGTGGGGGCTGCTTATACACCTCTTCTCCCTTTCTGGTTCTGTCTCGACATCGCGATAAAAGCTCTCTTCCCCCGTTCGCCACGGAAGGGGACCAGAAAGCCCATTTACCAGCGGGCCCGTGGCGTGTCACGCGAGATTACCAACTCTGGAAACCCCCCACGCGAGGCGGTGCGTCCACCGGAACGCTCGAGACCGGCGCGACCAGGAGATCGTTCCAGGCTTTATTGTTTTGCTCGACCGCGGCTGAATCTCTCGGTGTTCCGGGAGGTTTTCTTCATCCGAGATCTCGACCACCGACAAAGTTCCTCTCGGGGCTAACGACCCCTCTCGAATCGTTGCTCTTCAGCTCGGAACCTCCCGTTCCTCCGAGTCCTTCCCGTTAAAACTTTCTCATTCCTTCGACACGAATCGAGAAGCTGTTGTTTCGCGAACCGACCAATCTCTTTCAGCTCGGTTCCTCGCATTCTGACGTATTCCAGGGAGAAACACGTAGCCCGAAGAACGGTTAAAATTCCTGTTAACCGGGAACTGAAGTTTAAATCGGATAATGTTTGCGATGCCCTAAGCGTGGCACCCGGAACCCTCGCAGCACGTATTTCCTTCGATTCTTCCCTTCCGATACTCGAGACAGGAATAACTTGAGTTACCTTCAGGGTTATTAAGTTCCACCGTGCGTCAAAGTTGAATAACTCGGTCGAAAGAAATCGCACAACAATCGACGAACACTCATTTTAAACAGGAATCTAATCGCTTTCGACTGGCATAAATGTAACTTGTTTAAAAAATTGTATTCACCCTATGTAACATTGCAAAGTGGAAGAAATTTTTTTTTAAATTTTCCAAATTTTTCAAAACTTTGCCAAAAAGGAACGTAGGACGATCCCTTAATTTTTTCGCGGAGTGTACGATCCAAATTATACCGTGTTTGGTATCATGTTAATCGGAAAAAATCTCAAAAATGCGTTAAAAACATTTTCATTGAAAACCAGAACAAGAAATAATTTTTATTACATTATCGTTGCCTCATCGCTTCCTCTACTTCGTAACCACCGGGGTTTCGGTCCCAATTTTCAGGTATATAACGATCCAAGTTTTACCATATTTCGCGAAATCTGTCACTAAGGGAGGCCTGTAGCCAGGGACTTCCACCGAAACATAAAATACCGGTAATACATCGGTTTCTGTATAGCTTTGATGGCATAATACCGGTATCAAAATCATACCGGTTTAAGTCCCTGCCTGGAGCGTCGTCGAATCGATCAACAGTCGTCCAATTCAGTAACAATATGGCCGTTGTCATCGCGCACGATATTGCGATCCTCGGTCCCGTTCAGCCTGGATCTCTTCCCCGTTCGGTTATCACGCGTTCTTCTCCCTTTTCTTCAATCTCGGCCGTGTCAGCTCGGATTTCCGGAACGCGTTTATCAGCCGAGAGATTGGTGCGTCAGGGCGGTTTCCCCGAGTTCATAAACCAGGCGTTGCATAAATCCTTCCCCCAGTCTTGTTCGTGTTTCGGCGGGCCCCTGCAGCGTTGGGAATTAACGTCGTTAAGACAGGCCGCCGTTGATGGATCGCCGGTCAAATTACAAACGCTCCGGGCCGCGCCCCCCCCCCCTCCCCCGGGTACAGATGGTAATAATCAATTGCACCGCGTCGATTTATTCCCGTCGATACCAAGAATCACGTGAAATTCATCCGTGGATCGAGGCCGTGGCCTTCGACAGAGTCCAGGGAATTCGGAGGTCGACGAGTGCCTCGACGAGGATCGTTTTCCCCGTCGTGGAATTATTCACGGGCGAATCGAAACCGGCGCTGAAACACAGAGTTTCGTTCGAATAATAGAGAAGCACGCTTGAAACTTCCGTTCCAATGTTCGATCCATGTTTCCCGAGTTCGTTTTTTTGTTTCCCTCCATTACGTCCGTCAGAATTGCTCGATGATTACCATTTCATTCGAAGATCGATAGTTTCTCCTGGTCGTTGTTCCCGTCAACGGATCATCGAGATTAAACATGAATATAGTTCGTTGAATTTTTTCCCTTCGGATAAATGAATTCATCCTCCGAGTTGAGCCATCGAGAATGGTGGTCAGCGATCGATATTTCCTTTCACAGAAATTGTTGTTTCCTACAGGAAGGGTAGGTCTGTTGGAACCGAGGGAAAATTGTTCGATGGGACTGTACCACGCACGATCCGTAAGCACGCCAAAGAGCTCTTTTCCCCTTCCCACCGATACGAAACACACGTTGAAGTTACGTACTTACGTGTCCCGGGACAGGCGATTCGATTAAACGATTTCTCGAAAGCGATCCAGAACCCTGGTTTGAGAACGATACGAAAAAGGCCAGCACCTGGAGGCGGCCGGACGGGCAGTTTCGGTAACTACCCTCCAGTATCGTAACTCGTGCCTAGCCAATAAGGCTGTCCGGCTGAAACTGCTGATTCGGGGGCCTGCAGCTGCACCCATGAAAACACATGGTTCAGGCACTGTATACACGCCTGACCAACGTTGTGCTTTTGCGGTGCTCACAGCTAACGCTGTGTTACTGGTACCCTAAACGACCATCGTAAATTTTCGGAGGGATTCGATGCAATTAGTCTTGCCTGTCCCGGAAGCTTATCAATTATCTGGGCCGATCTTCGATCGACCGGTACATCTTCTCCTCCATATGGAGGAAGGCTGCCGATGGTCCAATATCGCCTAGGTTGGACCATTACTGTAACTTGTCGTGTGTTAGCAATTTGCGCTCTATGATGGACAATAGATGTATGATAGTGGTGATTGCATTAGTCGACTTAGTATGTAAGCACCACATATTGTTTGTCGTACGACGGACATTGCTTGCATATGACAAATTACCGTAGTGGTCTAATCTAGAGGATTAGGTTCAACCTAGGCGATTGGGTTCGTCCTAGATTGATTGGGTTCGTCCTAGATTGATTGGGTTCGTCCTAGATTGATTGGGTTCGTCCTAGATTGATTGGGTTCGTCCTAGATTGATTGGGTTCGTCCTAGATTGATTGGGTTCGTCCTAGATTGATTGGGTTCGTCCTAGATTGATTGGGTTCGTCCTAGACGATGCTTTGATCATAGACCTAGGCTATACGACGATCTCCAACCTAGAAGATGGTCCCCAACTTAGGGTACGATCCCCAACCTAGGAGATGGTCCCGAACTCAGGCGATAGTGCAAATTCGACAACCTTCCCCTATTCCAGTGTTTTCGAGGACCTACCGTTGCCTATTTGCATCTTGATCGCCACTTCGTTGGTGATCACATCTTAATTCTACTTTCCTCGGAATGTGTCGTCGATAATCGCAGATCTACTCTCCATCCCGATGCTTCGTATTCACATTGTTTGGAATTGATTTTAACGGTGAAAGAGTGATATAATATTCACGAAGTTCCCTATGCTACTCAATATCAGGTTAAATGGAAATCGTATAATTTCGTCTCCGGATATGTTGCGCGAATTCTGGAGCTCGACGGATGCTGGCGAACATTCGCTTCCAGGCGACAATGACGAAACCCCCGGGGCTATTACCCACGACTATGGTCGCAGTTTCGAGCTAAAATTTCCGTATTTTGCCGCGAGGCCAAACAACGCCTGAATCGAAAGCCTATTAGTTAAGCTACACAATGGAGAAACTTAATAACGCGGTTTGAAACGCAGAGCAATTGTGTTCGGATGCGTCGAGCGCCTGGAGTGGGAACGGAGTTTCCAGCGGAGTAAGGTTTAAGCTACGTATCTACCTGGAGTTTTATTCCCGAGACAATATCCAGACCAATGCAGATCAGCTCTAGGCTAGTTTTCGATTCTGTTCCTATGGGTGAAATTCGTAGATCTATTCTCGATCCTCTTAGGACCATCTTTTCCGATCCTGTAGTATTCAGACGTTTTACGAACAGTTTCGCTCTAGATCGTAATCGACCGAGTTATTACCAGCTTCCACGAACCACGCTCTGAAGGTTACAAGTGAAAATCTTTCGTTCGGTGGATTCCACGATACGTATTTGCGCGGAACAGTGGCTCGAAGGCTCGCCACGAAACCGAATAACAGACGCTGACCGCGTGGAAACGCAAAGGGACTCCTCGGGCGAAGTCTGTTAACTTCGTTAAAATGTTCGGGGCGTGCCCCGATGTATTGGTTTCTGCAACAACGTCGAACTATTAGCAATAACAGCGTACACCACACCAACCAAGAGATCCAGTTCCTCCCTCTGGATAAGTGTTCGCCGTTATCGATTCGATTCGAACTTTCCAGGCTGTTGAAAAATGACCGTTTGCGAATCGAAACTGGAGGACGAGGATCGAATACGCGATCATCCCTCCTGATGCTCGGAGAACTGTACACACGGAGGCCTCCGTGCACGGCCAACCAGCAATTTTCGAAAGCGCCGCGGAATGGATAAGCACCGGGACCACCGAAGCAATTTGCGAAAGGAACGACGTCCGAGCGTTAAGCCGCGTGCACACTCACGAGGAAACTCGACTAGAAAAAAAAGTGACGGAGGATAAGTGCCTGCAGTTGGTAAATTTATTTCAAGTACGGAAGTAAATGTTAAAATGCATGGTAATTTGACATAAATTTCAGAAACTTCCGAATTCAAACGGTAGAAGGCCTTTTTCCTACGCCACTTTTTGCGTGGATGTACACTTGCTATCGTCTCGAACAATATCGCGGACAGATCTGACAAATTTTCGCGTGAACGGAGAGATTCTATTGTCACGAGTACGCTGTTACTTCGATGTAAATAATTATTGGTCTTGATGCCATCTCCGAACAAATTTGGTGCCCTCTTCTTTCTCCTCTGTTCTTCTCTTCGGACCATCATATAAACTCATTTGTTCTTTTCTCAGGATCATTGTACAAACCTTATCAATCGATTGCACTCGATTGTCCACATTTGAAAGAACGAAATATAGAAGGAACTTCGAAATGTTCTAGATTTATAGAAACATTTCTCCAAACTGTACAGTAAACCATCGATAAATGTTCGAAGGCTGCTCGGTCCTAACAATCATCCCCACCACTGGTGGTGGTGTGAATCCCGTGGAACCAACCAAGCTCCCGGAATGAACACTTTGTTTGACACTAAAGTTCTCACCAGCGCTCTGTAACGTATACACACAGCTTCAGAAAACGGTGGGAAGAGCCCAGGTATATTTACAGGTTCTATCGGGATTCTGGCCCGAGATACAAAACGGTCCGATATATTCCGATCGTGGTGCAACCGGAAGAAACGTGGCGGCGGCTCTGCTGCCCGCAAATCGCGACTATCTGGACGCTCCGAACGATTTCCGCGAGCACATACCACCCCTCCTCGTCCCTGATTACATCTCCAGAACCCTGGACAAGATTCCGGGCACGGAGCCGCCGGGGGATTTCCAAATTCCCAGTCTGGCCTCCCTCTTTCTCTCTCGGTTCACCACCCCTGGCCCTCGAGGAATCGCCGCCATCCGACCGTTCTCGAACCGTGTACTGGCAACGACCGAGATTTTGAACCTCTGTATCCACGGAACGGTAAATGTTTTAACGACGTTTCGAATTTTGAAGTCTCCAGAATTCCTGCGTGTATCTGAGAAGTTTATCGGAAATGACAACAGATGATTTTTAGTTTTGAGATGAATGAAATGTTGTAAGTAATTCCATCCGTGGTTGCGACGAGGATTGTGGTTAGATTGAAATTTCGAGTATCGTACTTGGGCGATCGGTCCTAACAATAAGTGTTTTTCCTAATAAAGATGCGAGTCAGAAATGACCCGGCATCGGGCGACCCGCGAGTCCAGCACTCGGAGTGTTAACGATTTCTAACTGAATTTAGTAAACATGTATATTATTCATTTTCATTGAGTTCACGTGAATACTCTGTCGCTGGTATTAACATTTAAGGTTTAGATTAAATGTGACACTTGCTATAAATATACAATTCCCTTTGTAACTGGTCAAATATCACTAGAACTACCAAACCTCTGATCTTTTGCACCTTTTATTACGATACAGGAGTGAAGAAATTAGTAAATTTCTAAATTTCTAAATTTCTAAATTTCTAAATTTTCAAAAGGTAGTCCCAGTGATATTAACGGTAAAGTAATTCTTGCAAGTGTAGTCGTAAAAAAGAATCGTATGGCAAGGGGTTAAGGAGTGTCACGGAAAAGAGTACAACGCAGTCGATACTCGGCGCAGAGAGAGCCTGTCAAAGAAATCGGTCGTGTCTTCGTTTCGAAATTTTTCCTTCCGTTTCGCTCGAGCAACGTAAAAGGCCGCACAACGGAGGCGGCGGCGGCGGCGGCCTCAGGAAATTTCATCACGCGTGCCGGGTGTCGGAACGAGCGATGCCGTCTGCATACAAACCATCCTCGTGCCGCTGGCACTCTTGCACTCTCTGTCTCTCTTTCGGCCCACCTTAACACCCATTATTACCTGTCCTTTGAAAACAAACTGCTCGACCTCTTTCACCGTCCTCCCACGCCATAACCCCTTCTTTCTCATTTGCTGATAATAATCCAAGCGCATGACCCGCCCAGCCTCGACCTCTCTCTGCCCTCTCCTCGATCTTCGTTTCTCCTCTAGAGAGCATCATAAGAGACAGTGGACCAGGGCACCGTGGAGAGCATTATGGTAGACTCTAAGTAACACACCCTTAACCCTTCAACGAACGAGGCTGCGTCGAGTCGAGTTAAAAGGAAAATCCTAGAGCACACCATACGTGTAACTTTAGGTTTCGTTCAATTCTTAGTACCTTAGAGCCGATATTTTCTATTTTTAATGTAATTTAAATATGTGTAATGACACTTCATTTTTGTATGTTGTATTCTGTTGGTTGATTGTGTTATTATGTGCAGTAACAACTCAGTACGAGTACCGAATTTTAAATAAAGTACGTTTACGTGTACAATAAATATTTCTAAAGTCAGATCTACGAAAGATGTTTCTTAGTTTGGAGAATAATGCTGCTTTTATACAGAAATGCTTGTCAGATTTAGATTTGGTGATTTGGGGCGTGGGAGATGTCTTGAGTCTAGCGGTTAGTAAGGGATGAGACGTTCAGGGCGAAGTTCGAGGGCGAGTAGTAAGGAAAGAATTTGGGATGTTTACTGTCAAAGGATTGATTTGCCAGATTTGGTATAGTTATTGGAAAGTATGTACCTCAATGACTAATACTAATACCATAAAAAAAGATTTTAAATAGCGATGGTATACAACATATAAAATAAGTTTATATCTAGTGGAATATAATGGATAGGAATAATAAAATTAAAAGAAAAATAAATAATTCTAATACCATAAAAAAAAAGATTTTAAATAGCGATGGTATACAGCATAAAATAAGTTTATATCTAGTGGAACATACTGGATAGGAATAATAAAATTAAAAGAAAAACGGAAAAAAGTATGTACCACGAAGATGTGTTTTCCAAGATATTTTTGGACGGTACCCAGAAAGTTTATAAGGAATTATAAGGGTCAAACATCGTCGGACGTTCGTGAAAACCAGTATACGGAAATTATACACGCATCTTCCTCTCTGCAAGGACCTCGTCAGTGGAAGGGATTCTCTTTTTGAAATTATACCCTCGTTTAATCCGCGTCTACGACTGACCCAGCGCAATTTTCGTCTCTCGGACGAGTATCACCGCGGATTTCCTTGAACGAGAAAATTCCAAGCTCTCGAGAGGCCAGCCTCCGTGTATACCTCGAGCGGTCGATTGAAAAGGCAGAGCGAGAGTTTATTCGACGAGGGTGGCCCAATTTCACCGAAATTTCTCGCGGTGTCTCCGATCGTAGCTCGACGAAGGGATTAGAGAAGGCCCTTCACTACCAAACCGACGTGTCCGTACAATTTTCTAAACATATTTTCTTGTTTTCTGTTTCAGGTGAGTGGTTCCGTTCTATTTTCTTTCGTCGTTCAGTGTCTAGGCGACGTCGTCGGTGAGTTGCTCCGCTTGCGGCCCCACTGGGGGATTATACCCTTAATCTAGAGGATTATATCCTTTTCCTCTATTAGCATTTTCCGTCCTGAATTATTTCTTAAAAAAAAAAAAAAAAATTTTGTTTCGCATATAGTTGTTGACAGAAAAATAAGAAAAAGTGTTTGAGGGAGATCATTTCGTTTAGTACTTCAACATCTTGATGAATTACCATAACTTCTGACAATTGAAGATTTAATAGACATTGTTTCCCCATCACCTCCTCAAGAACAAATGACTTCAGGGAAATTATTTCAAGGAAAAACTTGCTTCTAAACAGAAACGAATATTCTGCGTTGATAAGTCTGTCAGTCAGGACTTCCTTCTTTATACACATATACAAATAAATTCAGAGATCTTTTAATTTAACTTGAATTCCCTGGAAGAACTGACCCGACCCTGTCGGTCTGGACGAAGCATGGACGAGATCGAAAGGGGTTGGAGCGTAGAGAAATCGGATCGTCTGGTCTGTCGGTGACGGATTGAAACGCGTTCCGTGTCCCGAAAAGAGCTTACATTGCGTCCGTCCCACTCGCGGTCACCGATCGAGAGGGAAACACGAGAGAAAGACCAGGTGAAACGTCGAGTGTGTGACAGTTTCCTGATTTCGAATTCTCGACGCCTCGTAGCTTCCACCTCGTGGAGGATCGGGTTGAACGCGATGTTGCATCTCGTTTCGAGGGGTTGAAAAGGGAGGAAAACTCGTGCGGAAACTGTCATTTCCGCGATTCTTTCGACCAGGGGAGGGATAAAGCTTTCGTCAAGGTGGATTTCGTGGTAGCGAAGAGTTATAAAATATTGGGATGACATTGTCAATTTAAAACATTTCGTCTTACAATTAAAGAACAATTGTAGATTATTTATTATTACACCTAGTATATAGAATACCTAACCCTGATCGTACGAAAGAGATAAAATACACAGCCATGTTCTAGATAGTCAAAGAGGCGAGAGGAATCGAAGGATCACAAGATCAATCTTCAGCGTAGAAAACGAATCCATTATTGTGTTTCCAATTCGATAGAAATGTTGACTCTCGAATTCACCGTGATTCGGGGAAAGAAAATCACGTGGGGGGACTAACATCTCGTATCCCTACGCAATTAGAGCGGACCGGTGGCTAGCAATTTGATCTCCTCTTGGAGCAATTCAACGGCAGACGAAAGCTGAAAGAAAAAAAAAAAAAAAGAAAAGAGGAATGGATGATCCTCGAGGCCCGACGAGATTGCTTCGATCCAATTATCCTGGGGGTTTGAAAAGGATCGCTGGACGGGCACGGGCCGGGAATACCGATGCTTCCTTTACACCGTGCTCTGCCGATTCGCGTCCTCTGGCTGGCGTTAAAGCTTGCCCGTGACGCGATTTCCTCTTCTATTCGCTCGGTACGCGGTGTCACACAGTGGTCCTTTTCCTCAAAAGCTGGACAAAATTCATAACTTCATTGGAGTTTCATAAAAATCGGTATTCTCAAGCTTCTGGGGTTTCTGAATTCCAATGTCTTGTCAGAAATGCAAAATTCGCAAAATTTCATTATCTTCGATTTTCATGAAAAATTCAGCATTATATTACGATCGGAGAATCCATATCTAATATATATATAGAGAGAGAGAATTTCAGAAACTTCCTTCCACAATAATAATAAAATACCACCCAGAGAAAAAAACAGACAAAAATGAACCTGTTCCTCGCGAAACAAAGAATCTTTCCGCGTCGATTTCGATTCGTCCACGTCGATCCACCGTTTAGAACGTAGTTTAAAAAGACCAACAACCAAAACGAAAATATTAGACGCAATGGCGAATTAGCCTGGAGTATCGGATGATCCTGGCAATTAAATATTGGACCGTCGAGATGCCCCAGCAAAACAGAACCAGCCTTCTTATCTGTGGAACAGAGGTTGTTCCGTGCATCGGGGTCCGTGGGTCCCCGATCGTTCTTTTCGACCAGTCCACGACACGGCCCAGGCGTGCTCTCCAGAGCACACGCAATTAGCACTGGAAGGAGGGGGGCGATAGCGTCGCGGGGGCCTCGAGAATGGATCGACGGTCATTAGGGGACCGATCCCCTCCTTCCCCTCTGTCGGTCCCATTTTCCGATGGGAACCCAGAGCTTCGCCGGGGTTCCGAAAGAATGCACACACACGCCTTCTTAATGGCCCCTGGGATCAGCTGGAGGACCCCGCCTCTTTAATATCCCGCTCCTCGGAATCCCGACCGGTCGATCGGTCGCTGGAACGAGCCTGTCTTCGATCATAATGCACACATAATTAGGGAGCCCCCGCCTCAGACCGTACGATTTAAAAATCCCCTCCTACTTATGGAACACAGGGTCCAGCGTATCATTATCGTTCGAATTCGAAGATTAGTGACTCCGTGCTGTTCGATGTATACGGGTTGGCCAGCTTTTTTTTTTTTTTGAATCGGAGGGAATTCTGATATAGCGATGTGGAGGGATACATACGGTGATGCTTCGGAACAATTTCAAATTGAACTCTGCATGGCTTGCACGTTACGAAGCGGTGACTTCGATTTGTACGAAAAAATGGGAAGTACAAAGTGATCAGTTTGAAAAAAAAAGTTGCCAAATGGCATTGAACTCTTTTGAAATATTAAAATATTTCTGTAATTCTATTTATATATCGTCTAATATAGAGAAAAATGAAAAGAAAAATATATATTTATTCGTAATTGTTAGATAATTTACGCAAAAGTACCAGCGTGTATAGTCACTGCCTTTCGAAATCGACAAAATCGAGAGCACACAGTTCCCCTCTGTCGATCGTACGCAAAAAGTATCCATCTAGTTTCGACCCTGTTTGGGATTTCGATCGGGCCAAAGAGAAACAGAAAGAAAGAGCTCCAATGACAATTTCCCAGCACGGCGACTCATCCGATAAAGAACACCCACGGTGGGGTCAGCGTGAAATACGGGCGCGTCGGCGCTATTTTTAACGAGCGAACTTTCGTCCTCGCAGGACGAGTAAATCCGCGTCGCACGCCACCCTCCTCCGACTAAATAATCCTGTAACTGCACCGGGGAAAAAAAAACTTTCTCTCCCTCTGTTTCCTGGCTGTATCAACGCCCCCCCCCCACCCCACCCCCTTTTCCGCCCCCGATTTTCGCGTGAAACCTCCCTTTGAACGCCACGTTTTCCCTCGGCTACCGCCAACTTTCGCCAAACTCGTTCCCGCCTATTCTTTTTCCCTCGTTCCGACGAACTGGATTTCGGGCGACCCGTCGTGTCGGTTTCGGCGGGGGAAAATTAGCTACGACGACGGAAAAAGCCCGGTGTAATTGGCGGGATTCCGACCTGGATAACAGTTCCAGTGTATGGAGATAGTAACGTTTTTCGAAAAAGTCGCGAAAGAACAGAGGGAATTTCTGTTAGGGTTCGTTCGGACCATGCAGAGTTTTAGGAGACGAGTTTATAGGCGGGAGACGAACGTCTTTGGTACGGTCTATTCAGGTGGGAATTACATAACATGTGTTACTTGTTTTTTGAATTGAATTTTTGAAAGAAAATTGAAGGCGACCTTGAAAAATCATAAAAAGAGTTGACAATAAATTTGCTATAATCACGTTAAAGCTCTATTGAAACCATTTGTCTACTGATCATGATTCGTGGTTCACCCTATATATCCTGGTGCACGTGTACTACTAATCAGAATAGCGCAGAATTTTATTCGAATAATGCATACCGAGAAGAATTGGTATTTAAGATCCTCATACTGGCCGTTGAACAGTTAACGAGACCAAATGTTTTCTCGCTAAGTGTCCACTCGTTCAGGAAGAACCATTGCCTTATTCGTAAAAATTGTAATTTCCGCGTTTCGATCGATTGCAAATTATTTCGAAACTCTTCAGACGACGAATTCACCCATGTCTGATATTAAGAAGAAAGATTAAGAAACAGGATCAGGAGTTCTGATATAATCGAAGACTGAAAATAAATAAATAATGACAAGATAAAAGTGATCGTAAAATAACAGAATATCGTAGATTGGAGGGGGTGTACAGTGAGTGGAAAGGGGTTCTATGTAGTGTGGTCATAAAGCAGAGCCTCGATACGCAGAGTCCAATTGATATAATAACGGCTCGAAGAGGAATCCTCGTTACCTATGAACGACCAACCACTCATCCCACGTTCCACTCCCCTGCATCGTGAATATTACAGGGGAGCTTCGATAGGTAACGATATCCAAGGGTGTATCGATCATTCATTCATCGCGACTCTCGTTCATTCTGTGTATACTCCCCGGTGACGCAGCAACGATCAAAGGGAAACGTCAATTCCCATCACAAGCTGAAGCCGGAGAGAGACTCCCAGCCTTGTTTCCACGCAAACCCAAACCGTTCGATCTGTATTGCGAAACGGTTCGATCCTGTAATCGCGAAACTGTTCGAAAATTCACGAGTTTCGTGTTCCTTGTCTCGATCCACGGCCAGGAATTAATCCTCGACGGTGGACAAGAAGAATAAAATAAAACAATCTCGACGGGAAGTGGACGTAGGAAGTAGGGTGGGTGGAAACACACACACGCTAATTCATTCCGTTTGCCCGAACTTTTGTTACGGGCGAAACGGATTCGCCGAGGCCTGGGAAAATTCGAGGGAAAGTTCGTCTGCCAGAGAAAGAGAGAGCTTATATACCGGGCGTAAATTACCGAGGGCGTCCCGATTCGCGCAGTGGACACCGTCGAACCGGGGTTTAATCGCTTTTAACCGACGACGCGCGGGAGTATTCGACGAGACGGAATCGCACGATTCCGTGAAACTCTCACGGCACGGCTTGTTTTCAGAGTGAAAGGGGGCCAGGCGATTCGACGAATGTACATTGAGAATTGTTTCCCAATCTTTTTCGGCTCATTACCCACTTCTCAAAGTTTTCCTTTTTTTTTCTCAGTGACCCCTTTGAGTAAAATGATTTTAGAGTATATAAATTTCTTAAGTGTAGTTGTGCATGGGACCTTGTGAATTGTAAAACGGTCAACTTAAATTAAAGGGAATAATATAACTGGAACGACCCCTCGAATCTCCTCAAGGGCCATTATTTAATAAATATATTTATTATCATATTTGTGTAAATTTAATAACAGTTTCCTTAGACACTACTTATACTATAATAATATTTGCCTAAATTCCGTGCAAGTAGGCCTAACACGATAGTTGAAACAATGCAAGGAGGCTGGATTATTTAATTACCTTCACAATACTTTTCTGTAAACTTAATATCACGGTATAATTAGAAACAAGACAATTTACCTCGATTGAGTAAACGCATACATTTTCGACTATTTATGACTTAAGAAACGACTTAAAGTGTGTCTGGCTACGTACTGCCTTTTTCACTGTGGCAGTCAACGTGATAAATATTATCTAGATCAGGGTTTCCCAAACTGTTTAGGTGTTCCGCGACAATTTGGAAAAGTTTCATCATCAAAGTGATTAAGTGCTTTATTTATTCATATTTTTATGTTTATATTATAGTTTTACATTTAAAAATAATTACTAAACAAGTAATGTGTGTTAACAACATTTTTTTAATTTTTACTAGTAGGAATTACCCAACCTAAAAAATAAGCTAAGTGTTCCACTAAAATTTCCTGGTTTGCGAAGTGTTTCATTGCAGAAAAAGTTTAGGAAACCCTGATCTAGACTTATAAAACAGCGATCGAATATAAATTTATCAATCGCGAATAATTCTCACTTTCTGTAACTTCCAAATCTTCCGTACGATCTTCAAAGCTTCGTATAGAGTTCTCGCGAGTTGGTCGTCGAAATTTCCCATTTTCGTCTTCGATCCCCGCCATTACGGTACACGCATCGATCCCATATACACCAGCCTATTTTGGAGCTGGTCGTGTTTCAGGTCGCTCCATTATCGACGTAACCGTAGAACCGAGCTAATCGCCATCGCTGCTGGGCCTAATCGTTTCCTCTGAATCGAACGCGTACGGTTTCGAGGTAGCCGGCCGCCACGCCGTAGCCGGCGATAAATTCGCGGGACGACGATAAATTCGCTGGGACGGGCCGAGCAAAGGGAGCGAGAAAGCCGAGAACCGGTGATAAAGCGATCGATTTCCATCGGGTGGCCGGCCACGTGGCACCGTGCCGCGTTTCCTCGGAACGCTCCGTCACGAACAGTTCACGGAAGCCCTTATGGAAAATCAATCCGTGCGTACGGGTATTCCAGGCTCGCGACAACGTTACAGGCTGCTCTGTTTCATTAACGTTTCATGCACACCTGGATCGGGGGGGAAGCGGTCGTAGACCCCGTTTTCCACGTTCCAGGTGGGCCCTGTTTATTCGTTGCGATTAAACGTTATTTAATTTTATTTAGAACAAGTTCTAATGTTTTAAGATTTATGTGTTTTATTGTGGTTTGTAGGAATTTTGTAACGCCTCCCAGGTTTCATCCACGGGGGCCCTCGGAAGTTATACAATCTTAATCTGGGCCTGACATACAGAAAAAAGGGGACTTGTACAGAGGGAAACGTAATCTTCGATTATGATACCAGTCGGGAATAATTTTCCTGATTGACGCATAAGTATTTGTCTATTCTATCGGACGATCGCAAGCATTACACTGTATACAGGGTGTCCCATTAATCGAGAACGTCTACATCCTCTGCTATCGAAGATATGCAAAGTGAAAAATAATTTCTCGAATCTATATCTGATGACAACAAAAATAGGTACATTTGGCCTCTTTCTCTCTGTCATTTTTCTCAAACAGCAATGGCAATAATTAAGACGTCCACGAATCAGTGGGACAGTCTACGTACGTCTGAAAGTTCCCTCGAGCCGAGGACCAAACTTCTATCCGTGTCTGTCCCCCGTTCAAAATTCTTCCCGTGATTCGAATTTACCGGAATTGGTTGACGAAGTTAACGTCACCTTGAAAGAGGAACGGTTCTCGGATCAGGAAGAGGCGGCAAGCCCGCCCCGAACCTGTTCGATTATTATTCACGAAGCGGGGACCGGGTTTCCAGTAATCGAGCGAACGAACAGGGGGTTAGAGGGGTAAAAAAAAAAAAAAAAAAAAAAAAAAAAAATTACAAGTGGCTCGGTGTCGTTTACACGGCGTCGAAACCGTGGGGGCCGACGAAAGTAAAGAGGGGGGGGTTGTTCACAATGGAGCTGGAAAGAGTCCTCGAGTAAATTTATGAACACCCGGCAGAAATGGCCGGCGAGACCGTAGCTTGCATCGGTGGGGCCCTGGAGTGGAGAACACGGCCGCGTTTTCGCCTCCCGCGGCTTCCTCGCGATAACGGGACCCCGTTGTTAGTAATGGAAAGCGCCACCGATGAAAAATGTTTCTTTCGAGCACGCTGCTGGAGTAACTGGCTTATCGGTATATACACTTAGTCACAGTGTTGAACACTTAGAACAGATTGCTTTCTATTCGATGCGAAGCAGGTCATACACGGTGCAGTTTACTCCCGAAGCCTCCTTGATGGTAGAAACCGTGCTAAAGGAAGGGGCGAAGGTTCCCGAAAGAACCTTCGGGTGATGTGCGTGATTGAGAACGGTGTGGAAGAGTCACAGAAGGTGAGACATGCGGAGTTCGAGCGACAGCAAAATGTATGTTGCGACCCAACGCAGGTGGGCGATGGTCGCACGGTTACCAAACCGTCATAAACAGGGATTCTTGGACAGCTGCACATCACGCTCAAACCATTCGCGGTTCTTAAGACCGTTCCTTATATTTCGACCGTTCGAAAAACCACTGTTCTAATCCCGTTCCCCTGAGTTTCCCTTTTCTTCCTAAATTCCCATTTTTCCCGACTTCCTACAACTATTACTTATTCATTACCATAGACACACGAAAAAGAATCTATAAATATTACTATATTTTCTAGTGTATAAAACATGGGTTCACCGTAAGAAATACGTCGAGACCAGTGAAGAATCTTCGCCACAGTCTCGCAATATTTAATGACGATTATCCCCAGCAATCCCAAAGAGGGGGTTGAGTTTATCCGCCAGAAGAATAAATAAGCGAAGAATGGAAAAGAAGATCCGAGGAGAATCCTCGCGAGCGATGGAATACGGGCCGAAGGAAACGCCGCGGACTCCCAAGATCCCACCCCTGCTCATTCTTCAGCGTCGCTCCGCAGCTGGGCTGAAAGAAGGATTTCCGTTCCGCTTTTCGCGGAAAGCCGGAACGGCCGGAAAATCAGACGGCTGGATCTACTACCAACCCCCGTCCGTAACACGAAACCCCATCTCGTCGACCGTGCCTCCTTCCCCCATATCCTCGCAACCCCTCCTGCGTTCTTCCTATTCGCGAATTGTCCGTCGAGAGTATCCGAGAGCCCCGATTTTGATCATCGCGAGCCCGGGGATGATGCAAGCCAGCCCCCCCCCCCATACTTATTTCCGTTCCATCTGGAATGCGATCGAAGCTTTGTACCCGTCCTCAGGAAATAATCCGATCCCCTCCGACGGATTTCACCTCGTCCTCCCTCTTTCTCTGTGTACGGTATTTCCCCCTCTCTGTAGCAGAACGCATATGACGCTATTCCACGGCACAGTGAGGCATTATTCCGCGATTGTTTCGTCGACAAGTCCCTCTTCTGCTTTGCTTTCTCCGAATCATCCATTGGTAGTTATCTTCTCGTTTTCAGATGGTAACGAGGCAGACGGCCCCGTCTAGGCAATTAACCCTGGTCCGATGTCTGGAGTTTATCGATCCAGAAGGACCTGAATGGAACAACCATCCTCTCGATAATGATTCCTTCGTATAGACACTCTTGATATTGAACAGGGACGTTGGTTTAGAAAGGCCGTGATAAAATATTCATCTGTTGGGTCTGCTGGAGTAGAAATCCTCGACGCTGTGTCAGTTGCTAGATTCGTCCTGAATTCGATCTCTCCCCGTTAAAGGTCTCTAGGTCGAATAAAAAGTAAGTTACTACAGACTCTCGGTAGCTTAATAAAGCGTTCGAGGTTCATTGTGTGTGTTTGATTTCGTCGTCGCTGAGAACCGAGTAGTGGAAAAGTTGACGGACGGTGTCGCCGACAAAGTCGGTTTTTTAATATTCCCACGTTCCCCTCAGGGGGGCGCAGAGGGACGAAGAAAGTTCGAAGTCGCGTATAATATAACTTGGGGCAGACGCGTTCCTGTTGCTCCGCGTCCTGGCGGGAGTTCTCGAGGGCGAGAAATAACAATCCCCGGGGATTGCTCGAAGAAACGGTGAATCGTTAACGAGGGGACAGCTAGCTCCTTCCGTTCCACTAATAAAATTACTTTTCAGGGTCAAATCGTGGATTTTGGTACAACTGGAATATATTATCTCTGTTTCGTAATTTTGCAGTAATATTTCACGGTAAAATTACGCTTAATACAATATTTTTTTGCAGTCATAATTTACAGTTTGACTTACAAAATGTATTCGCTTAACATGCAAATGATCCCTGCAATTTTGTCTCCGATTTTATCGATTTTTTTAAACATATGCAACTAGGTATATAACTTTTTATTGTATGTATTTCACAAATATCACTAGAAATATGTATTCTCTCACCCTCCAAAAGAAAAAGAAAATCAAAGTGGTACAGTTGGATGGTTTCCTTTCCTCGTAAATGCCGAGGAGATCTTCGAACACTCATCGATGATTTACTGTACATCGTAAACAAGTAAACTCGTCGTAACGTTGCGTCGAATTTCCCACGGAAAAATCGCAACGACGACTGCGTTCCGAGACAAAGTTTCTCCGCCGGAACTGATGCGATTCCAGCGAGATGCGATGATTTAAATAATAACGAGGGCCGAGAGTTAATTGCGTCCGTGGGGGGAAGGACCGGTTTCCCCCGAGAGTGCTCCTCTCGGATTGAATTTCCAGGGAGCCCGATTTCTTTAATCGGCGACGAGCCGATTATTCCACGAAAATTATGCCCTCCGCGCCTCTCACGAGCAATTTCGTACTTTGCCTACGCACGCCTGCAATTACTCGCGATCCACCGAAATTTGTCCCGTCCCTCTTCTGGGGTCGTCACTGACGAGGCAGAGAGAGAAATGCGAATAAAAGGGAGATGGTCAGCGCAGCCACCACGTCGTTATTTCAATCCTCTTTTGGATTCGCAGCCCCTCCCCCATTAGCCAACCACGCTTCGGTAACTCTGTAGAAATCCTCGCCCGATCAACCAATGTCTTGGTTTCATTTAACACTAGAACTATCCAGCAAGTCAAAAGGACTTACTAATAGACTCTTAAAACGATGATTAAAATGTTATAACAATCCATTTTCTCAGATCTTTTGTAACTTTTATTACAATACGACGTTAAAGAAATGAGTTGATTTATAAATTTGTAAATTTTCAAAAGTTTACCATATTTATCGATCGATCGAAATAGGTGTGCGTTTATCGTTGGTGGTTCTAGTGTTAAAGAAGAAAGCACGCATTTACTGTTAGATTACACATGAATCGTTCTCATTTGTCAAAGTTAAGTAAATTCACGAAAATTATCCATTAAGATAGTAACCGGGGAGGACTGTCGAAGTTCGACCAAGGCTTTGCGTCTTATTCCACCGACTCACGTTACGAGTTCTCCTGTTGTCCTTCGGTTCAATCGCTCCCCCTCGACTATCCAATTGTGCGAATCGACCCACGTGCCCTCTCCACGTGACGCGGGGGGACACCAAGGGTGACACTTTTGTGGCGCGACGTCGTATCCTGTCGTTCGTCGCCACCGAAAGACCTTCATTCCTGGCTACCAATTCGACCGTAACTTTGCACCAGGGATGGGCAAATTCATTATCTAGATGAAAAATTTGAAATGACGAATGAAACATAAAAAAAAAGTGTTTGGCCATTTTTGTGTTTTTCTTCTTTTAGCTGAAATCATTTTCGTTAAGTAGGTACACCTATGTCTCCACTGTAAGATCGATAGTATATTTCAAATAGTTGTAAAATCAACAATTTAAACAATTTCCCAAAATCTTTTGAGACACGTTTACCGAAGATTACAATACAATCAATTTAAGCAAAAACAGTCCGAAATGTCACTCTAAAAATGTGTCCGATTCCACATGGAATGACCATCGTCGTCTACAACCGGAGTACAGTCGGTTCTTACAGTTTTTCGAGACCGTCGGAAACGATCCGAACGAGTCGATAAGAACAGTAAAACGTAGAAATCAACGGGGATCGTTAACCAGAGACGTTCAACAGCCCGGAAAAAACGTGGAGAGCAGTGTTTAATTTTCACGGGTTCTCCGTGTCCGACATGACGCGAAGCCTCCACGGTTTTACTCGTTCGTGACACGACTTTCCTATCGATACTCGGTTTAATTTATGGCTCGCGCGACGGTTAGGGTATACTTACACGGTAGCCGAACGGACGGAGACAGACGATCCCCGTTTACTCGTGTTATCCGTCTTTCGAAATAACCCGCGAACGGGAACAAACGACGGGGAGAACCTGTCGATCACCACGACTCCTCTCAATTCGATTAGGACGGCTCCTCTCTCTACGTTCGCGAAATCTCCGATAATTGACTCGTTCCACGGGCATCGTTGAAACGCCATCGACGTTTTCGGGTCCCGTGAAACACGCCGATAGACGCCCATCGACCCTCTTTCTTTTCGTTCCTTCCCCACCCCTGATAAATACCTCGACACGCCGTCGTTATTTCCGACCGACGAACGCGTCCTCTCGATTCGTTCGACTGGAACATCGATTACGTGGAGAAGAAGCTTCCAACTACCCTGTCCTGTTGCGCCACGACGTGGATTACGTCGCTTTTCCACCCCTCTTCGTTCCAGAACACATCGCTTCATTCTCGGTAATTGCCAAGAGTCCTGGATCAGTCGTGATTAACACGTTCAGGGCGACGTTATTTCCACCGATGGGTCACCGTTCGAGAGAATATTTAACGATGACGATACGATGTAATGTAATATAGCATTAGGACCACGTTATTTCATCGTTTCATGTTTAAACCTCGGAAACCACATCCCACCTCAGCGTACGTGAACAGTAGACTAGTGCGAATCATTCGAATAATTCGAATACTCGGATATTCGAAGTATTCGAAATATTCGGATTATTCTGAGTATTCTAATATTCGAAGTGATCGAATTTTAGATTGTACTGAATAGGAATCTGAAAGCAATGTATTGTTTCATACTATTTTGCGAAATTCTATTCACATCGATCACTTCTATTATTCGAATAATGCGAATACCTCATGCCTACTATTCGAATATTCAAATATTCGAATACTCCGTACTACCTGAATTATTTCAAGTATTCGGATTCATCGAATAAAGCATTCGTATTCAAAATTAACCGAATTATTCGAGTAGTTCGAATTATTCGAATATCCGAATACTTACGAGTATCGAGAGCTTCCTCGATCGCTTAATTTCCACCGGATTCCAAGCGTTTTCGTCGAGGCACGTCTCATTCGAAGAACGAGCTTGTCCTGTCTCTGTATCGTATTCGTGCCGGACCAACTCCCGCGAAACACGAGGAGTTCTTTGAGGCGCGACAGACTTCCGGATCGGTCTTTGATCTCTTCGCTTCTGGGAGTCGAGGCTGAGAAAGTGGATTTACTTGGGAGGGGGGATGGCCGCGGGAAATCCAGTAGCGCGAAAGATTTCCTTTTTCTCACCTCGAGGGAGGTTCCCTTCTTGATTCGCAATCGCGTCATCTCGACACGACCAGACACTCTGGTCCCACGGAAAAGATAATCTTACGTTGGTGACACGCCGGTTCGTCCGGATCTTGGATCCCTTTGATCCACGGTGACGGGCCTGGAAGAGGCTCTGCGCCCCCTTCAAGCTGTCCCTTATCTGCAGCATTACGGATTACTCGATGCCACATCGAACTAGGGAGAAGAAACGACGGGGGACAGACAGGCTTTTCTTTTGTGCGGCGATTCGAGAAATCTGGAAAACGTGGTATCGAATCGATGGAATCGTCGATACTGTAGGTGGGGACAGATGACTAGGAGACCCCCACTGGTGTTCGTCCCCTCCTCGAACAAAATTTTCTAGCTTTTAGTGTGAACGCACGAATGATCGAGCACGTAAGAGATATTTCCTAACTATTAAAGTCGAATTTTAAATGATAACAATATTAATAAATATTACATCTTGTAACGCAGAAGATTTCATATTTAAAAAAGTGGAAAAGATAATGAAATAAAATGAAATACTAATTTCACCTGTGAACGAACGTGAACCTTCGGATTGCGAATGCAGGGTCATTTTGATCCGTCTGAAACCTATTGCCGTATTCTTTGTAGTTATATACAAATGTAATAATATGAATTTGAAAATATACCTAAAATTGAATGTACAATTTTCTCCTCGAAACCAGCGTACAAGATAAATTTCGAAAATTATACTCCACCCTCTCGACGAGTAGATTATATTTTCCTGGATTAGGGCAGATGACGGACGCGTATTCGAAGCTAGATCTGACCAGAGTGCAATATAATTTCGACACTTTACAGGGATTAACAGGCAACTCGATACTCGTGTAACGATTTTCGAAGTAAGTCGAGACACTGTCTCCGATATCACAGAGGTGTTTCTAACGGAGGGGTTTTTAATTACCGGCACGCTTTTAATTACCCTCTCGTTGCCTCGACAGCGCAATCCCCGATTTTGTATTTTATCGGACGGTATCCGATCGACTCTCGCCCGGAATAATTGCTTGCCCCCCCCCCTCCCTTTAATTGCTCCGGTTTTCGAGCGTCGTTTCCAGCCCGTCCCGGGGCATAATTATATCCCTGGTCGGCCGTAAATCCTTGTTCTAACGACCGGAGGAACCCTGGACAAACACCCCGATCGCGGCCCGGGTTATTTTCGCAATTTCGCGGGACACTGTTTATTAATCGATGCCCGCTAATGGATCGTCGATCGTGGCCCCCCTCGGTTCTTCGATCGTTCGAATCTCTCGACGCTGGAGAATCGACGTTCTCCGAGCTTTAATCCATCTATTAAACCAGCGATGGGCAACTCAGTGCCCGCGAAACTCACTGGCGGGCTCGGTTTCCCATCACTGTATTAAACCTTTAACAGCGTGTATACAGGGCGGACCACGAAACGTGAATCAGTTACAATTTTTTTTTCTTTTTTTTTTTTTTTTTTTTTTTAAGCACTTGAAGCCTCTGACGAGGCTTACATCTGCTTTGCAAAAGAACATGAGTACATGAATAATACAATAGAATAAGTTGTACAGTCATAACAGTAGTTAAGTATTACATAAATTTAATCTTACATTCAGTTACAATTATTCGCTGGTACATTTCAACGCACTCACTCGTCACACCAGAACACCTATGCTCTTCGGACTATCTCCCCTCTTTTCTCGCTTCTATAACATAGACCCAATTAGTAGAATTTTCACTTTGATAAATAATTGGAACAAGATTGACATAAATAAATTTAGGTCTGAATTACATAGTGTTTTCTATAATAGGGTAGCATAGTTATTATTATTATTCGGTCAAGTATGCATTGTTTATATCTATTTAACACTGGAACTACCAAACTCGCCAATATGACAAATTGCAGAATTCTTATTTTACAATTACTGAAGTTATGATAACGCTTTTTGAGGAATTTATTGTCGACTTCTGATTTAGTATACATTTCGTGTGACACGCAACATTGTATTACGAAATTTTAACCATTTAAATTACGTAAAAAATATTTCTCGTATGATCACAGATAGAGAAGATATTTAGGTGGTCTGTTTCAAGCGGACCACCCTGTATACTTCCCAGCATCGAACGTAAGTGTTGACACTTTCACCCAACACAAACGATTCCCCGTAAAAACTGTACACCTACACATGAAAACACAAACTGAATGCACTACTTTCCGGTCAAACTTCGTAAACAACAAAAACAAACAACAAAAACAAACAAACTGATACGTGACAGTCGCGTGACGGCCCCCGCGAGAATTCCCGACCTGTTGGTGGTGTGTAGCGGGCGTCAGAATCCCAGGAGAAGAAAAAAAATTGCCAGTCCTCGACAGGCCGAAACCGCGATAAATTCTACGGTTGCGATCCGCCGACAGATATAACGAGGGGTGGGTTCCAGGAGGCGACAATCGAATCCTCCGGGGAACCATCGTTCCGTGGAAAGGGGGTGGGAAGGAGGCCCCGCTAGCTCACGCTCCGCCGCCGTGTTAACCGTGAAATAATGTCGTTCCGAGAAACGGCCCTCCTCTAATGCCCTCACGCTTCGTAGAACGAGAGTGGGGGAGGGGGTACAACCTCGAGAACCGTTGGAGCGAATCCATCGATCGCACCTGCAGTCGCCCCCGCCTTGTTACCACTTACCGCGAGGTTGAACCGACTCGACTGGACACCAACCAGGCCACCCCAGGGTTCCTTCCATTCTGGGTCGGGTTGTCCGTGAACGGGTCGTAACGCAGGACGGAAAAGTCCGGCGCTGTTCGCCACTGGAAAGCGTAGACTGGCTCAAGGTCGACGGTTTCCCCCCACTTTGAGGCACAGACATGACGTCATCGAGCGAAACGTGTGGTGGGGGGTCTACAGTCACACTGACAGGGGAAGCTATGGTGGAGTCCTCTTCCGAAACTTCGTATGTCTGTTAAGCAGTCAAAAATAAGGGATACGTATTTTTTTTTATCGGCTGAGACGCGAGTTTAAGGGGTGAAACCACCACTCGAAGTTTCGAGCCGAAAGTACTGTCTCGAAAACCAGAGGAGATACTTGAAAACTTCTAATGGACGAGGTTTGTGGTTTTTTATGTAGAATAATATGGCAATAACAAATTGTACAAAATATAAGTTATTTATAACAAAAAAAAATATGCGGATCGTACACAGAAAAATGGTAAGGTACTAAAAGGGTTTCGCGGGAAAGATGCGTCAAAGTGACACAAGGGGTTGAAATGGTCCCAGGCATCGAGGATTACGGGACCAAGAACAGAATCTGTCCCGAGGAAGCTGGATGACGGTAACAGGTCTGAAAAGAAGATACGTCTGCAGATCAAAGGAAACCCTTGAAACCCATATACAGAAGGGTTAACATCGTATCCTCGGTCCTTTGAATACAATTCCTTCGTAGATGGAAGTTCTCCCCGTATATACCTCGAAGATACGAGACACGCGTAAAGAAAATCCACGGTACAATTTCACCCCCAGAATCATCTCTAGCAGGGTGAAAAAGAGAGAACACAGTTGGGGGGGGGACTCCGTCATTTCGTCGGAGCGCGAGAAGAACGAATTCGCGTCGAGATCGATCGTGGGGCAACACCAGCGTGAAAATGCGCGGCGGTGGTTCCTCCTGGAACTTAAATATTATCACGAGACGGACGAGCTTGGGCAAGAACGGTTATCCAAGCGGGGGCAGTATACTTTCTTCAGGTGCCGAGGAACTGGAGCGTGAAAAGAGAAAAGGATAGAATCGAGGGTTAGCCTAGGATTCGCTCGGAGAATTTCCCGAATTATTGACAGTCCGTGGCGGGGGCCCTGTGACCCCCGGATCCCGTGGAAATTTACGAGCGAACGACCACGCCGAAGGCGCAACGCTCCAATAGGAAATCCCTCTTTATATCTCTGGGCCCCCCCACGGAAGTCGCTTTCACGGAGCTATTTGCCCCTTTCGTTACGACCCTTACTGCTCTTTTACTCCCCTTCTATCCCCTCCGGTCGCTTTTATCCTCTGGATCGCGAGGGTGGATATCGTGCAGAGCGTTCCTCTTGCTCCTCGACTCCCCACCCTTTCGACGAAACGATAGAATTTTTATAATTATCTTCACTTCGAGGTTAACGATTCGCAGGGCTAACCTGGCGGTGGTCTGCAGAGGAACGATTAACCTGTTGACCTATTTAGAGAGGAAGACTAGGCGGATTCGAGTTTCTACTCCGTTTGTATTCAACCCTGTGATTACGTAATTCCACGTTTTCCTGTATTCGTTTACTTGGAAATTCTTCCGTTTCATCGTACGCTGCTAGTGGTAATTAGAGGATCGTTGCATCGCGATCGTTATGCTCGACGGTAGGACGTATAATCTCGCGCATGATTCTTCGTACGAATGTAATTGGGCGTTGATGGTATTCGTATATACAGGGTGGGGCAATAACTATGTCCACTTTGAATGTTGCCGTTATTCGTAATAATATGACAAAAATGTTATATACAAAACTTACACGGTATAAAGAGGGGCATATTGTGACACAAACATTTTCTGCGTGGGTGAAGGCAGAGAGGTAATAAATAGAAAGAAAAAAAAAAAATGCCTCGAGGTCTTCTGATATTTTCGATTACCGATAGAAATTTGACTAGAGACTAGACTGTAAGTATCGTGCAAACGTTAATATACACTGCGTGGCGTAACTATAAAACCACCCTGAAATTTTCAGTTTTTATTGTTTTGTGGTTAACATATAGTACAAGGATTGCGCAATGATTGTCGTTTGTTACAGCGGGGTTACATTGATTCACGTTTTGTCTCCAACCCCCCAAGCCCCTGGTTTTCCATGGAAACTGATTTTCCGCGGTGTCGTTGAATAATCTGCCCGTTCGCTATCGATCTCCTCGCGGGAGAACGAGATTCCACGGGACCGACGACGGTCACCCCGGTAATTTCTGTTCGTTTTAACATCTGGAATCGACAGCAGACGGGGGAAACGATGGTTATTAAAACGGCCGACCACGGATGATGCATCTGATATTCGAGCGGAACGCGGTTTGCAGTCGCGATCGACAACACAGATTTTCATCGGACGAGAAACCTTGATATTTATCGAGATTCCATCTCTCTTCCCCTCTTCCCCCATTCGCGATTTAATCGAGACAAGCCCCGACGTAACTGGATTCGCGGCGCGCGAAGGTGTGCGAATAGGGGGGTGGAAAATTGGTCTTGGCAGTTTCGATCTCGCAGGATGAAATAGGGTTTTCCTGGTTCGGAAGATTTTTCGAAGGTTGTTCATCGTTTGAACGAAAATCTGTACACGCAGACGGCTCTATTAACCCGTTTAACTATTTGGGGCACACGATTATTAAAGAAAATATAAACCGTAGTTGCGCAGAATTTTTTTTTAATATAAAAAAAATTATTCCTCGTTGAGTGTTCGAAGGCTCCTCGGCACCGAACATTAAATATTTCATAAACTAATGGCTATACGCGGCTGAAACAAATAACATTGGCTTCAGAATTCCAAGCACTATGGTAGTGCTAACCCTCATTAAAAAATCAGTGTTACACTTAGGGACCTAGCCTTGTTAATGCCAAGGAATGTTCAAACACTCATCGAGGATTTACTGTATTGTATATCTAAACTTCTCCTCTGTCCTCTAGACCTATTAAAGGGGCTTCATAACCCGTTTATAAATAAATAGTATTTTGGTTTTTTGGACTCACAATGCTATCGACACTGACCTTAGATCCTCGATGGTCTATCAGACATCATTACCGATCGTGACGAACATTCGCCTATGTTTCACGATATAATATCCGAAACACCGGGACGCTCGATAAAGACGTCGCAACGTTCAATTACAAGCGACTAATTAAGGATAATGAAAAGTCGTCCGAATGTTTACAAACAGATTGGGAGGAGCGAAGGTAGTCCCGCGGTCTTTTATTTGCGAGCAGCAGCTGTTCCAGGTGCTCTGCCGTTAATTAAACCCGATAAGGGATCGACCCGCGAGAAAATCGGCCGGTCCGTTTTGTCTGCGGATGCCTACGTTTAGCGAACGTTGTTACGCAGTTGTTTCTTGGGATTGAAGATTAACAACAGCAAGTGGAAAGTATTGCGTTCGACTCTCGAGAGGTTCCTTTATAAATTCGAGTATTTAAAGGAACTTCCTGAAATGGATAACAGTGGAGTTCTGTGTATGTATATTTTCTTATCCACAACTTTCCTATTGTTACCGTGCCAAACCTTTTTTGCAAGTTCACTCGGTAATAGTAGAATTATCCCGTAAAAGTCGCAGATTTCAGTATTCTTATTTTGCAATTAGTGAAATCATAAAGATACACTTTCGTCGGAATTTGCGTTAACAATTACATACGTTTTTATTTACATTGTACTATATTAAGCTATGTCGTATTATACAGGGTGTTTTTATTGAAGGAGGCCACGTAACTATCCTCTTTCCTGTTAATGAAACGAGAACCGTTCAAAGTAGAATTTGCACTGCATCGGAAACAGGAATAATTTGTTTAAAGTCACTCTTTCCTGTGTTCTTCCAAGATCAGACATGGCACACTGGGGTCACAGTTACCCCACAGACTTTAAACGGTTACCGTACCCAAACTATTAATTACTTTAGGTTGAAAAAATTACTGAACAATCTTCAATTAGTTTTATAAGTGTTAATTTCAAAATTTTTAAAATCCTAACTTGTTAGACTTTTAATATTTATTGATAAAATTTGCAATCACAAATCGCAACAGAGCACAGAAAGGTGTTCTGGCTTCTTTTCACGCGAATCATATTCCCCTGAAGCACCATACCTACAAAGATGTAATGACAACGATACAACCGTCTACGTTTCCAGTGCAACGAAATCTGGTTTTTCCCAGATTTTCTTGGATTTCCCGTCAAAAATCCACGGGGACCGCCACGAAGGCTGCGTTTTCTTCCCATCCTCGGCGACCCCCACGTCGCTGAACACGCCGATTAAATGGCCGTCATTAAGGCCCATTCCGTGGACCCCCGAGGCTCCGCGAGAATTTCCCGGAATCCTTTTCTTTTCGGCGTGGACGCGGCGTCGCGCCAGAATTTCACGACGATCGCGATAACAATTACGGTTATCGTTATTGCTGGCCACGAGACGACAACCAGCGACCTCCTCCTCGCTTTCAGCCCCACGAAATCGATGCCTGTTTCCTACTATGGGGTAGAAAGAGGGAAAAAAGAAAGGTTTCCAGAACGTCGACTCGCGATTTTCCGAGAATCGACCGCGTGGCACACGAGATGCAGTCGCAACATGCGCACGTTGGACGACCTTCTCGTGGATTGTCGCGAAACGATCCCACGAAATATCTATGGGTCGGTGAATTTTCAACCTTCTTTTTGTATCTTCGAGATAGAGAGGATGGCACGTGTAACTGGTGGTGCAACCAAGTTGGGATGATTCTACGTGGAAAAAGTAAATCGAAAATACAGAATGAAATTTTTGTCATTCGAGACTCTTTTCGAGGGAATTCACTTTGAAAATGAAACTGAAACGCGTGTATTCGTCGTGGTCAGGGTTCGAAAATCATTGATTGAGGTAAATTCCCCCTCCCCCCATGGGAAGAATAATATTACGAAGTTTACTTTGAGGTAAATTTACCACCCCCCACGGAGAAGAAAAAAATGTTATTAAATTTATCTTGAAGTAAATCTCCCTCCTCCAGGGAAGAAAAATAATATTATGAAATTTACGTTAAGATAGTTTTTACCCACCGCACCCCCGACTGATGACGTGGCTACGCCCATGTATATTTATGTACATAAGTAATTTACATATTACAACCTTATTTCAACAAAACGAAGATTTCCCAGTCAGCCCCACGAAGGTCGTCGTTTCTTCGGGGCGAATCGACCGTACCCTGGGCAAGAGTTCATTAATTCGCGGCACCGATTCATTCTCCACGGGAACGCGCGAATGCCAGCCGGGGGCGCGGCGCCTCGGAATGGATCGTAATTAATTTCCAGTCGCAGTCGATTAAGGGAAGTTGGCCGGGAAGCCAGGCCACGGGAGCCTGTGGTAATCAGCCGGAACAAATGTAAACCATTAACCACCCCTCCAGGTGGGGGGTCCTTCCAGCCCCGACGATGATTTTCTCTAATTGTTTCGCGCGAGGCGGCTGGATATACTTTATGGTATGAATTTGCCAGGTGTCATCGGAGTC
Source organism: Dufourea novaeangliae (assembly GCF_001272555.1). Taxonomy (NCBI): domain Eukaryota; kingdom Metazoa; phylum Arthropoda; class Insecta; order Hymenoptera; family Halictidae; genus Dufourea; species Dufourea novaeangliae. The sequence continues at coordinate 1,094,376 of NW_015373934.1, forward strand.
CTGGAACTTTATACGTTTCGACGGCCCTTTAATGGACCCGGGAAACATGTTTATACACCTTAATCGAATGAACCCTGGGGGGGTGGAGGGTAATAGTGAACCGCCTCGGACGGAAATCGAGTTGTAACCAGTGGAAGACATTTTGGTCGTTGATCATTTAGAGTAATTACATTCAAATCATTAGAAAACAATTCGAATGTTTAATTTAAGTTACAACGAACTTAAACGAATTTAAATTATTCCTTAGTGATTTGAATAAAACAAACATTCGAATTAATCCCTACTGATTTAGTTAAAACAAACAATTATCCATTTGCTATTGGAATTGGATTTAACCCTTTCGATGTTTATGGTCATATAACATATCATGACGAGTATACTCGTCTCTTTAAAATAAAATTTAGGTAAAACAAAAAACAATTGGTAATTTTAACAGGTTTTAGAATACTTTAGGATAAAGGATACGGAACCTACAAAGCAAAAAAGGGCTGTCTTATTTAATCGCATGTTTATCCAGAAAATTTTAAAATTCGATTAGCGTGGAAATGAAGCGTCCTACGAAAGAAATTCTATATTTTCAACTTACTTGTACACAAGGAATCACCTCCGTTCCGATTGTACCGCCATATGTTCAACATTGTAATGGTGTTCAACGATCACAATTAAATCGAAGAATTTTTTATCACGTCTATCTTCGTCGTTCTTTCCTCTCGCCACCTGGAACACTGAAACCGTGGACAACACTGGGAAATGACATCACGATCATAAGAAAAAGCCAACACCGCGTTTATAGAAAGGTAAAACCGTGAAGTATCCCATTGTATTTCCCGGAGAAATGGATTCCTGTTAAACGGAGAACGATCGGACAGAGCGATCGACGTGTTCCAAGCGAAAATACCCATTTGTTTCGTATCCGTTCGAGGATTTATCTCGAATACCTAGCTGCGGCTGTTAACCCAAACGTGATACGGGCGTGGTTTTATATACGCTATAGGCACCGCCATTTTAAATCAGTTTAATGGATCTGAATCTGTACGGTCTCTGAATCGCTCGAACAACGACCACGAATATCAATAAAACAAGTATCCACCCCCGACGTTTCATTAATTCGTCGGGTAACCTGCCCCCGAAACCGTATAAATTCCGTGGATGTTCCATTTCCTTGTTTGTCGTTGGTCCAGTGTTGTGTGAATTGTCCCTGTCGCAATTTCGAACGTCCATCCTTCACTGGTTAATTTGCTTCCGTTGTCGTTCCAATAACCGAACACGCGTTCACGAAGATGCGTGACGGAACCCACGAAAACTCGAACCAAACGCTTCGTTCTCTCGGTTATTATTCAGCTCTCGTGGCTCGGCGAAAATACGCGACTGTGTGTGTGTGTGTGTGTGTGTGTGTGTGTGTGTGTGTGTGTGTGTGTGTGTGTTTGTTTGAAGAAGAAGCCGACAGCGGCGGCGGCTCCTTGCCGTCCGTCGATTTCTATTGCTCCACGGTGATTTCGTCGTTTAACTCTGTTTGCTGAGAAATCAGCCGTCGTTCGGAACGGACGTTTATCCCAATATTTTCCCTTGAAACAGAGGACTCTCTCTCTCTCTCTCTCTTTTGCTCACTCTCACCGATCCTCCCTTTTCATTAAATCTTCTTGCCCCGGTCCGATGTTCGTTGGAGGAAAAATAGAGAGAAAGGAGGCTGCCGCCAGGTTTCCCGCGAAACGATCGAACTCCTCGAACCCTTCTCCGCCCTTCTAGAGTGGTGTACAGTTAACGGAATCGATATTTCAAAAAGGGTTGTTCACATTCTATTTCAGGCTGGGAGCATCCCTTTTACCATGTATTATACACGGAAGTATTCACTTCGCTCGCGTGTATAGATTCAGTAACAACGTCCTGGTTTTATTGATCTATGATTTGCTAGGAAAACAGGCCCTTTGAAAAGGGTTTTGGACACCCTGAGGAGTTGCAGGTTTTTTTCTTGTTCTAAATAGTTCTTTAGAAGATAATTCATATGACACTAACAGAGACCCAGGCTCCGTTATGCCTTATGTGAAAACTTGGACTTTACAGGGCCTTCTACACGAGGCCCAGGATTCTTAACGTTCTCCTGTATGAGGCCTAGGACCATTCCTGTTTTTCTGTATGAAACCCAGGACTCTTCACATCCTCCTATATGAGGCCCAGGATTCTTAGCGTCTTCCTATATGATGATCAGTGCTTTTCATGTCCTCGTATATGAGGCCCCGGACCTTTCACGTCCTCGTATAAGGCCCAGGACCTTTCACGTCCTATATTTCCGTCATCACGTTGTCGAAATACAATTACGTTGGCTCTCGATCGATCGATCGAACGAGAACGTTACACTCCATCCGTCAAAAGTATCCCAACGACCACTGATTCATCTTGGTGGACCAAGCGTAAAAGAAAGAAGAAATCGGTCGATCGAGTACCCTAGCAGGTAATTGAATGGGCAGGGATCGATCACTTATCGGTTGACTGCTTCGACCACTAATCCTTCTCCCTCTGGAATTCGTACAGCGTAAACAACATGGCCATCGCTTTCATCGGTTCCACGATCGACTTATTCGAAGCTTTCGACGATCGATGGAGCGCCAGGGCCAGCTGGAGGGATTCGAAAGCTGTCGTTTCCGCGGAGACAGTTCGTCGCGATGCGACCAGCTATTTTTCAGCTGTCTCCCACGACAGGAAGAGGGTTCTCCGAGGGCAAATTGTAGGGTGAGAAAACGACGGGAACAGGATACACCGATTACGCAGCGCGACTCGGATCGATTTCGTGGCGGCGAAGGGGATATCGTCCGCTTTTCTGTTCGCGGAACTGATTACGGCAGGGGGGGGGGAGGGAAAGAAAAGATAGAGAAAAGTGAGGGGGGTTAAAAGGTACAGAAAACTGAGGGTGGAGGGCAGGTAGAGAAAAGTGAGGGGGGTTGGAAGCTAGAGAAAATTGAGGGGGGAGGGAAGGTAAAGAAAAGTGAGGGGGCTTGGATGGTAGAGAAAAGTGAGGGGGCAGGGAATGTAGAGAAAAGCAGACCGACGATAGAGCTCTATGGCCACGTACGACAACATTTCCACGAGACCCAACTGCGTGTTCCGTAACCGTGTTGCTGCGTCCTATCGCGTCCGGCGTTCTCGGAAAGTTCATCGGCCCGCACGATCGATTCCCTGTCATTTTTAAATCGCAAAGTAATCCACCGCTGCTCGAACAACAATATTCTTTGCGTGAACCACACCGTTTCTTCCCTTGTTTCGGCTCGCTTGAACTGATATCTCTCAGGGATATTCGGGGATAATCCTGAAGCAGGATGAAGGTAGAGCTGAAAATAGAGTAAAGACTCCATGAGAGTTGGATAAGAAATTCCTCGTGAAAGTTTCTATTTCAGCCACACTATTGGAAAGGGGAGGCCGTGGAACGTGCCAAGGTTATAATTTTTCTAGGTGAAAATTTTAATTACTGTTTAAATAATTATGACTCTTACCATACCGATTAATTTAAAAGCGTGAAAAATAAGACATAGCATTGGGTTAGAATCAGTTTAATCGTAACGGTGTAAGAGGCTGCGAACTCGAATTCTAATGCAAAATTAACCACAGGAGAGTTTGGTGCTGCTCTAAAATTAATCAAAGAAATCCATTACATTCCGTAAACAGCAACAGAAGTCTTTAGATAGATAGTCTGATTTAACGAATTACATTTATTAGTTTTATTTATTGGAAAATAGTGACATTCGAATGTCGACAATGCACTGTGTCCAGACATTTATAGACGGTAGTGTATATCCATCAAGAACGAAGTGGTATAAGCGGCGCGTTGTTGAACGCAAACAGAGGCTTCCAGGAAGACAGGTGAACGAGCCCGAGAGGCAAACGAACGGCTTGTCCTCTCCGTGGAACAGGGAGCGGCCCGAGGAAATGGGGCCCGTGCGCAGTCAGAGACAACTTTGACTCTCGAAAAGTACTGTCCCCGAACGTCAACGCGAAACGCCTGGGAGGGGGAACACACCCGAACGATTGACGAAAGAGTCGTTCGGGACGAAAAACGAGAATAAAAGGGAGGGGAGATCCATGGAACGACAGGGGGGTGTTTGGTCGGTTGTTCAGCCGTAGTACAGTAAATTCTCCATGAATGTTCAAAGGCTCCTCGGCACTGAACATTAAATATTTCATATACAACGTTCAGATATTCCAAAAATATTTCGAAACTGTACTAATAACTTTCGTTTGTCAAACTTTACATTATAGAACAATTTTCTTCTATTGTAATCGTTAGTTATCGATACTTATTCGATCGATTCGGACATCGTTTCTGATAGATTGTTCGTTCGCGTTGTTACAGGTACAAGGACAACAGGGCTTATCCTTGGCCAGGCGGCGAGAGTCACTTTATTCTGTACCCAGAGAGCGCGAACCAGACGATCTACACGCAGAAGGTGAGGGCTTCGGACGCCGGAAGGTATTCCTGTCGAGCCAGGAACGACACGACCATCCTCGAAGGAGACATCACTCTCGCGGTTCTCGGTGAGTCTAACCCTTTCCTTTCTCGTCCGCCGAGCCTACGAATGCTCGCTATGTCTGACATCTTCGATACCTCGCGGTTTCACGACGAAATGCTTCCTTCGGAAAACTCCTTCGACTGGAGAACGCTTCGATTAGGGAATGCTTAGATTAGAGAATGCTTAGATTAGGGAATGCTTAGATTGGAGAACGCTTCGTAATATACTAGATAAGTAACGAATGGACAAAATAATCTGGTAACAAAAAAAATATTATGTACGTTCAACGAAGGTAAGTTTTGAACGTTCACCTGCACAAGATTTGTGACCATCGTAAGATGTCTCGTTCGTGAGTTCCGTTTGTAAACATTTTCATGGAACAACGAGATTAGTTCAGGAGATAATTGCGTGCAAAGATTTCAAACGGGACACCTTGTATATCGATCAGAGGGTAGCCTGGGGTTCTCGCGAGTCCGAGGAAACTGATTCCGTGTCGGGAAGAATAATGTCTGTCCGGTACGGATGAAGTCAGCTCCCCGGAAGCCGATAGAAATTGTGGGGAAACGAGGCCGTAGCTCCAGCCACCGACAGAGACGAATGCCTCTAACGAGAATCGAAGGGACGAGAAACCGGGGATGAATGTGGAGAGACCAGGGGACAGGTGAATCGGGGGGGGGGGGGATGAAAAACCGCCGGTGAATAAAACGACACACGTTGTCCAGAAAACCGACGAGAGTTGGTCGTCACGCGGATAACCAACGGGTTCGTTCGGTAAGCCGACTAGACTGATAATCATCCAGGTGCGTCGTCTCGTTTAGCGTCCGTTGCCCACCTGAGGTCGCCCCCGCTCGGCTGAAGTGACCTTATTTCACGGTTGGAACGTTCACCTTTACGCGCGATTACGTACGACTGAACGGCAGCATAAAACATCGTGAAAAATTCGGCGATCGTAGCAACGTATTGTTTGCATCCGCTATTGCAGGGTTGGTCGAAATGTAATGTAATCAGAAAATCTAAATTGCAATTACAACATTGTAATACACAGTTAGATAACTGTAATTTAATTGCAGGACAATTAAAATGTAATTAACCATACTAAGTTTACTATAAAAATTGCAATGTAATTGTCCCGTAATTACATTGTAATTTCACTTCAAATTTTGTAGTTAGATTATAATTTGTCCAACTCTGCGCTATTGGAACAGTATCGGATGAAGAAAAAGAAGGAAACTTAATTGACCCGTTAAAATTATGAGACTGATATACAATTATTGCCTCCCGTCTGTGACGATTTAAACGATTCTATAGACTCTCCCGAGTTTCTACACGTTTAAACGATTCTATTTACAGCACACCTCGTACAAAATCCATTTCTGGATCGAAACCTGGCACGTTCGACTTGTCAACCCTTCCAAGATAGCACGACCTGCACCCACGAATTCCGCGTAAACCGCCCTAACCTTGGTTTTCTTCCCCCATTTCGAATTCACTCGACGAACCCACGGAACGTCGGGCGTCGTCGAACCGTCGAAAAGCCGTCCGAACCACCAGTCGTGTTCGGTCGCGTATAGAGAGGCGGGGTAACCCGTAAAGTGGAACGAGCGTGAGACCCGTAATTAGTCGTCGCTTGGCAGAAACACGCGAGATACCGTGAAACGACAGAAATACGTTCGAGGAACGCAGCTAATCGGGATTCCTCGAAATCGTGGCCTCGAGTCCCCGTCCGTCTTTATCTCTCCGTCTCTGTGGCTTCGCGCCTCCTGTCGATAACCGTTGCAACGGCCGCCTCCGCAGCCTCTTTCTACTATCCGCGTATCCACATCCTGTCCCCATAGTGGACGGTTTAATTTCCAGGAAAAAGAATCGATTCGCGGCTCCTGGAAGCGACGACTACGCGACGGGACCGTGACGCATCGATCGACGTCGACCAGACGCCCAACACCCCTTTCCCTCTTTTTTCCTTGACGGCCCGATCGCTCCGCGTAAATCATCCCTGGAACCGTGAACGATCAGAGTAAATAACCGTGAACGAAGCCAATTCTCGGCCCACCTATCGATTCCTCCTCACCTGATCTCTGATCGAGGAGAAACACCATCGAACGAACCCCCTCCGAGATGCTCGCATTCACGAAATGATGTTCGGTTAGGCTGCGTCTGCACTGTGCGAACAGTGTTACGTAACAGATTGTTACGTGGATTTTGTTATACAACACGTCTTTATAACTTGTTACGAGGTTACACCTTTTGGACTGGACTGTAATGAGTTTGTATAACAGTTCGTATCTCATTATTAGACTCCGGATTTTATGCATTTATAGCGTACAGGGCTCTGTGAAATTCAATAAAAGATAAAACTGTCATTGGATCCAACGAGTTTTCTATTTTATATGAGATACTTACGAGGAAAACTAAATTTCTACATTTGCTCCTGTCTTTATTAATTACTTTAGGAAATGTTATTTTGCACAAAAATCCGCAGTCTACTCATTATTAATAATAGCGTCACACTTGATGTGGGCACGCATCGAATGGGGATACATATAAATTCACTTTATTTCGGTAGAAATATATATTTTTTTTTTTTTCACATTTTTATGATACAAAGGGTAATAGGGGGTGGGATCCACCGACAAAGGTTATGGAACGATGTGCAAGTCTACAGTTTAGATCGGAAAAACACTGTAACACGCTTATCACGTGCAGCACACGATGTAAACGATGCAGCTCGACTGTCGGCGGATATCTCGTTGTAAAAAACGAGCGGTGCTTCCCCGAAGATAGATAAATAAATCGGTTGCACGCGCGTTCTGGCCGAGCTTTGTGGGCAGCATCGGGCGAAACCGATCGTCGAGAAGTTTACACGAGAAAGACAGAGAGGAAGGATTCTCGAGCGTGCAAGAAATACGCCTCGTAAATCCGGGAGAGGATAGAGTATAGATCGCGTGAGTTAACCACCTTAAGTCGTACACGTCTCGGCCACTTTTTCGATACCGCGAGATCAAGCTCCAGGTTTTGAGTTTCCACGACTACCGCTGGTCGAATCTTACACCGTTTAAATTACTTTCGAATCGCTAGAGGCTACTTGGTTACAGTAAATCCTCGATGAATGCTCCTCTCGGCACTGAACATTGAATATTTCATAAACTAATGGCCATACTGTACTAAACCATGTTAAAAACATGTTGCACACATGTTTTCTGAACGTACAGTCGCGTCTATATTTGCCTATACCCAAATTTGCTACAGTATTGTAAGTAGAGGAAAGGAGTTCTATCTAGGGTTTTCCGTACTCTGTTATCGTTCCAGGTATATAGAGTTCGATAAATAATACCAACGATCGAAATACAGTAAACTCTTACGATATTGCCGCGGCCGTAGGAGAGTAAATTTCTCGGAAACAGCAATACATCGAGAGCCGCCTTCGTGGCGAACTGGAGGGAGAGCGAATTTGTGCGCAAAAAAAGTGCCTAGCGTGGTAATAGGCCAAGCGGCAATATCGTAAGAGTCCACCATTTCTACGCACCGAACTAGTATTTCGATTCCGATTCACCCACCCTAAACGATCTTCGTTTGTGTGCAGAGGAAGTGTCTAGCGTGGTAATAGGCCAAGCGGCAATATCGTAAGAGTCCACCATTTCTTCTACGCACCGAATTAGTATTTCGATTCCAATTCACCCACCCTAAACGATCTTCGTTTGTGTGCAGAGGAAGTGTCTAGCGTGGCAATAGGCCAAGCGGCAATATCGTAGGAGTCCGTCGTTCCTATCACGCCGCAAGTCCCATACACCGAATTACTATTTCAATTCCAGTTCGCCCGCCCTATAACCGTAGCTCAAACGATCCTCAGCCTGCCTGGAGCGAAACAAAAATTCACATCTCAGAACGATACCATAGCACCTCATCACCACCGAAGTTCATGCGTAACCAAGGGTCGTCGCGCGTGTTACTGGGTTAAATCGCGCGTGTAACCTAGACCCCCCGAAGCAGAAGAAAACCCGTTCGAGCTCGCGAAACCCCCAACGCCCAGGGGGAGGAGTGAAAACATTTCGAGTACATATATGCTTTCGAAGCCCGTGAAAGGCTGGAGGAGGAATGAAACGCGCGACAGAACACTGTGAAAGGGAGATAGAGCGAGACTGGAAAGACGCAAGGGTCGGGGGGGGGGGCGAAACGAAATTAATTTCCGAGCGAGTAACCCCTTGAAACTCGGCCCAGGCATAAATATGCATACGCATTTAGCCAGGGGATGTGCGCGGGGGCGCGAGAGAATTATGAGCCAATACCTCAGGGCTAAGTGCACCGAGTGGTTCCGCGCCACATACATTAAGTAAATGCGTATGATCTTGCAAGTGAGAGAGAGATGAAGGCTGCGCCGATGATGCTCCCGGTAATGCAATTAGCTGGTGCACCACCACCGTGCGCTATCTCTCCCCGGCTATTTCTGCCCGGGGAACATTGGCCTCGCTCTAGACCCAGCCTCTCTGTCCCTTTCTAGCCTACTTCTCGAACGGAAAAATGCCTGCCTGGCCGAGGAATATACGTATAACGCGTCTTGATTCGAGAAACTCTTCTTTTATCGAGCACTCTCGCCATCCACCCCTCGGGGCTCTTAAGGTGGGAGGATGGGGCCTCTGTTTGGGTCAATGGAAGTGTAAGTACTTCCCGTCCAGTAGGGGACATTTAGGGGTTGCTGTTTCGTGGATTGGATGATATATTTGGTCGTTAAATATGGAACTTGAGAAATGTCGAAACGGAGACTTTGAGATTTTTTAGCTCTTGCTTGGTGCGAAATTTCAGTATTAACTTGGGTCAGTTTGAAAGATGCATCTTAACTCTTGCCATAGAAATGGTGTCAATGCGTAGAAAATTATGGGGAATATTTTCAATACTAGACCACCATAGTTGCTTAAAGTAAAGATGTTACATGCTGTTTGTCGAGTATACTCGTTGCAGGTAAACAATAATAAAGCACACAAGTGCACGTTCCCAAAATGAAATGAAGTGCTTGCAGGGTTAGAAGAAGAAATAAAGTGTGTCTGACTACGTACTGCACTTTTTCACTGTGACAGTCAACGTGCTAAAAAGAAAAATTCGGGATTACTTATTGGCATACCTAATATATTAATCTGTTAACCAGCACATATTTCGATCGAAAGTAGCTCCATAATAAACAACAACTTAACTCGTCTTACCCAAAAAATAAGAATTTTCAAACGACCAGTTAGTTCCCCTTCATCGGTGAAAAAACGGTTTCGAATTCCTAGCGAACTTGTCCTACGAGAGAAAGAAGTATTTTCAAATGACGAATTAACTCGTCGTCACAGGGTAACAGACTAATAATGCGTTATATTTAGGTGGTTTCCGTTTCGAAGAAGGAGATTCACAGTGGACTTGCGCGCAACAATAAACCGTACCGTTAGGCGAAGCGGAAACGACGCCGGTGGAGCTCTGTAACGCCTTATCGTATGACGCGTGCATTCCGGAATGCATATGCATGCACACGAACCCGTGGATTATCCTGCAGCTGTGAAACCATCTACGGTTTCCCGAACTTTCTGTGTCGTTCAAAGGAGAGAAAAGATTCTGGATCCCGTCGACGCTGCAGAATCTCGGGATAGGTATTTGTTAACATTGCGAACGTTTTATTTTGATAATTTAACCAATCGTAAGGCAGATCGTTCTTACAAGTGAAAATAATTGCAACACGACGACAACAAGATGTTCCTCTCGAAAAAATCGATGATCTTTTCGACGAGTCTTGAATAATCTATACGCAGATGATTTACGAAAAGTGAGCGATACTCGAATAACAAATCAACCTAGGGTGAATGTGGACGACTTTCGGTATTTATTTCCAAAAAGCTTGAAGCCTTTTTTAAACATACGTCATTGTATTCGGAAGTATATATTTTAAACTGCTTATAGTAATTCCTCCAATTCCAAATGTGAACTTCGGTCTGATGAACTTCAAACTTTCACAGAATATTTTTAAAAGGATGCACTTTAAGAAAATACTAAAACCCAAAAATCGATTTTTTCCAAATTTACAGGTAGGCATAACCCTTTAAATGAAGTTCAGCCAGAATCTTCAGGTGACAGTAATTGGGACGTCTACCCAATATACCGTTCAATCGCGACAATTTCCTACGGAATGGTATTAACCATCCGGATAATGGTATCAATGTTTACAGCTGACAGGCCCGCGAGCACGTTAATCAATTAACCCGAGCCGGCTTGTTGTAACGAGGAAACGATCTTCAATGTCCTTCGATCCCGTGTTCCCCAAACAGAATACGTATCGCGCCCGTGTCCAGTGGCTAAGCCCACGGAATCCTCTCGGCGGAACGACGAGGCCGTCCGATAGCCTTCCACTTGAGAGGACAAAGCCGTTTCAGATCGTATATGCCAGGGATTCTCGATTCCTCGATCGATCGAACGAACCCTCCCACCCCCGAGGAAATGAACCTCGTTTTCGATGAGAACGCGGAAAGAATGATCCGTCCAAAAAAGCCAGAGAAGGTGGAAAGTCTCTCGTGTACAGTAAAATTAAAAAATGAGTATACACTTCGAAAGTATAGGATTCATTTATACAGTGTCTCAAAAATTGATTCGACTCCTGGAAATGAGGGGTTCTTGGGATGATTTGAAACAACGTTTTCTTTGGAAAAAATGCTACGAAATTCTACACGCTGCAATTGGTAGTCAACGTTATTGCGGAAGATCGGTTGGCAAACTCGAGCTCTGATTGGTTGTATTGTAAACACCGAGACAAGATATGGAACCGAGGTTCCATCGAAATCCATAGTCCCAGGGACTCGACTAATGTTGGATCGATGGTAGGGGGCGCCATTAGCGAGGGCGAATTCGACCGGAAGTGAAAGAAATGATTTCCCTCGGAAGATTAATGGATATCTCGAAAGATCGTCGAAGGAGGTGGACTGAGAGTCGTCTTCTATCTCGAGGTATTACCACCCCGAGGCCATTGTCTCTCCCAGTGTGACCACCCAGCAAAAATACTTCGCGCCAGGTTATGCAAGAAAAAGGTACTAAATCCGAAAGAAAGTACTCAATTTTTATTTCCTCGCGTTTCTCTCTATAAAGAACGATTTACGGTATTACTACCTTATTATTTAAACATCCCCATAATTTCATCGTTGTCTACTAAATTTTAAACGTAAAGCATAATTTTTATATGATGGGCTTCAAAAACCCGCATTTTCATCGAGTCCCCATTGTGGACACGCCCATTGTTTTGCATCGGTCGTTAATGGAAGCAAACTGTTATTAAATGTCTATGACGAGATGCCTTAGAGGCGCAGTAAGCCTAGTTTAGTTAGTTTAATTTAGAACATGATCTCCCGTGAAAGGGGAATTTCGATATTCCCCTCCAAGGCCCAGCTGTGACTTTGCGTCGTTAGCTATCTCATAGTCCCGCAATTGGGACTACTACAGCCATTATCCGGGGAGGCTATTTCCCCCAACTTTCCAACTGTCCCAACTTTTTAAGGCCCGGACCACATAGACGTGGGGGAATACTCCGCAGTAGGCCTAACTCTCATCTTATTGATGTTACAATTATTCTATTCGGAATGGACAAAGTACTAGATCTCTTGCTGAACGTACCAGGACACTAGAAATTTTGTAAAAAGTACTAAATCTACTACGAAATTAAATGGTCACACTGTCTCTCCCCTCATCCAATGGTCCTCGAGCTGCCTGGCCCAAGAAGACATCCAGTCTTCAGCCTTCCTATGTCCATCGATTTCTCTAGTTGCTAGACCATACTAGACGACCAGGACTGCAATAAAAGCGAGTCGCGAGTATTTGAATAAAGCTGAACCCACGCGCGCACAGCTTCCGAGAAACCCTCTTAAAACCCGCGAAAGGATCCGTGGCTGCTGCGCCCTTTCTTCGCCGCGGTAACCGGAATTCTTGGAAGTCTTCCTCGGGTATCCCCCTCTCTTTCTATCTTCTCACGAGGTCGTATACGCGAGTTTAGTGGAGCTTTCGCTCGTAACCACGGCGGACGATGCACCGAGCTTCGAAGAGGATAGTAGGAGATACGGGGGGAGGGGGAGTATTCGTTGCCCCCGGGGGTCGTTTAATTTATCGGTCGATCGCCCGGGGGCTCGAGGAGAGGTTTTCCTCGGCCAGGGTAGAGTAACGCGGTAATAATGCCCCCGTCGATCCTCCCGAAACACAGAATCGTTTCACCGTGAAATTCGACGTGGAGAATCCTCGGAAAATTCGACCGGAGTAATCGTCGGGGGATGATGATCAACCGCCACCTCGAGCCTTGTTACGGATGGGTCAACGCCAGCTTCGAAACGTTAATGTACAATGGTGACCAAATCAGACTGCTTTCTTCGGAATAATTGGAAGACCGTGTATTAATGGTACTATTGTTCGGTTGTCGAAGATCCTCGAATCGACAACAATTTCGTGATTCTTTTAACCCTTAATAGGCCACTACTGCCACAGCGGGTTAACCCAGACGAGCTTGAATTTCTCTCATAATAACATAATTTGTCCCTCTACAATCCATACAAATGGACCGTATTGTTCTATTACCTCCACGGTAAGTTCTAAAAAAAGAACTATCCATTCCACCATTAATATGTCAGCCAGACACGACACACGGTACCAAAAAACAAATCGTAAAATGAAAGTTACCAACTACAATCATCCTTCCGGAGGGCGTATATCTGGGTCAACCGAGCCGGAATATCCAGTCTCCTCGCGAGAACCTTTGTTCGAGACCACGGTGCGCGCATGAAAATAAACTCCAGAGAGAAGTATTAAACAATAGAGAAAGTAACTGTAGCTTCCTGGAGAAGCTTCTTCTCAATGGTCCCCCCTTTCCATCGGCGTTCGGTGGTTTCGCCGCTTTTCTCCCGGAAAAATCCTCAGGACAGCCGTGTGCGTCTAACACCGACAGTTCCGTGAAATAAAAGAATCCAGAGGACGTTAAGCGACACGTAGGGGTGAAGGGAGAGGGAAGACGCGAGCGTCAAGCGGATAGAGAAACGCGGATAGGAGAGGATCGTACAGAATCCTCGTTCGTTCGTCGAGCAGACAGACTCGCGACGGCCCCGAACTGGCTTTTCCTTGGGAAAACTTTTCCACCCTGTTTCTGTCTTCCCTCTCCACCCCCCGACCTAAACCAACGCCGCGTAAACTATCGGACAAAAGAAGGAATAACCCGGTGAACGCGCCACACGGCAATAAAACTGTCGCAGGAGGCGGCGGCGTCCACCGAGAAAACCGCGTTTCATTATGGCCGACGGAAACCTGTTCCGACGCCGAAACATTCGTTCGAACAACCAGTTCCTTTTTTTCCCCGTCCCCAGAGCGTTCTAAGTCGGCTGTTTCGCACGCCTTTTTGTATATCGTTCCGCAACTTCGGACACGTTGAATTGATTGGAATTGTTGAACCTGGGGTATAACTCCCAATTACTGACACTTTCAGAAATGACACTGATATTATTGTATAATTTTTGTATTAATCTACCAGAAATATAAGTTTTTATTTGTATTCAGTATTGTTTAATATGTTTAATTGAGGAAAAAATTTGTTGTGACACTCTGAATCTCTCTACTTTCGTTTGTATATTCATTAGTTTCTGAAATACATCTGGAACGCTATTACTGTCACCCGTGAAACGTGTTCGATCGAACTACAGACATCCCAGTTACTACCAACTAACATGTACCTAAATTCTGTCTGCTAACATTTGTTATACACCGTTTAGTAATTGTCCACACCTCTTCCTCCCATTTACAAATTTCCCTAACCCAGACTTCACACCTGTTCCTTCCATTCTAAATATTCCTAACCCAAACCTTACACCTGTTCCTCCCATTTATTGATTCTCTATTACAGCGACCTCATTCACTATCCCAAGACAATCACTCGTATAATTATAATATCTACAATCTAATCGACGTATAAAAATAAAAATATAAACGTTCCTTCGATCGAGACCGAAGTGTCGCCGCAAGAATAGCGGAGGCAAAACACCGCGTGGTCTCACGTGCAAACTGATTTTTACCCATGTCTCTGGGGGTATCTTCGCGTATTTCACGGGGAATTGCAGCCGGTGGTCCTGACCAACCGCAAAATTTCGCTATGTATGCACGCCAGCATACGATACGATGCACGTGCGACACGAGACGTGAGCCACAGAGCCGAGAAACCAGCCTCCTCTCGACCGTCGCGTCAAGGAACACGCCTGGTTTGGTATTTCTTTCGTATCTCGAGCTGCCTCGAATCGAGAGACCCTCGACACTCCTCCCGACTCATGAATACACGCGCGAGGCAAATCGATGAATGGCGAATAGAACGCTGAATTCCTTACGGCGATACGCCGTGGGGATGGCTCTGAATCCGTGACTTCGGATTCCTCAAAGGCGGTATACTTTTCCCGTGGGTTTCGTGAATTTTTACGAACGAACGGACTCTTATCGAGACGATAGGTCGATTTCGGGACTTGGAACACGGATTTCCCTGTACTCTGTACCTTTACGAAACAATCCAGAGTTCCATAACTGGTTGACGATGAATACTATACAGGGTGTAATAAAAGTATCGTAGGTCCCTGAAATGAAACACTCGTGAGGTGATTTGGGACAAGTTTTTCCTTAGGAGAAATGATATCCGAGGCTTTGTTAACGAGATATTAACGCAAAAACCCCGACCAATCGAAACTCGGTCGGCACACTCACGGTCTGATTGGTAGAGGTTTTTTTGTTAATATCTCGTTAACAAAACCTCGGATAACATTTCTGCTATGGAAAAACTTGGTCTAAATCACCTCACGAGTGTTTCATTTCAGGGACCTACGACACTTGTTACACCCTGTATATCGATAGGTGGTACCATCGAGTAATTCACTATGGTTACAGTTTATTTTTATTCTAATGGAACTCCGGCCTGAATCCACGGTTTGCACTCTGAAAAATCGATGAACGACGGATTGCACCTCCGTTAACACCACTGCCCTTCCTTTTTAATTCGCGTTGAAAGGCTCGAATCACGATACCAGCCACGGATTGTTCGCGTAATCGGTATTAGCAGCGCATTTGGGAAAGCCCAGTCGATCCAATCCCTGATCTGCGTGTGTGTTTACGTTACAGGGCAGTGCTCTATTTAATTCTCTTACAATAAGTTCTTTCTATTATATGAATGTATATTTGGCGAATGTATTATTATTATTTTATTTATTTATTTATATTATTTATATTACTCGGGCTCCAGTCCTGATTTTCGGGTACTATCGAAAACTTTACTGTATCGGGCGGAGATATCGAACGGGCCACCTCCACACTTTTTGCCCCCACCCCTCGTAAAACATCAACGTTACTCGGCGAAAATACGGTTAGTGCTTTTTTAGCAACGAACTCGAGCGTAGCCGGAAAATTCCAGAACAGTTTATATTAAGTTCGCCGTGTAAACGCGTTTATGAATCCGAGGAATTTCCCGAGTTTCCGCGAGACGTGGCTCCTGTTACGATCTAAAACCCGGTCGAAGGAAATCGATCGTTTCGAAATCGAGGTCGAAACTCTCAGGGAAGCTTCCGAGCTTCGCGTTCGAGTTCAGACAGGATACACGGTTAATTCCATTTTCGGGAAGATAAAGAATTAGGAAGAAGACAGTTAATCCCGTTGGGGGGTCCTTCGATCATCCAGAAGGGAGGAATTCACGTATAGGAAATTCCGTTCCGCTTGGTGAAACGGCGTAACGATCCCCGACGTAACCGCGCATCCGATAATTCGATTGATAATTTCGACAATTCCCGATAATTTCGATCGATGCAAAGTGAATCGGTCGGAATATAGGCGGATGATTCCAGTCGAATTAAACGACACGAAGGTAAACTCGTCGCTTCGAATACGATTAATTGCCTCGGAAGACTTCGAGGCAGGAATAATTGAGCGTAATTTATGGAATTTTTTAGTCCTTCTTGCTAAATTTGTTCTGTTATTGGAGTTTCTCCACTCGAGATGTGGGTCTTCGAGAACACGATTCCCGTTCGTCGTGATTAAAACCTGGCCTTTTCGTCCGTTCAATAATCCCTAGGAAACGAAACGAAATTTTCGTAATTACCTTACGCGAGTAAAGGCGCGTTCGACGTGCGCAGCTCAGGGTGGGGGAAACACGGAAGAGGAACGAATCGGCCTGGAAAATGGAAATCTCTTTAATCACGCCACTTTTGCGTAAGCGTAATTCACCGACACCCGCGAACATTTCGCCAGTTCCCGTGGAAATACTAAGCCCTCCGGTTCGTTCTTAACCGAGTTATGAAAAGCTCTGTCGTCTTCTGTTCTCTCGCCGTTCGGGTTCGCGACTCGCGGATACGGATGAGAACCGTCGATTAAATACTCCTGTCGCGAGGATGGATAGAAACGCGGATGAAACGAAAGTTTCACGGTCCCATTAAACTGGAAATTTCACCGTTCGAGGAGGTTCTCGAGTTTCTTCGGAGATCGACGGGGTTCGTCGAGGATCTCACGAGACATCGATAGAGCGTCGGAACGGAGACGTAGACGTGGATTCGTCGAACAACGCCGGTATCCACGTTCCAAGGAGCTTCTTCGATAACAAGTGAACTCCTCGGAGGACAAATTACACTCGTTTATAGAACGATCCGCTGGTATTTCCACGGGAATAATTAACGATCGTAGAAAAACCGGTCCAAATACAGACTACGGTCTAAATACATATTATACAGGGTGAGTCGCCTAACGTTCGCATCCCAAATATCTTTGTTGTTTCTAAAGATACGTCAAATGTCTTAAGGACAAAATTAAATGGTTCAATGGAGCTCACACGATGCCAAAAAATTTTTCTTTTTTGAAATATAAAGGTCAACTTCATTCTTTTAAATGGAACCACCCTTTTTCTGTGACCATGAATGACCTTGAATAATAATAGTCACTGGATTCCTAATGAAAGGGACTATCGTTGTAGGTGTTTAAAAAAGGGTGGTTTCATTTTTAAAACTGAAGTTGTGTAATATTACATGGGTGACATCAAATGATAGTGATAATTATTTGACCTTGAGATAACGCTCGAGTTCTGTGAAGGTCACAATCAAATATTTAAATAGTACCCTATATTTTTTTATTGATTCTACTGATATACGTTGCCTCGACCACTATTTCAGAACCTGTAACTTTTATGTTTTCAGGTGAGAAGTCTGGAGGATACACGGGTAAACCTTTGCCAACGTATCGGCCAGCCTCGCAGCTGGTCCCACTGGGAGGCGCGGCAAGATTGTTCTGCGAAGCTTATCTCGGTAAAGTCGAGCTGCCGGACGCGAAGAATTCGGTGACCTGGTCGAAAAGCGAC
The DNA here is from genome assembly GCF_001272555.1 of Dufourea novaeangliae. Lineage (NCBI taxonomy): Eukaryota > Metazoa > Arthropoda > Insecta > Hymenoptera > Halictidae > Dufourea > Dufourea novaeangliae. The sequence continues at coordinate 1,112,226 of NW_015373934.1, forward strand.
AGCAACGTCACGCTGCCCAGTCACGGGAGGATCGCCCAGCACAGGGTGTCCAGGTGAGTTATTTCTCCACCAACCGAACCCTTAAATAATTCCACTTGTACAGAATCCAACGTGGGAAGAACCGATCGGTCTGCTCGAAATTTTCCTTATTTATTCGGATCTTTTTCCTCTGGTTCTACAAACGTACACTATCGTTCGTAAAATTCGACGTATATACAGTCACACGCACAAATATGGGTAACATGTACATCGCAAAGAGGGTGGATTATTTAACACTAAACCTACCGAGATTTCATGTATACCTAATCCTACCATGAGCGGTCAAATGACCGCTTCAAAAAAACATATGTATCTTAATATAGAAAGAGATTTTAGCAAATTTTTTTCGGAAAGCAAACAATAAAGAAAGTTGTGAATATTGAAAAATGGGTTGTATGTATATTATAGGAAAAGTCAATAAGCTACATGGTGATACAGTAACGTTGTATACGAGAAATTCTAAACGAAATTTCAAAAACGGTCATTTGACCGCGCATGGTAGGTTTAGTGTTAAATACCGTTACAAAATTTTCGCGTAAAATTAATATCACGATAATAATTTCGAACAATGTGAACGGCCTTCTATTAACTCAACGCGTACATTTAAATAATAACGATTCGAGAAAGAACAAAAACGCGCCTACAATAACGTTTTCGTTCGAACAGAATGTCCCCCGCATTCGATTGGAAATTGTCTCCGTCTAGATCGGTGGATCACTTTCTCGATTCGAACAAAGCTTCCCTAACGAACCTCCTGTTTTCTTTTTTTTTTTATCTCTGCTTTGTTGGAACGGTCAGAGCGTTTAGAAGTTCATTAGGTGAACGAAATACCGGCAGCGATTTCGAACGACGCGACCGATCGGGATCGAACGTTACAGGAGGAGGAACAATCTTCGCGAGCCAGTGGCGAAACGGGAACTGTAGAACGCGCGTAGCAAGCAAACCGCTAATTAAGTGGCCGGGGGCACGCCCATCCCAGTTCGCCCAGCAAGAGAGAGAGTATCGGAATTTCCCTTTGATCCGGTGCCGCGTATCCTGCTTCCGTAAACCTCGCGGAATGCCTCCGCGAATCGGTTAATAGGAGGTTTGTCTAACGAGGAATCGGTAATGAAATCCCCCCGTGGTCGTTATCGCCGAATACGGAATTTCCGTGCTGCCCACCCTAAAGACGATTTTTCGTTTCGTCGTGTTTCCGACAATCGATACACTTAAGCTGCGTATACACTACACAGGGTGTTGGAAAATAGGTCAGGTCCTTGAAAGGGGTAATTTCAAACAAATTTTTAATTAGGAGAAAGTGCTGCGAGGCTTTGTTAACCCCTTGCCTTTAACATTAAGTCAGACTTGTATCAAAATGAATTTAATGAACAGAAATATCACCTCTTTCATTGGAAAAATATAGTTTTCACATATTAAATGTGAAATATTAACCCTTTGCACTCGGAATTTCTAATTTTCCGTACATTTTGTTCCTTCAGAGAGGACAGTCCAGTGCAGAGGGTTAATTGACAATTAACTAAAATCTGTGGGCTGTCCCAGTGTCCCAATAATTTTCACCTCGAATATTAATGCAATTCTTATATACTTTAACTATTCATTTTGTGCAACATAATATACAGATTGAATAGTAAAATTACGGTTCTTTCCTTACGATAATTCCGCCATCACTTCCCACTTACGTAACGCATTCTTAACATACAAATTGTACTTTCATTTTTCCAAATAAATCGCAATCCCAATGTAATAATAAAACTTGTACACAATTCTTTAGGCGTTACCTTTTTAATAATTAAAATAAATAAAGTGACCGTATTATGGACACTGGCAATCGGGACATTTATAATATTATTTCCAGAATATTTACGCATTTATTATCGAATAACTCGACAGTATTCCGTGGCGAACGACGAAGATGTATATCAAATTCGGGGAACAGTCGGAATCGGTTACGTCTCAGATAGAAACGGAGGGGTGACGGTGGATTCGGGCGACAACGGGAACACGCAAACGGTCGGATTAATTCTGTAAACTATTGCCCCGCGTAAACACCGGTCCCGGGATATAGGGAGGGTGGCGTATAATCGGCGTCCGACTACGAAGTGCTGGTTCCTCCCTCCCCTTCCATCCCCATACCCCGTTGTCCGCGGTTTCCGCGAATGCAAATGCTCCCACGTTCAGCCATGTGTCTCACGGGTAAATTTCGAAATTGTACTGCAAACCTGTCCTCCAATTAGTGACCGCATCCGTCGCTACGGGTAATGGCACCAACGTGTGCGCGCGTCCCGTGTAACGAGACCAGACTGCGTTTCACGGTGAACTGCGAGCGGAACCACGAAATTCCTCTATTAAATCCAAGACGTCCCACGTTCGACGATCGACTGAAACGTGTGGACACGGTCGACGAGAGAAGTGGTGAAAAATATTTAAAATGAAACTTTTTTAGTATAGTGATTCCTCGATTAATGCAACACGAGAGTCCCCCAGTGGAACCAATCAAAACAAAGTAAACAGAAGGTAGAGGCTCGGCTTCGGTAAAAAAAGATATTTATGAGGGGTTGAAAACCTTTGCGTCTTGCCACGAATGTAAAGTATGTCGCACTCATCGAGACATTACTGTATTATGGACTCTAAACGTTGAAATTTTTTCAAGTAGCCAGGTTTGTTTTTTATATACGAATCAGGGGAAGAATAGTTTAAGGTGGGTGGTCAAAGTAGGTTACCCAGTTGGCCAATTTCTTCATCCCCAACTGTAGATTGACTAGGTTAAATCTCGTCAATATCTAGCGCTCTCAATGTAACTATCGTTGTGGAAGCCATCTTTGTTTCCGTTATATAATTTACACTTAGACTGCAGGTGTTTTATGGAAATATTAAGTTTGCGTAGACTACTTTACAAAGATTGGAGTCAAATAGAAATTTATTTACCCTTTTCAACCTTCTATACGATTCAACGAAAAATTAAAACCTCGGTACTTATATCTAACAGTTTAACTGTACCGAGGTTTAGAGGATCGTTTGTGGGATAAATGTGTAAAACCCGCGGTCTATTTATAAGATAGAATAGCTTAAAATCGATGTTCAAAGCAAATCGGCCAGCATCCCCTAACAGTGGACTGACCACGTTAAAGCTCATCGAAAACGATATACCCAACAGAGTGAACCTCCTCTTGTAACTGTCCATCAGAAAGGTACACTACCCCTCGCTGCAGTCTATTCCGCGATAAATCACCGAGACTACCTTCCCGTTCTCCCTGTCAAAGTAAACAGAAACGATAGCGATAGATCAGAATACTCTTTCCAGCAAGAGCCACTCAATATCCCGCGAACCACAGTCCAAGCCACAGTCGCGATGAATATCCCCTCGATCCCATCGATCGGCAACAGGACACACGCTTTCCCCGTGGAAGTTTCCGTTTCCCTCTCGGTCGAGTATGTTTCTCCCACTGGTCTGGCGTCGTCTCCAATTATACATCTCCCCGTCGATCGATTGTTTAAACGGTCACGAAGTCGTGGGCTACCGTCGATCGTGATCCCAAACTTACGGTAAACGATCGTTCCACGAGCTAGCATTTCTTGGACAGGTTTGCTTCTATCCTACAGGACCACAAACTCTCGACCACGGATGCCAGACACGACCCCCTCGAACCAATGAATTTTGTAGAATATATGGATCTTGTCTACCTTAAACGGACCATGTACGCTATGCACACTGTGTGACGATTAATGGGATTATTATATAAATAGATATATAAACCTAAATGGGCGTAGCCAGGGGACAGTTGGAAGAAGTAGCTTTTCATCTACCCTGGAAGAAAAAAATTGGATTTTGCACCCCCTCCCCCTCGACCGATAACTTGACTAGGCCCTCACGCATGTATATATTTATATTATTATGTACACCCACGAGCAAACTCGGTTTCCGAAGTTTCTGAAATTTATGCCAAATTACCATGCATATTAACATTTATTTCAGTACTTGAAATAAATTTGCCAAGTGCTAGGAGGCCCTTAACCTACGTCACTTTTTCTCCTAGTTAAAGCCGAATTTGCTTGTGGTTGTACATATTCGCGTATACGTTATAAAACAATTTTGTTTTTTTTTTTCGTTCATATATTTTGAAGTAATTAAAAATATTAATTATTCAAATTAAATGGAGCACCTTTTGCTACCAGGATCAGCGATCTTTCGTCCACGCGAGTTCCCATGGAACGACAAAACCGTGTTCCCGCCGGACTGATCCGCACCTGAGGATCTCAGGTCCGTCAGAGTCGACTAGCCGCGGATCCGTTTGTGTCCCGGCGATTAGCCTTTTTGCGACGGTGGCCGCCGCTGCGGGCATTATAGACGTAATAACACCGGGAGACAAAACTCTCCAGGGGGAACAAACGAAAGGAAGGAAACGAACAAGGAAGAAAGACAATCGAGGGATTTCGAGGAATCCTTCAGAGCTGTCCTCTCTCTGTCTCCACGCGAGTTGCTCCGTCATTACACTAATGATACCCCCGGGGGTGTTGTCTCTTTCCCAGTGTCCCCCCTTTGCACCGCCAATTCTTTGTCCTCCCTCCTACCTCCCCCGTCCGGAGGAAACAGAAAAATGTCGACGAGCAATCATCCAGTCGGCTGCTCCCGATTTCTTGCCCATGGAAGACGATCAACTCGAACTTTCTGGTTCGGCAAAATCGTTTTTCGGCGAGTACGGACGGTATACACAGTTCCCCGAGCGTGTACGTTCTGTAATTCGATGAAAGTGCCTCTCGTTCCCCAAACCGACACCCCCACATTCCACCCTCAGATCGCTCGATCAACCCCATGGCTTCCTGTCGATCCCCCTCGATCCTTCTATCCTCGATACGAATATCCCACTCATGCGTTGCCAGGAAAGCAAATCGAACGGAACCCACGTCCGAATAGACGAAAACCTTGACGGTCTAGGAGGGAGCTTGATCGTTGTCCAGAGGTCCTAGAGCTCGCGGTGTACGCGATCGATCAAGGGTGTACACCCTTGCGGTGAAGGAAAGACTTCTGTCTGCCAATCACGGTCTAATTCCGAAGCAGCCTGAGAATCCAGCGAGTGCAGGTCCCTTCGGTATTCACGAGTTTCCGCTTCCGCGGAATTATCCGACAAGGATCCTGTCCAACCCTTCCCCAGAATCGTTCTTACGATTCATCGAGAAGTCGATTCGTTTCTACAAAATTGTTCCCGTCCACAACTGAACTTCATTTTTCGCGGACGACTTCAGCTAACCCCGTCGGTCATCTACCTCTAACGATTTGAAATCAGGATCGTTCGACACAACTAATTATCTTTCGAATAGTTTATTAACGAAGTATTATATGTTTATGGTCCCGTCCGAAGACAAGATTCAACGAGAAAAATTCGTTGAATCGAGGGACACTTCCGCGAGCACAAGTAGCTGAATAAGGAAGAATCCTCGAAGAGATCCGCGTAGACGAAGAGTATACGCGCAGCGATAGGAGTCGGCGGGTCCAATTAAACGCGAGGTCACGGTGGATCTGCCCTGTGTCGATAAGGGAGAGCTTTTGTCCAAGGGTGTGTGGGGGGGGGGGGACAAAAGTCTCTAGAGGTCAAGTCGCGCTGGACGGAAGAGAGGAAGAACCGGGTCGTGGAGGACGGAATGTAGCGAAGCCAGGGTCACGGGCCTCTCCAGAGCTCGTTGCCCGACCACGCTACTGCCTCCTCCTACTCCTCACGCTTTTGCCCGTCGTTTTGTCGCCGAGCTCTCGATCATCGTGGCGAGATAGCGGGCTCTGTACCGGCCACGGGTGGTCCGTCGTCGGGCTTCTCATATTCTAAGCGTCGCCGCTCGGTCAGGATTAAACGAGATCGTCGATACCTGGTGCCCTCCGACTCGAGAGACGGCTCTCTCTCTCTCTCTCTCTCTCTCTCTCTCTCTCTCTCTCTCTCTCTCTCCCCCCCCCAATATTCCGTTCGCTTTTAATCGAGCTTCCATTACGTGCCGGCAGGATCGAGTTAATACGAACGGTGGGCTCGTTGAACGCACGACGAGCCCTGTCGTTGGCACGTCGATCGCTGTGCCATGATTGGAATGGACGCAGGATAGGCTCTTAGGCTGTCTTGTGATCGCTAGCTTCCTGGACGTCCGTCGTCTTGGATTCTCGGTGACACTGGGTGCATTAGACATCTAAAACTAGGTCTTAGATCCCCCACAGGATAGATTTCTAGGGTCACTAGCTTCTTGGACAGGTCCGTTATCTTGGATTTTTGGTGACACTGGTTGCATTGGACATCTAAAGTTAGGTCTTGGATCTCCCACACAGATAGATTTCTAGGATCACTAGCTTCTTGGACAGGTCCGTCATTTTGGATTTTTGGTGACACTGGGTGCGTTAGACATCTAAAACTAGGTCTTGGATCTCCCACAGGATAGATTTCTAGGGTCACTAGCTTCTTGGACAGGTCCGTTATCTTGGATTTTTGGTGACACTGGGTGCATTGGACATATAAAGTTAGGCCTTGGATACCCCACAGGATAGATTTCTAGGGTCACTAGCTTCTTGGACAGGTCCGTTATCTGGGATTTTTAGTGACACTGGTTGCATTAGACATCTAAAACTAGGTCTTGGATCGCCTACAGGATTCCTAGGATCACTAGCTTCTTGGACGGGTCCGTCATCTTGGATTTTTGGTGACACTGGGTGCGTTGGACATCTATACCTAGGTCTTAGATCCCCCACAGGATATTTCTAGGATCACTAGCTTCTTGGACAGGTCCGTTATCTTGGATTTTTGGTGACACTGGGTGCATTGGACATATAAAGTTAGGTCTTGGATCCCCCAATATGACGGAAGTACTGAATCTCGAATATCAATCGATGACCGAGTCATTATAGACCCCAATAAGAAAGTTCTGGTGTCTTTAAGGTAGGCTACCAATGGAAGTAGCAGATTGATCCACTAGATAATTCTGTAGGCCTGTTTAGACCTCTGATGGTCACTCTAACGCGAAGAACTCTAGATCCTGCGCCAGCAGTTACCATCACAGAACGATAGTAACAGAATATGAAGATCTCATATTCTCTAGCCCCACGTGGACAGTAGTAGCCGTCATGTTTCGCGTCCCCTTTTCCTCAGAATCGACAACAGTCAATTTCTCGAATCAGCTCTACCTACTAGAAAATATACAATCCCTTCGGCGACATCTATCAAAGGCATCCACCAAGAAAGTTACCCAACTTCTACTCAGAATAACTACTTCCTCAACGCGATTCCAAGCAGACGGGGAAGTCTATTCCCCCGACGAAGGACCCCGTTTCACGATTCGAATCCCCCGGTCCAGGAATCCGATAAAAAATCCTTTCGTCAAGGAAGCAGATTTTCCTACTGCTCGTCGACGAAACTGTCCAACGAGAGAAACGTTCTCTCCCGAGCAAGGCTCGTCCCCCGTCGCTCGGAAATACCGCTGACGCAGCCTCTGAATCGGACTTTCCTTGCTCTTCCGCGGTCCGTGTGCAAGCGAAATGGTCTCATCTTGACAAAGAAGACTCCCTCCGCTATCAGTCTACGAATGGGGGCAGCCTCCGCTATAAGTCCGTGGACGTAATAAAACCGTACGAGTGTCCAGAGAGACCGTCTGTCGTCCACGGCGTGTTTTGAAAAATAACACCAAGCCATTTCGAAACTTTACCCCCCCCCCCCCCCCCCCCCCCAACAGCGACTTCTGTTTCGAGAGAATCAACCGTGAAATCTCGAGTAGTCTCTCTTCCTGGCCTCCTGGGTTGCGAAACTTTCGACGTACCGAAACGGGAGGATTTCGCCTCTTTGGACAGGGAGCATTCCAGGAGAGCCTGGCGAAAAGTTTTACAGAAACGATCCAGGGACATACGCCGCGAGAAATACCCTCGAGGAGAAGAGTACGTCCGTTTCGAATAGCGAATTCAGAGGGCAGGAACCGGATTCAGAGGTTAAGGGTGGAGACGATTCATCGTCGAGAACGTTCCTCTAGCGATCCATCAGTCTGGAACGAAAGGGGTGATCGATAGACCGAATTACCAGGTGTAACGAACAGATATTCTCCTGTCGGAGGGCCCGATCGACGTGGACGACGTCGACGATTCGCCCCTGGCTCTCGTAAATCTTTGAGCGACCGGCCTGCACGGGCACTAATAAAGACGGATTACGAACGGCCGAGCAACGCCGACGCGGATCTATTAACGTTGATTATACGAATGCAAATCCACGACGGTAACGCGCGCCAGACACTACGGCCCCCATCGTTTTTCCTCTAATGGAACGCGATTGTTCTCGCGGATGGAAATCGGACAGGTGGGTGGCGGTTCGCTTTGAAATTATTTTTTTTTTCGGATCGTTCATTAGCACACAGAGTTTGTTCCATAATTTGTATTGTATTGCCTTGGTAGGAAGAGCGACCCTTTATACCGTTGAATAGCCCGACTCTTTGAGTATACAGGGTGTCCAACCTAACGTGAACACTGGTGAATGGCTCACTTGTTTTTGAAGGCGCACAAAAAATGCGAGGGGAAAGTATTTATTTAGATAAGATTAGATAGAAATTATTGCGATATGCAAACAATTTTGTAGGTCATATATTTTTTTAGAAATTTCAAGGTCATCGATTATTTTAATGGGACTAACGACCTGACTTTTTTTTATAGATCAAGATTATCCTTGACTTTTTTTTCAGATCAACACAAGAATTTAAATTGTGAGCCATAGAAATTTATACACTACGGTAATCATACAATAATATAAATAATAATAAAGATAATTGCATATAAATTATACTATGCTACCTTGAAATATAACCAAACATCTGTACAAAATTTAAAAACCCTCAATAACCTAACCATTTTTCGTCGTCTAAGATTGACTATGGTCGACTCTGATCGAGAATAATACCCTTTTCGATCGAACAACTAGCAACAGAATTAATTTAAATTAGTTCGCCTTTCAACAATAATCTACAGAAAAAAAACTAACGTAAAATTCGAATTGTTGATACAAAAAAAAAAAATAGATTCCCGTCAATTCGAACGTATCCTCTTTCCTCGAAACACCCCATTGACCCAGCCCACCGTCACGCGAGGGTTTAATAAATCTTCATCAAGGTATTCTGACGTCCACGAGTCACGAAATTCCCCTCCCGTAGTGTCACAATTGACCCGTAACGAACGTCCACGATTCTCACCCCGTCTATATCCTCCCTCCCAGTCGAAGTCGCGACAAATTCAACGTCTCCCCTTTACTCTCACGAGGAGACAGAAAGGATCGATGAAAAGGGATCCCACGAACGTATCGATAGGAGGACGAATTAGAAAGAAAAAAAAAACAAAATAAAAAGATAGAAAGAAAAGAGGGGGCTGGGGGGTTGAAACGGAAAATCGGCTGAACACAGCATCTCTCAAAGCGAGGCTGGATGGTTCGTAGCAAAAAACGGTGGAGACAAAGATCGGTGAAATATTGAAAAGAGACTCGGCCGGGGAAACGAGAGCAAAAGGAATCACAGTGGCCAAGAGGGGGTTGGGGGGTGAGAACGTGGAGGGAATGGGGCAGCGAGCCGAAGAAAATGGAGGAAAAAGGTGAACATCGATGGGGGGAAAAACGGTGTAGAGATGAGGGGGTGGGGATCAGTGGGGGGATAAAAACGATATTCGATGAAGCAGAGTTCCATCCCCCAACCCGATCCCCCCTCGAGATTGTGTCGAAGAGGGATGGGCAGCAATGAATGCGACGCAATTACTGGGAGGTCGACCCACTTTTCTGCGTCGCGTTAATTGTAATGCCCCCACCCTCCAAAGCCAGGGGCGAATTTTTCCTGGCGAAACACACGAGAGTATCGGACAAATGCGAGGTGGGAACGGGGAGGAATAAAAAGAGGGGATGACTGCCGCCCTCGCTGTCGTCCCTACGATTTAATTCAGTTTTCTTTATTTTCCCCCCTTTTTTTTTTCTCGCTACGTTTTCTTTGCGCAATTACTTCTCGTTTCCGAACCGGCATCTCTCGAGCGACACCTTCTGGGCTCTCTTTTCATCGAGATTTTAAAGCTGAACTCTCTCCCGTCCTCCCCTGTCTTCTACTTCTGACGGGAATGTATTTTCTTTCTGGCATCCGTTTGACGGTGAACGTTCTTTTTCATTTTGTCGGGGAGAGTGCATCGTGGGAGTTTTATTGTTATCGATCTTTGTGCAGTCGGTGGGGATGGAGAGTGAAGAATGTTTTTAATGGATTTTACGGTCAGAAGTGTTCTGTATTGTGTATAGAAATGATAGACAGTATTTCTTCTGTTTATGATTCCACTGTACGGTTATTGTTTGCAATCGTTAAACTAACCGAGAAATGGGCACGATTCTATTGGAATGATACATAATAAAGTGGAATAGGGTCTAAGATCGTCGTACTGGCGTTTAAATAGTTCATTTAAGATTAAATTATTGTTACCGAGTGTCAACTCGTTGAAGAAGAAATATTATTTTCTTAGGAAAATTAGAACTTCCACATTTAATCAATTATGGATCTACGTAAACGCCCAATTTAATTATTCTTAACCCTCCGTGACCCCTCCCCTGTGGATCTTTTATGCTACAAGCGAAATTTCGCACTCAAATATTTACAAAACGAAGGGATTGTTATGAAAAAAAGAATCTTTTAACATTCAACTTAAAAACAACTGGGTCGTGCAGGTAATAGGGACACTGGTACCTCTGAATTATTTCAGTAGGAAGTAGTAAAAATAACAGGCGTCACGAAGGGTTAATTTAGAGGATGTCGGAGAACGAGGAGAATAATATAGAAGAATGAAATTAATTGTACCAAACGATCCTTCGAATTCCACGGGGTCGAGACCCGTCGAAATCCGAGCGCGTGCCGGAATCGATCGATACGGCCGATAATACGCTAATTTAATCAAGTAAATTGCGCCATCGCGTCCTATTCCGCGCGCTCCCATCGGTCGCGAAATCGAATTAGCGAAACGGTCAAATGTTAATTAATCAGTTTGTCGCGGGGCTATCGTAACGTTTCGCGAATTTACCCGCGTTTTCAGTTCGTCTGGCGATCCTCGAGCACGTTCCTCGAATCCTTAAACCCTTTTGTTCCCACTGTTATCTTATGGCTACGTACTCTAAATTGCAAAATAAACTGTTAGTATCATATGTTTGCGTATATATAGTTTCTTCTAATTTTATATCCGTAAAGTAAAGCTGCGTCTATACTATATGACATGTAGTGTTATATAACAAATTGTTATATATCCTTGCTGTACAACATGTTTCAGTAACTTGTTACAAGATTATAATCTTTTTTCTCTAAAGATTAATTTATAAAATGATGTTTCTATGAGATCGTACTATCCTTTTGGAAAAGTCTGTGACAAGCTTGTATAACATTTCGTATCTAATTATTAATAATAGCGTCACACTCGATGGACAACATACATATAACTATATAAACAACAGAATGTTATATAACCGTTTCTTTTTCTATTTTTCCAAAATTCTTTTTTATGTTACATAGTGTAGACGCGGCTTAAGCCAAAAGCTTAAGAGTTTCCAAACCATGTATGCACAGTATTGAATCAACCATATTGAATTTTGCATTTATGGTGTCAGCTTCGTTATCAGTGACCTCAAAAACGCTTGATTAAAAACTTTTCCAAAGTTCCAATGACCTTTTGACTTTTGGCCAGTAAAAACGCGTTTTCAGAGCACTGTATACTGTGAGAAACCGCGAAACTTCCCCCGCAACAACGATTATAATCGAGCGGGCTCGCCGAACTTCATCGTGAACTTACCTACGAGTGAAAGAGAGGGAGAAGGGGGTGGAATTACGAGCAATGGAATTCCTGCAGCGAGCTCATTTCGAGAGAACCTTCCTACTGAGGGAAATCTGTTCCTTTTCGGGGATGGGGGGGGGGGGTGGTCCCGAGCCAGTAGAGAATAGAAATGGGGGATGAAAAAATGATTGACCCGGGGGTAAGGGTGCAGAGTTTCCAATGGGCTCATTCATCGATCGCCACGATAGACTTTGGTCAACGTTTTCACCCCCCGAATGAAGAATGCTATCCTTCGAATGGGGGACAATTCGAAATTAATTTTCCGACCCATTATGTCCTTGGATCGTGAATATGGAGTCTGGTACTGGGGGGTGAATTGTCGTTGGATTGGTAGAAGTCTATCTAGATGTGGCCAACGTTAATTATGGCCATGTTTATGGTATGTGAATTAGGGGATGGAGGATCGGAGCTAGGTGCTAAAGACCTCAGGTTCGATACACGATTATCGTCCCAGAAGATGAGTTTATGGGGTTGGAAGGGGAAATCCATACATTCAGTCTGGAGATTAAATCATATGGGCAGCGTAAACGATGGCAATGTTTATGATGAGGCAGAGAATCGGAGCTAATTGCTAAAAACCTCTGGATGGGTACCAGGTCTAATACCTGAATGATATCATACCTATTGCGACACCACCAATGTTCATTTCGGTCCCAGGAGATGAGGTGATTGAGTTGGAAGAGGAAATCATAGATCGTGCCTGGAGATTGAATCGCGCAGGCAACAGATACGGCGTTCCTATTTACGCTCTGTGAATTAGGAGAGGGAGGATGAGTTTAGTCACTGATCAGAGCTGTTGCTAGATTTACGTCATAGGACCACCAATATTGATTCCGATTCTAGAGACTGAATCTCTGATCAAATTCATCTGATCAAATTCATTATCTAGGTAAACAGTTTCGAATGAATGATAAAAGAACAAACAAAAACGTGGAAATTCCAATATTTACAATGATATTTCTTCGTGAACGAGTAGACTCGGCAAGCAATTAATTAATCTCATTAACTATTTAAAGATCAGGATAACAATCTTAGATACTGTCAGTTTCAGTATAGTCAATTATTCGAACGATATTGTTCCCAACTCCACTCCATAGATCATTCTAGAGTCTTGTGAACAGAAGGGTTGATTATGTTTACCCTGTATGAATTAGGAGACGGAGGATCAGGTTTAGTCGATGATCAGAGCTGTTCCTGGAGTATAGATCTCTGATTCGATTCCCGAGTGTGCACCAAAGCATCACTCCTGTTACGTGATAGGAACAATTAGGCGTTGATTCCAGTCTTAGCGGATGAATTTTGAGAGGAACTTCATAGATCACGCTAGACACTAACCCATATTAACAGAAGTGGCAGCCATAGTTTCCCCTACACGACTTAGAATAAGCATCGACGGACAATCAAAGTAGCTTTCTCGACGATCAAAACGGTCGCCGTATCGAACGATCGCCCGTTTCGAATCAAAAGGTACAATACCCCTTATCCGTTCAACCAACCGATTCCTTTTCTCGTCTGTACTTCAGCCTATCCCCTCGGATGGAATACAACTCGCGATGTCGTATCATTTCCTATTCTATTCACCTCGTTTCACCGCGAGAACACGCTCCCCGAGGCTCAGAAGGAGATTCCCCTCCGCGGCTCGACCCGTTTCCGCGTGTGTGGAGTCAATATTTCAGCAAACACCGCCATTGTTCTCACCGATCACGGGAAAAAAATTTATTCTCTCGGGGTTGTTAAAGGTTCGGCAGATTTCTTGGAACACGTCCAACGACTTCCGGTCCGGCCCTACTCCCACGAATTCATACCACACACGTATGTCTCTTCACCCTATTTGCATGGAAGCAGAGCGCGGCGACACGGCCTGGAAACTCGCGGGCGCCAACGCGATATGTATTCGAAATGGCTAAACCGTTCCCTCCAGCCACCCCTTTCCCTAAACCCTCTGCACATTGTTTCTCGAACCGACCCGCACGGAACTTGGATCCACATCGCGGATCTCGCGGTTCGCTGACTTTCCGTTCCAAATTGCTGAATCCCACTGGGTTTAAAGTGGTACACACGCCTGGGGAATCGATTAACCAGCGGAGAGTAGCCGAGCGTAATTCGTCCTAGGATCGAGGAACGTTTTGCAAGAACGTTGAAACGCATCGAACGCTTTGATAATTAACAAAATCTCTAACTGGATACAGTAAACCCTAGACGAGTGTTCGAAGGTTCCTCGCCACTGAACATTAAATATTTAATAAACTAATAACCATATACGACTGAAAGAAATATCATTACCTTCAGAATTCCAAGCTCCACCGCTATGCTACACCTGATTAAAAATTTAACGTTACACGATCTGTCGATACCGAGAAGTCTTCGAACACTCAGCGAGAATTTCCTGTACTTTTACGTTCGACAGTGATTTCCCAGCAATTTCACCGTCGTTACACCTCGTTTCTCATAGATCGTGCTTGTCCATTGGGTCGAAGATCGACGGACACGTCGCCAACGTGTGTAACAGGGAGAAATCGCGGCCCCGGACACTTAATCCCAGAGTCTGACCCCGTGTGTATGTGTGCCTACGCACGCGAAACCTCGGTTGGAAACTTAATCTGGCCTGATTCAGCCGGCTGGAATTTGACAGACGAGACCCGTCGTCGTTGTCCGCCATTCCAGGGGAATAAGGGGTGGATGGGAAGGGGAAGTGTCATCGCGGGATCTCACAATGTGCCGTTTAATTATTCCGTGCTGCCGGGGCGCGGACGACCCGACAGGAAATTGCGTCACGCGCATTGTTCCTACTCGTCTCTGCTGTGTTTCAGGCCTCATCCGCGCGATTTTGCCACGGGAAACCGGCACACACACACACACTTTACGAAACGAAGCAGATTCGTAGAAGTTTTCAGCTCTATTCTGTGGATTGCAGACAGCTCTCGATTATTGTCTTGCTTGTTCTACACGATTATTGTCCAGGCGTTGTCCCTACCACTGGGGAAGGTACCATAAGCAGAGTTGGGCAGAATTTTATTCGAATAATACACAGTGAAAAGCAGCAGTATCTAAGAGTGTTGTTCTGAGCTTTAAACAATGAATTAGACTAAATAATTGTTCGACAAATGTCGATTCATTCATAAAGAAGTATTATTTTATTATAAGAATTGAAATTTCCTCGTTTAAATAATTAAAAATGACGAAATACTTTTTTTTATCTTTTATTCGTTATACGAAACTTTTTATCTAAATTGTTTGGCCATCTCTGACCATAAGCAAACCACCTTTGCTCTATTTTCGGTACCCCATGTTACCCCATAGTAGGGGCAAGACGGTTTTTCTCTGGTTATTTTTTTTAAAGCTCAATAACTTAATAGTCTGACTTTGTATTGTCCAAAGCATGTTTCAAATACTAGACTGTTAACTCATCCTTGTATCGTGATTCATAAAGACTTAATTAAGAGTTACAATTATCACATTACTTATATTTCTCCTTAGCTTCCCAAACATGCCTTCCTCTACATACCTCGAAAACTCCTGGAAAATTGGGTCGTCGTCGCAAACAAACACCGCCTCAGCTGGCTCGAAATGTATTTCAGTCGCGAATTAACGAGGTAAAAGTGCACCAGCTCGATGCTGCGAACCACGAAACGTGTACCAGGGTCTGCGGCATAAAAAACAGTCGAAAGAGCCCTCGTCGGAAAATCGTAAACCGTTTTACGACCCGAACGAACCCCGAATACTTTTCCACGTCGTGTTGCAAAACTGGTCCACGCGGTTAGGAATTGAATAATCCCGCGTTTTTCTTTGTTTTTTTTTTTTTTTTTTTTAAGGCAACGTCGATCATCCCCCCGAAATCGGTTTTTCGACGCATAACCAGAAGTTTCAACTCACAGAGGGTTGGAATCCAATGCTCGTTTTCCAACCGCCGTCTACACACAAACCTGGTATTTCATTCTGCTGTCGGTTTTAATTACAACCCCAAGGTCGGACGGGGGTGTTTTAAATTGACCAACTTTTCCGCGACGCGAATCGACGACCGCCGTACAATTCGGACAAGTTTTAATTAAAAACCCCCCCACCACCGTTAGAATGCCGAAACAGGCGGGCTCGGGCGATCGTTAGGTCGATAGGCGGATCCGTGAAAGCGGATTCAAGCACGTGGAAAAGGTAATGGGGTTTGCTTTTCAATTCGAGATTCAATTTTCGCGCGCTGGCGGGTCCAAGTATCGATCCACGATCTTTCCAAATGGATTGTTTTCGACACGTTCACTGGGCCAATGGGAAATTTTCGTGAAAATCCGTATCAGGCTGTTGCGAACTATCGAAATAACGTACAGTAAAAAGTCTCTGTACGCGGTGGTGTTTTGGAATCATTGAGTTTGAGACGTTAGAATATAGATTTTTTATCGCGAAAATGCTCTCTCTTGAATTTCTTGAAAAGAATGGGAATGTGACTCTGTGAGGACGAATGGAAAGTGAGGAAGACTTCTTGTTGAATGGAGATAGGCAACTGCCACCTATAAAGTGGTCACATGATTGACAATTAGAGAGACTTTACTGTATTTATAGATGTAGCTAGCTTAGTCAGAGACCTATACATGGTGTCCCACCTAACGTGAGCACCGTTAGTGTCTCACTTCCTTTGGTTTGCAGACAATTAATTTTAATAAATGCCCAACGCGGTATCTATAACTAATATTAAGTAAGTGAACAGTTTTGAAAGAAGGAATTGCAACAAAAAATCAAACACTCATCCGTCCCTTCAGTCAATTTGACACATTTTTATCCTAATAAATTATGTTATTCTGTCGTGTATAGGTAAATTTAGCCGAGGCTATGCGACTTTTATTGTAAAGAATTTGCAAATTTAGCTATTTATTCCATCATTATATGAATTTTTTAACGCTGTGTCAATTTGTCACCGGAGACAAATTAAGTTGGGAAAATATAGGACGGATGAGGATTGATCATTCGCTTATTTTAATATTATATTTCAGTCGTTTTCATAAATAATGTTCACTCATCGGTACGTGTTCATTTACTTATGCATCCACCACACATTGTTGACTACATCCATCCGAATATGTACACCTAATATGTAATCCGAATATGTAAACCAGTCAATATACGAACGTCACCGAAACACACGTGACCAAAAACTCTTTGCACGCGATGACACGCCAGTCAGCGTGTTAACGGACAACTAACCTATTATTCCTCCTCGATATTATTGACGGACGATCGACGGCTATTCCACCCAGACGACCACGATTGTCTGATAATTTTTTTTGTTTTTTTGCCCCTTCCATCAGTCGCGTATCTTTGGGATCAATCGACAGAAGAGGAATGAAGATTGATGGGTCGTCTCGTAACGGGGGAAGAGTTCATAGAACAGCCGGTAAATGTTCGAAGTATCCCATCAATTGAAATAGTTTAAATCGACTTAACGGCGCGGAATTTATAGAGTGTTCGGGGAACACTCGCGCGTTACGATCGCGCATTCGGCCCACGGGAGATAGACTTTAATCTCGTAAAAGGTGACGGGAAATCGATGGATCTAATGATTCCTCCAGCCCTCCCTCTTCCTCCATTGCCGCTCCGTGCCAACATCGTTCGGTCTGATCCTGCTTAATTAAGAGAAACCAATAAGCCCCACCCTCCGTTCAACGTCGTAACCGTCTCGGGATCGGTTTCAGCATCAAGTATATACACACAGTCTGTTGAATCTTAATTAACGGTCGATAAAATGTACCAGTTTCCTATGCTCTTTTTCATTTTCTGATTGAACGTCGGTGAAACGATTGGATCGAATAAAGATGGGGTCACGTGAACCTTGTAATTTTTTTTTTCATTTTTTTTTTTTAAGCAAATTATCAATTTCTTTAACGCTAGATACTGACCAGGATTGAATGTGTATGGTAAACTATATTGTATAATAGAATGATATACTATTTCCAGCTGTTCGATAGAACATCTTTTTGGTTAATATAATATTTATTTGAAGAGACCTTTAAGATGACGGTACCAAAATTGTTGTCAACCCTTTTTTCCCCCCAGAGTGTTCAAGGTCATCTTCAATTTTTTTTATAGATAAACCTATAATTTTTTTACTCCCATCTTTTAACAAAATCTTATCTCTTCAGATGTCAAACGCTTAAAAATATTAGTTAGCCAAATTATTAACGTTTGTACCTAAAGTTTCAAGGACACTGACAATGATCGGTGTGTAATCGACCTACAAAAGTGTATTAGAATCGCAGGGGTAATAAGAAAAAAATGTGACAGCGAGTAGTGTTCTTTGGAATAAAAAAATGGACAAGGAGGCTCGATCGGAGCGATTAGTTTAGCGATCCAAGGGGAAAGAAGGAACGTGTCCAAGTGATACCAGAGGCAAAAATAATAGACAACTGTGGACAGCTGACGGCTCTATAAGCTTAATAAGCCCGCGAAAGGCTCCGAGAGATCGCGCGAGCCTGATGGAAGAAGAAGAAGAGGAGGAGAGAACGCGAATCGACTGATTTATGGCCGTTTCTCTGTCGATCGTCGATCGCTCTGAGCCCTGCTTTCCCTCTCGGCCGAGGAATCTCCAACTGAGAGATCGCGAGACTTCCAGAGTAAAACTTTCGCGAGGTTCTAGAACGGAGGAGGATCGAGAGCCGGTTGGACGATGCTCGTTTGAGCGTGGAATAACGTTCGAAGGATCGAGTGTTCCACGAAACAGGAATTCCCTCGTTATAATCTTACAGTACTCACTTATCGATATCCTCCACCAGTTCGAACACCATTTTGTCGAAACAAAATTTCGTTAATCGATTTACGTGCGTCTCACTGGTGTCCAAAGAATACAAATTCAGCAGAACCTAGAAAGCAACAAATGTTCTTTTAACTCCGAAAGTTTCTTTTTGTTCTTAATGGTGGTATCTCGAGATACTAATAACAATTCAAAATTTATGTTAAATATGGTAACAAATAGCCGTTCGGATATTGATTATTTCACTACTTTCCTGCTTGTATAATATTAAACTTTGTAAATTTTACACACTAAGTTTTCTCAGTTTAGAGACTAGTCGAGATACAACAATTAAGAACCTAGAATGATGATATAATGACAGAAAGGAGTCGAAAAAACTAATCGTGTCCAGAGCTTCTCTATAGGCTTGTCGCCAGTACTGACCGGTGCACTATATGCTGCCACGTTTATGTTATATTGCTGTCACCGATAGATGCGTTCTGTTTGACGGTCGAATCGTATACTGGTCCGATGGTTGTACGCGTAGTCGCTTATTACAAAGGATCGACGAGTGGTGGAAAATACAGAATTTCGGTTGGTTTATGTTGTGGAGAAAATAGGGCCATATGTATTGTCTTTCGAATTCCTACAAGGCAACGTCGAACAAAATAAATAACTACTCTTACATAGGGACAACGAAATATTTTTTTTGCACGTGACCAGGGGCTGTCCTGGAATCCCCGTTTATGACTTTTAGGGTCCTAGACGGTAACGATCCCTTCGTCCATCATCTACCTGCGTTAGGTCGCAACGCTCATGGCTATAGGATACGAAAAAAAAAAAAAGAAAAATACGGTTCAACGTCACTTTAGAATTGTCCCTGGTACCGTTTACCAGAGTCGATCCAAACAGTGAAACGTTCACCGAGACTTTATTAACCCTTTGCACTCCGATGACGAAATCTATGTAGCGGGAACTTTGTATTTTTATACGTTTAAAAATTAAAATATTCTTCACTTTTCCATGGGAACCTCTACTGTTACATTGCATATATAATTGTGTATTAAAATTAAATAGTCCTGGAGTAGCTGGTTGCTCATAGTAAAAATTCATCGGAGTGCAAAGGGTTAAGTCAGAAGGATTAGGGTCGTACAACACCTCCATTCAACGCGAAAGGACCTTTCTTCGTGATTGATTCAGAAATAAATACTTGGCCTGACAATTGGTCGACTGTGTTCATGGTTAAAAATGAGATCGGTCGTAATTCAGATAAAATACCTGTAGCGATCTCGAAGGATCGTGAACGTCGGGAACCTTGATTTCCGCGGCGTTGGGAGGGGGTGGGGGGACTCTAGCGAATAAGAAACGATTACGTGAGGCCAGTGTTGATGACTTTTTATTTCGTCGTGTCGGCCCACACTCTCGGACTGATAGATTAACGACCATGATTTCAGGGAAAACAATCAGATCATCGGCTCTTATTTGGAGATCGAAGACATAACTCTGGAAGATTACGGGGAGTACAAGTGCGAAGTTAGCAACGGCGTGGACGAGGAGATCACGTTACCTGCTCACGTTTACCGACAAGGTAGGTAACTAAGCCTTTTAATCTGTCCCCCCTCTCCTTACCCTCTACGATTAAGAAGATCCACCACCGCCCTCGGGACTCCTCCCGGTTATCGTGCAAATGAGGCTGCGTGCGCGAAACGCGAAGGACCGAGAGGCTGTAAAATACCGTGTCTACAGCTCCGTTCAAATCTTACGTATGCATGCTAATCGTTACAAGGACCCCAATTGTCCGAAATCCATTTCAACGGGGTTTTGTAAGATGATTGTATAGCATTTATTGTAAAAAAAAAGAAGTCACTGTTTTATTAACCCCTTCGCACCGGTGGACGAGATATCTCGCCACGTGATTTCGTTCATGATATGCTTTAAGCCCTCGTACATACAGGATGTCCCAAAATAGGTGTAAGTCCTTGAAAGGGGTGATTCCTAGCGAAAAAGTTGTTTCTAATCACTCAAGAAATCACCCCTTTCAAGCACTTACACATATTTTGGGATACCCTGTACACTACTGTATATTTCTTTATCTTTGCCAGTGATTCCTTTTCTTTTTCTTTTGTACTGAAATATTCTACAATACGTTAATATTACCAATACACTTTTTGTTTTACCGTAACCTAACTTTAAACGGCAAATGCAAATTTATTCGTTTAACGAGTATACTCGTCTTCAAACCAACAACAAATATTATCTTTTTACGACGAGTATATATACCCGACACAAACATCGAAAAGGTTACGCCTTTAACACGCAATTAATCTGAATATATGTTTACGCTTTTTTTTTCTCAGAGCCGCAGTTCGCGCTTGGCCTTCAAAACGGCTCCTGGAGGAAGTCGTTTCTGCTCGGTGTGCTGTTCCTGCTCCTGTTGATTTCGGCGGGCGCGTTTTACGCGCGTTGCTGGCTGCCGATCGCGCTGCTCTGCCGCGACAAATTCGCCCCACTCGAGGAGAACGGTAATTATCGAGGGAAGGGCACATTTTTTTTGCCCCCGATTCACTGGGACTTTTAATTACCGGCTGCAAGCCCCGTTCCTGGCGAGGTTCGCGCGCGCGCACGGCAGTTTTCACGTTTGTCAGGCGGCATTGGTCTAAGAATCAAAGGGAAACCCCTCCGTACGTTCCTCCGTCGCTTTTCCCCCTCCCCTTCGTTTCCAAGCACTTAACCCCCGCGAAAAGAGCAATCGACTCCCCTCCACCCACCCCCCCCCTCCCCCAAACGTTTCAAACTGCCATCCTGACCCCGATACTTTCAAGAAATACACGGCAAAAGGAATGATATTTAACGCTTTACCGCTCGTGGATTCGTTAACTTGCTTCAGACACTTTTTCTCTTGGTAATTTCCCTTCGACACTCACCGAACACTGTACAAGGTGCGTTTGAATCTGCACAGGCCGTAAGTCAACACAGGCGTCGTCACTAACGCGTTAGTTGGTCCGCCATTTTGTGTTCGGCGATCACGTGACCAGAATCGGCCATTTTGTTCGCGAGAGACCATGTTCAGTTTCGAACATTTTTATTCATTGATGCGTACACTCCCGTTCGTAAGTATTTGGACGCTTATTTTTAAGGGAAGGGCCTCCTACAATTTGGTATCGGGAATTATTGAAATTTATGCCAAATTAATATTCGATTTAACATTTATTTCAGTACTTGAAATAAATTTACCAAGTGGTGGAAGGCATTTCTCTTTCACCATCTCTTTCCCCTGTCGGATCCAGGATCCTTTAATTAGGTATTAGGGAACGTAATACAGAGATAATTGGTGAAACCGAAAACCTCGAGCCTCAAACACGCGTTCTCTTTCCAAAAGGGTACAGCCATCGAAAAACCGTCTAAGCCGTCAAAAGTGTCCTCAAACCAAATTGGACTCTGCAATGGACCGTTCGAGTAGCTCGACGAAGAAAAAAGCAATCTGTACAAATTTTCAAGCCCCTATCTCGTTCAGAAGGGGGTGGTCACAGGGAAAATTCGGTTTATCGGTTTTCCCTCAATTTTTCCCAATTCCAATGCAAAAATTTCTACCAAAAAGAAAATCAGATATTTTCGAATTTCCACTTTTCAGATACCTTCTACCCGCACCAAATCCGATGATTCGCTCGTAAAATTTCTCGATGTGTGGATACCGACGCGACACATTCACCAGAAATTCCGTGCTGCTCTTCTTTTAACGTTTTGGGGTTCAGGGGGAAGCGAGCCGAAAATCAGAATTAACATATCGAATTCCCATTTCGTGCATGCTTTACCGTACGTATGTATTGCCTTTCGATGGCGCAGCCAGAATCGTCCTGTGTGTGTAATATCCGTAGAAACATTTTCCGCAGCTCGCTGGTCGCTCGCACACGGTTTACTTAATCTTCGGTTAATCCGGAAAAGCGCCAGCGGGCTGCGTAAACGACTTCTACCCCGTTCGAATTCCTTCGTTCCTTTTTTTTTTTTCCTTTTATTGCTTTCTCGAAACGAGCGAGTTTAACGGCCGAAACCCCTCCCCCTTTCGATCCGCCTAGCGGAAACGACGCGGCTACGCGCCGAGTAATTAGGTGATCGTCCTCGAGAACGATCGCGCGAGGGATTAAACGTGGGGAGGGGGATAAAGAGTAGGAAGAAACCCTCGAAAACATACCCTCTAATGGACCTCGAGTTGGGCGCGCAATCTCGTTCGAATAACGATTACCGAGTCGAAAAAGATTCCGACGAACTGAGAGTGCTCGTACGAAACCATATTTTCCATTACGGTTGAGGATTGAACTTGTCGGAATTAGATAAAGGACTGTTGGATCTGTTTAATTTTGTCAATTTACGAACACTTGATTATTTTAAAGATATGCAGGGTGTCTCCTTTAAATGATAGCCCATTATACAATTTGTACTAAGAAACCATTAATGACTTCCGATCGCGTTGAAACTTTCCAGCTCGTTACTCGTTAAAATCACATTTGACGAAGCTCCCGATTTACTGGCCAGTTCAAGATCTTCATTCAAGAACTTTCATCAAACATTATTTCTTCGAATTTACTACGAGAATATAATTTTTCGTCTAATTCGTGGTAAATCAAGAACGTGCACAAAAAGTTCGTGTAACGACAGAATTGGGTGTATTCGAACGGTGCGGATTCGAATACAGTATCCTCTCGATTATTGTCCCGACCTCGGGTCCGCGTCGGGACAATAATCTTGCAGGGATAAATGCTTCAGACCCTCGTAAATTCGTTTTTCCTCAGTGGAGAGGGATAACGTTTGGACAATAATTGTGTAGACCAAGCTGCACAATAATCGAGAGGAATCTGTAACGCGATTAATTTCTGGGATTTATTACTCGCCACTAATCGAGACCTACCTGGTACCACGTGTAATACGTGGTCTAATACACAGAGTCGTATTATCGGTGCTATCCAGCAGGTACGACCAGATCCACGTCTCTCCACGGGGGTTACAACGCCGTATACGGAAAGTAGAAAATTACACCGTGATTACGCCGCTTCCGAGAATTACCGCCGTGACAGTCTCTTCTATTAACGTTTCGCTGGGAGCTCGTTTTCTCTGTGTGTTGGTGTCCAACCGATGGAAAGTTGTCGACAACCAGATGCTCCCCCCCACGCGACTGGGACAAAACGGAAAATCGTTATCTCGATCGAAAAAGTTCACGAAGAATTGCAGATAAAAACACTCGCTTCGTCCGATTACAATAGTCACGTCAACGATAAGAATATCAATTGGAAAATTTGGGTGACGATCGAAGAATGCAATCGTGTGGCAAGCTCGCGCAATCGATGTCACGATGTATTGTTTTTCGATCGTTATCTGTAACGTGATCGTGGACACGAAACAAGAAATCAACGCGTTTCATGAGTGGTTCTTTAATCGAGACCAATCTTTCATTGGACTTGAAGCCCTATTTTATGGATGTATGCACACATATTGCGCAATGAGTTTTCTGTCCTAATGGTGGTGCTTATCGGGAATTCGAACGGAATTTTTTTGAAGATCGGGAGAACTTGTGGTTCGATGCGCGTTGAAGACAGATGTCGTTGCGATGTACTTCGGAAGACACTGTGATTGTAGCATTAAAAATAGTAATCTCCACTCGAAGCTTTCATTCACGAAAGCACAATGATTATTAATTGAAAATTTTATTCTGGATTTTATACCTCCTACATTTTCTCCTGGATTTTTGAGTCGATTTGTACACCTCCTGCATTTTCTTCTCAATTTTCGTATTCATCTGTATCAGTTTCATCTGTACCTCCCCCATTTTGTTCTCGATTTTGAGTTCCTTGTGCACCTCCGCCATTTTGTTCTCGATTTTGAGTTCCTTGTGCACCTCCGCCATTTTGTTCGGAATTTTCAAGTTCGACCTGAACACCCCCTGCATTTTTTTCTGGATTCTCGAGTTCGATTTGTACCTTCGTCATTTTCTTCTGGACTTTCAACTCCGATCGTCAGGAAATTACAGTTCGTTTCCAGTGGACGATCAATTCGAAGATCAAAAGTAGAGTCAAATCAACCAATTCCTGTTCTTCCTTTGCGATTCAAGGCAGAGAGTAGACCACGGAAAAACCCAGCATACCTCGAGGACGCGTGTTTCGTCGGCCGTCGAACGATCTATCGCTGGCGCAAAATTTATTGAGATTTTCCGCCTGTCGCGCGCTGGCCGTCGTTTATATGCGGATACGTGCACGCTCGTGGACGGACGTAGAAAGGCATCCGCGAGACGTTTGCATGCGATCACTCTCGCCGGGAATTTTATTTTCCTTTGCCGGGACATTGTTCGTGACCGTCGACGCGTGCCGAGCGTTTTTCCTTCACGGACGAACCAGCGATGGGAAATGCTCTTTGTCTTCTACTTTTTCGTGGCCGAACACCCAATTATAACATCCATTTGGATTTGGGGTTGAACACTAATCTGAATTTTTTTATTAGACTTTAGTCCAATTCAAATTTAACGTGGCAATAAAAATATAAAAATATCTATAGACTTAATAAAATACTATAGGCGCCAAATTTTTCGTCTGTATAGTTTATCCAGTCGAATGTCTCGTGCAAATACAAATCAAAAAGTCCTTTACCGTTTTGTAACCCGAAGCTCCGTTCCCGAGATATTAGCAATTGAACGAACTCCAATCAGCTGCCTGGTCTCTGCTCGTTGACTGTGTCTGCGCGCACCTGTAACCAACCGCTCAGCTGATTGGTGTTCGTTCAATTGCTAATATCTCGAAAACAAAGCTTCCGATTAAAAAACAGTAAAGGACATTTCGATTCGTATTTACACAAGGAATATGCATATTATGACTTCTCCCATCATTTCATGACACCCTGTAAAATCAATCAGACAAGATTAAAGTGATTCACCCGGTACATCGGTGAACGTTAAAACGAAACAACGATCAGGCTCTATTCGTACATATTACATAACTGGAACTTGGAAAACAGTCTGAAAATCGAGGAGAACTTGGAACGACCGAGGTACATTAAACGAATCGATTCCCCTGACACGAGTAGTGTACAGAACGAACGTTCCTCGCCCAGTTCGATGCAGCCAGGTGGTATAATACCAACCGCGACGGTTCCGTGGAAACAGTCGACGCAATAATGGCCCATAGAATTCTCGAAAGGATCACCGGTGCGCGATGGATTCGTTTTGCTCGTGACTGACTCTCCTTATTCGTGCCAACCGGCGGCGGGAACCGTTCCCCATAAACAATCGGGCCACTTTCACTCGTATCCCGCCACGGAATTCGCGGCTACCACCGCGGGTACATCGTTTAACCGCCGTGGACCCCAGTCGTAAACACGTTTACGGACAGGCGAACCGTCGCGAGTACGAAGGCCTTGCGAACAGGGGGAAGGAGAAGTGTCTTCGATTTTTTAACGGATCAAGGCAGCTCCGTATTTGCTTTCTTTCTTTTCGGTAAATAGGAAATTGTCCTCACCTCGATTGTTCGCGGTAAAACGATTCTTATCGACTCTTTATCTCTCTCTTTCGAATATTTTTCGAACCTCGCGTGTGTTTGCCGTGTCCCGTTTCCGTAATCATTGCCCTCCAAACCATTTTTCTCCCCTCCCATACACCTTGAATCGATTATCCTCGAAATCACTGCTCTTACGAAAGCAACGTGTTTCCATGAAAACGAGAAAATTATATCACGATTCGTTTTCTGCGATATCGAGAGTAACGAGACGGTATATTCGAACGAGTTTTCTGTATCGACATTGTAATATGTATTTTTTCAGGATATAGGCTACTTTCTCACATATAGGCTTCTTGAAAATTTATATGTACAGATAAGTGAACCTACGAAAATTCTATCGTTCGAATCCTTCCGTTAAAAGACCCCAACACCGTTCAATTGCCAACCACATATAATAGTGTTGTGTGCTGTTAAGTGGACAACAGCCTTAACACCGTCCACTGGCAGAGACCCATTACTATTCCGCGAGAGAAACGGGATTTAAAACAGAACAGATCGGAACACACGACTTCCGTCGCCATCAGAGGGTGTGTCAGTGCAAACTCGACTTCCGCTAGGAGAAAAAGAGTGGCATACGTGGGAGGATCCTTCTAAAAAAAACTTAGGCCGAATTAACATTCGGTTTAACATTTATTTCAATGCTTGAAAAACAAGAATGATAGAAGAGGCCCTTCGTCTACGCCACTCTTTTTCCCCTACCGGAAGCCCAGTTTGCTCGTGAGGGTGTACATGACGCCACGAAACCGGAAACCAAGAGACTAGACGCTGGTACACCTTCTGATTGCGTAAACAGCGTGTACAGAAATTACGACACTATAGCCTGTGGTACTGAACACGGTCACGATTTCCAGACGGAAAGGAATGCGACGCTCTGGTCTGCTACCACGAGAAGGACTCCAGCCTGGTGATCGGTATAGTGGTGCCCACCCTGGAGACCAGGCATCGGTACAAGTGCACCGCCCTGGAGCTCTCCCATCTGAATCAAAACTGTAAGTACTCGGGGTTTAATTAAACAAGGCGACTAATTCCACCGTGGCGAGCAGCTATCGTTAATCCGATAACTACATTTGTCCAGTACAATGGACGCCTACTTAGTGACAATATTTGAAACCTTTTTTGACGATCGGCAGTACGAACCTTCTTTAACCCCTTGTCTTCTTACGAGATCGAGTCAGACACGTGATAAAAATTTCATAATGAATTTAGTAAATATATTATTCGGTTTCTTTAAGTCGATATTAAATACTATTTCACTGGTATTAACATTTAAGGTTGAGGCATCTGGGATAATATTAACGATAAAGTAATTCTTGAGAGTGAAATCGTTAAAAAGAATCGTATGGCAAAGGGTTAACCTGATAGGAAGACAACTCCAATGGGGATGATGACTTTTTTCGTCGTGTAAATTTTTTTTAATAATGCGCATTAAAACCTAGCGTTGCCATTAAAATATATACATAGGGTCCATTCTAAAATGAGTTGAGCAAAATTTAATTCCCTGGTTGACAGGTTGAATGCCATCGAAACATTAGGAAAACGGTGTTACCGAAAGAAATACTGGTATTGATCGGTTTCTACAAGGGTAGGGCTTATATAGGGTTATATAGAGCAAAGCCAGAACCGAAAATACCGGTATTTAACGTTACGATAAAAGTCCATCATTACCGCATCGACTAGAGCAAAACGTTATAATAGAAACCTCCGAACGCTAATCGAGGCTTTACTGTATCTTTCGTTTTCACGTTTCCATAAACGAGCAATTATCGTGAATCCAGTCCGAAAATGCACCAACCGATTTACAAAGACGTTCGAGTAAATTGTTATATCATAGGGATGTCAAACAAACCCGTCTTCTCGAGGAAGCATGGCAAAAAGTGGCTCGTCGATCATCGCGGCTCTTTCGACGGCCGAAATGGGTTCCGATTGCCGTGTGTGTGACCGTAGTCTAGTTTCGCGGGCGCATCTCATGAATATCAACAGGGGTTAGGCGCGCAACGTGATAACGGAGGGATGGGTGGTTGACGTAAAAATATTCAGACACTAATTTCCTTCTAATTGGCGGGACGAAATTGGGCCGTGTACAGTAGGTGTGAGCGCGTACGCCTGTCGACCGCGATTTTATTAATGCAAATTGCTGCAGGCCGCCACCCGGCCCCAATCCGGGGATGCAAAGCAACCTATACATAAATTTCATTTCGCCAGGCCGGGGGACTTCCTTCTTTTTTTATAGTTTTACGCTAGCGGAAATTCTCGACCTCCCTTGTACACTCGATAATCGGAAATTTACGCCTCCCGTTACACCTTGCGTCCAACTATCGAAGGCTAGCGTAATAGGTCCCAACGATAATCCCCAGTGACGACTTCAGAAATCATCCTGTTGTAGGATAACAGTCACCTAACAGTAAAAAACTCTGGTCGAAATTAATCTTATTAGCAGTTCATTCTAAGTTAATTATTCTGTGTAATATAAACTACAATATAGCTTAGTGTAGTGTAATATAAAGTGTGCAAGAAATTAAAGGTCAACATAAACTCCGATGAAAGTATCATTAGGATTTCGGTAATTTTAAAATAGGAAATCCGTCATTTTGACGGGCACGATATTTTTGGTGTTAACTTTTCAAGTCTGTCAAATCCCGGGATGAACTCAGGGTTAATTGTCGCAAGTGTTAAAACCTCGTTGGTACCTCTAAGAAAAGGTCGTTAGGGACCATTCGAAAACCGCATTTCCCCCTTAATTATTCCTCATAAATGCACATATACGTGGGTAGGATGACCGGAAGATAACAGGGGTAGGATCCTCCAGGATCATGGGAATCACGACTGGGGAACTTAGGAAATTGAATTAGAAAGTTAGCCGCTTTCTCGGACACGTCGAGTGTGTCTCGTTTGTCTCGTTTGTCTCACGGAGACGGCCGTGGTCTCGAATTAGGTGTGTATACGAGGGGTGGAAGCCCCGTGCCAGAAGCCGACTCTGCGTTTTCGCACCGCAAAGTTCTGATAATGCCCCCGAAACCGAGAAACTGTTACGATCTCTATCCTCCAGCCGAGCTGTATTTCCTCGACTCGGATGCATTTCGTGTGGCTGGGTCCTAACCGACGTCCCGTGAACACGGTTTGCGCGTGTGAATTTCTCGCGCGCGGTGATCTTTCCGAAATTGAAACGTTTCCCAGTGGAAACTGGAATCTACGGTTGGGATTCGAGAGATTTTCGTCAGAATTTCGCGAAAATCGAAGTCTTGAATTACATTTCAACGACGTTTCAACGAAGATTCATATTAGAACTTGCACGTTTCTGCATATGGCGGCGATGACGTCATATGTTAGGTTATGTTAGTACATAGTCGATCGGATGTCACAGGATTATTACGGTGACTTGTAATACCGTTAAAGAAAAAACTGCCTGTTGCTATCCTTTCGATTGTCTATTGAATGTAAGATGGTAATAATAGTATATGAAACATCGACTTACAGGGAGCCTGGAGATCGGTCCTCACGCAGCATCCAGCCGAAGGGTGATCGTGGTCCTTAGTCCCGCGTCGTTAGGCAACATTTGGAACGAGGCCAGCGTCGGGACGGTCCTGAAGCAGCTGTCCACGCTCGCGAACCGAACGATCGTGATAGCGACGAAGAATTTACCGAGCGTGACGACGATCGCGAAACGATCGACCAGAGGATGCAACGACACCGGCGAGCTGTGCCTCGATCGTTTGCAGATCTTGTGCTGGAACGACGGAGATGGCGCCACCGGGGCAAGCAACCGGAAGTTCTGGTATCGGCTTCGATTGGCGATGCCACCGGTCCGACCGATGGGTAACGAGACAGGCTGTCAATCAGTCGCCATGATCGTCCAGGCGAACGGAAAATGTGGACAGCAGAAGGCTCGATCGCGCGAGAGCCTCGAGGTTCTTGTCTAAACTCGCGGTGGAATCGTGTCGACGAATCACTTAACCGATTCATCCGTTTCTTCCTTTCCTTCCGTCACGCCGATCAGTTAACGGAAACCGTATCGAAATCTCGAAACGGTTCGCTCGTTCTTCCTCTGGAACGCAAAAACGATCGATGTGTTCGATAATCGAAAGCTTGCTCGATTATCACTTCCTCGAATCTCGAACAACTACGCCTGGATTTCCTCGAGCCGTGTGTAGAGGTGAAAAAAAAAAATGTAATTCCTCTGCAACGGTGTATAGCATTTTACTTGCGCATTTTCTTTTAGGTCTGAAATTCAACCTAGCTTGACGCTCCCGGATATTCGAATCCGAGGAAAGCTATCTTATAACGGCACCGTTGAAGTTTCTTTCCCCGAAGTGGGTTTTATCCACGACTGGTTCAAATTTCACAATCGTATATCGATGAAAGTTTCAATAACGTCCATCTCGTAGTAGATCACGTGTTTCCTGCACGCATTTTCTCTTCCCTGGTTCACTTTTCTTGTATCCACAAAAGTAGATCTAATATTCTGTCCTCGTGCAGGATACGAGAGGAAAGTGGAGAAACGGACGAATCCCGCCAGTCTTCCGTCTTGCGAGGCGAAGTTTTAGGACGGTCCTGTCCACACAGGTGGAGCTGCGTCGCGTCTGCTACGGGGCGCCATATTCGAATCCATAAAAATACCCCCAAAGTAAATACCGATCGAGCCCCTCCCGACACCGTGCCGGACAGGATTGCCTTAAATCGGGGCGAGACAAAGAAAAAGAAAAGAGACCGAGTAGAAAGCGAATCTCGTCTGTGCTCGGCGTAGCACACGCAATCGGTGTGTCACGCGAGCCTCTTTTCTCTGTTTGTATATATTGGATACATATCGGTGCTCCTTTATTTATTTAGTTAGCCGTGTATTTTATTTATAACCGTTTAGGTTCATCGGGTTTACGAGAGACGACGGACACGGAAACGCAGAGCGATCTGCATTTCCGGGCGCCATGTTTCTTTCGCGCCGCGAGTCGAAACGAATATCGTAGATATTTTATACTGTTTTGTACATACATGTAAAAGGGGGAGAGGATATATATATATATAGATATATACATACTTATACGTATATGTATATATATACGCAAAACACACACATACGTATGTTTTTATAACAATTCTCGGAGGATTATCACCGCGTCGAGGAACTTACGAAAGACTTAGAACATAACTTGTATCCGGGAACCGTGACGTAAACGATAATCCTGTCGTTCTAATTTTAAGCTGAAACATTACCTGTAATCGTATATACAGGGTGGCCCGTTTTAATCTACGAATTTCGTTTACAATTCCACCTACGAATAAAATATATCGAACGGTTACCGAACCACCGATGCGATATACGATACGGATACCGCCCCCCCCCCTGTCGAGTGTAAATAGATTAAGATGGGTTACCGTTGATGCCGTGTTATATATTGTATACCACGTTTCCGCTTGCCGGCGGTACCATACGGCTTTATTGTACGCGCATTGTACTAGCCCGTTTAATTGAGTGTAAGTGTACTTTAGGTGTCGCACAGACAGACCCGCGAGGTGAGCTTAATTTTAATGTCCATATGGTAATCTCTTTACTGTCAGTATTACGATACACTAGTGTACTTGTCTCGCGACGGGCCACGCATGCGCGACAGATACGCGTCGCGAGGGATCGTTGCGAGCCGAGTAAGCAGAGAGGTATAGACGTAGAAGTTGAACTCGTTTGTTCGTTAGCGATAGAACACACATATACACACACACACACACACACACACACACAGGTGGTTACGACACGAAACGGTTGAGCACGCGCGTTTACGGAGAAATATACCGCGTTTTTATTTTCTTGTATTTTTTCTTTTTTTATATAAATGTACACCTGTATATTTTTTTGTTTATAGCGACGATTCTAGGATTTCCTACAGGGGAACAGACCCCGTTTCCGTTTTCATAGTCGCGCGCACCGGTAGGATCGTCGTGTTTTAATAAGGCTCCGAGTACCAAAAAAAAAAAGAATGAAATAATAATAAAGCAGGTCTGTTTCTCTTTGCGACGAGAAAAAGAAAATGTTTGTTCGTGAGAACCGATATAATAAACGAGAATATTTATATTTCCGGAGAGAGCCGTCGGTGTCTGTTTACTTTCTTTTCTTACTTGAAATCTGTATGAAATAAAGTACATTTCGCAAACTCCCGTATGAAAACCACTGCCGCTCATTTTTCAGACGACCGAATGGTAAACGGGTTGCGTAACGCCCGCGACGTGTGGGATCGAGGGAAACGGGGGTTCCAGGAACCGGTGTGAAATAAACGTCCCCCAAATACCGCGCGGTTTTTTGTAACGCAAATAATGCTCCGCCATCTATATATTTTTTTTTTGTTTCGTTTCATAATAATTAAATTACATAGGCACTTGTACGTAAGGCAATTGTTTTTCTCACCTAAAAGTACAATACACGCTTACTTGTACGACGAGTAAGAAGATAGTGTACCGTGTGACATTTAACACATATGAGAGACGGGTAAGTCACTCGAATGTTGCGTACGAAAATGTGTACTCTTTCGATAACGCGCAGTACAAACTGGCCAAGTGTTTGCTCGCGTTTGAAAAACACGCACACACACACACACACACACGCGCGGATCTCGTTAATTACGCGCTACGCACACGCATGCACCGATTAAGCGTATTTCGCGACTGTGTCAATATTAACAAGGTTGCGTGAGTTGCGAGCGCGATAGTAATCGACAAATTCGAACTCGCGAATCGTTCGACTATTAATATATGTACATAGGTCAAGTACATCGGTGTTTTAATAAAAACTGTTTCGACATAGTATATATCGGACAAACTGATTCTGTCCTTAGGAAGTAACGTCACATTCTGTTCTTTGAAACGATACACAAATTTTTGTACTTATAGCACCGACAAGCAGGATCAAGAGGAAACGAGCATCCTGCGTTTTACACACTTCTCGATTAAGTGAAAAACGGTCCCTTAACTGTGTGCTGTATGCATGTGTACCTCTGCAGTATACAAAAATAGTAAGACGCGACGCGTTTTAAGTATACAAAGGCTTGCGGCGGCTTTTCAAGGCAACAGTTTTCTGCATAAAAATATATCGGACTGGTTTACAAAAGGTCTACGTAATAATACTGTGTATCCAGGAACGCGACGCGTTCGGTCGCGGGAGAAGTACTCGAAGAATGTCGAATTACGATCAGTGATGATACTTCTGATGTAATTGATTGAAACAACACAATCGCGTGCTTCGATTACTGGGGAATCCTCGGGAATATTCGTACAAAAGGACTATTCCTTAAAATTATAAAGTATTGTAACCTATAAATACGATGCGACTCAATGTGGAGTCCAACATTGAAAATTAATGAATTTCACTAGAAAAATGATCAAAGGGCAGTCGAAGTACGATTCTGGTAACTTTCACGAGCCACTTCTTTCAAGGCTTCCGCCATCGCCGGTCCAGTCTCGTTCACCATACTAGTTAAGTATCCATCGTTCTTTTGTAATAACACGTGAGGCGCGTCGAGTTCCTACACCAAAACGAAATCAACGTTAATTGAAGTAATTTCTGAAACACTTAGAATTGAGTGTAATGCTGGGAAGAAGAGAAACTCACCACTGCGAGGCCAGCATCCATCACTAGAATACGATCGCTATCCATAACAGTGTTAAGTCGATGCGCGATGGTCAACACTGTACATTTGGCGAACTTTTTCCGTATAGTTATTTGGATCAGTTCGTCGGTACGTGGATCTACGTTTGCTGTAGCCTCGTCGAGAACAAGAATCGGATTGTTTCTGACGATAGCGCGTGCTAGACACACGAGCTGTCGCTGACCCACGCTAAGATTAGAACCGCCTTCGTTGATGTGAGCCTCCAGGCCCATTTCCTTTAGTTCAACTTCTTCCAGTGCCTGCCAGAGCACGTCGTCGTTGTAGTTGTTAAATGGATCCAAGTTTCTCCTCAACGTGCCCGAGAACAAGAACGGTTCTTGGGGGATTATACTGATCTTGCAACGTAAATCGTGGAGACCGATTTCGTTGGCCTTCACGCCATCTATCTTGATCACGCCCTCGAGATCCGCCAGGCGAAACAGAGCCGCAATCAAGGAAGACTTTCCGGCTCCTGTTCTCCCAACAATTCCTATCTTCTCGTGAGGATAAATCAGAAAGTTCAGGTTCTTCAGCACCGCAGGCTCCGCGGGATCGTACCTCAACGACAGATCTTTGAATTCAACGCTACCCTCGTCGGGCCAATCATCCTTGGGCTTTTTATCCGGAGCACTCTCGAGCGGCGGTTCGCTCTCTATTTTACTGCAAGACAAAATGTAGATCGAACAACGTTAATTCCTTAAGTTTTCTGTACGGATCGGTTAAGCAAACACCTACCTATATTCTAAGACACGTTCAACGGACGTCATTTGATTCTCCAACTCAGTACTTTGCCGCATACCCCACTGGAACATACCCGTCAACCCAATACTCTGCGTTATAGCCAGGCCCACGTTACCACCGAGCACTGCGCTGTCTCCCAAAATCAAGAAGCTGTATGTGACCAAGGTGATGTAAACAACGCAGAAGAAATCGAGCCACAATCCGAATGCCCTTGAGGACGCTATGAATATGTACCACGCGGACGAGTGCAAGTCTTGATGATGATCGAATTCTTTCGTCAGAATTTCTTCTGCTCCGAACGCGCGTATCGTTGGCAGCCCTTGAAGAGTCGCGTTCAAGTGTCCAAATACCGGCGATCGAGCTGCAGATAAATAAGTTCAATGTAGATTTACGGATAGTGACGTCGGAAGTTTAATTCCAATAATCCTCCGAAAGTACTTACTGATTCCTTCGAGGCGTTTCACGCTGCGACTAGTCGCCAAATAGAACACACGTATGTAGTAGAAGACTACTCCTATGGCCACTGTGGGTATCAGTAGCCATGGATTAGCCACAGAGACCACCACTATTATTCCAAGAAGAGAGAGTCCAATTTGTATACAGTCGATCAACGCAGTGGGTAACATCTCGTCTATCGCACCCATATCCTTCGAGAATCTGTTCAAAACGCGACCCGATGTGTTCGTGTTGAAGAAACGCATCGTTGCGCGGCTAATGCATTGAAACATTCGATCGTGCAACCGAATAGACGCTTTCATGCACGCTATGAAAAAGGTGAACGAACGCGTTAAGGTGATTACGATCGTGAATACGGTCAAAGCACTGAACAGGTATATACAAAGCTCACGGCTTATGGGACTTTGCCAGTCCATTTCAAGTTTACCATTTGGCAGTTCTGTTACCTTTAAAAAAAATTCTAGTCAGACGGCGCTACAATCGTAATCGTGCGAGCATGATAAAGTAGAGAATTCGTAAAGTGGATACCTACGTATCTCTCCTCCATATTGACCCATTGAGAGATGAAGAAGTCACCACCACTAGCTGCCAGCTGCGCTAGTATGCACAGCAAGAGAACTACAGTTACAACCCACCAATTCCCGCAGGCTGTGAAATATCCCGCGTATACATCGCCGGAAACCTTCCCTTTCGTGCGTGTCTCGGCCACCTACGCATATTTCGGAAAACGTTACAATTATTCGTACATTTCACTTTGCACATTCTACTCGTATTTATGAAATATTTACCTCAACCGGATCAATCATCTCCGTGGCGGCACTCGCGTGTGAACTCAAAGATGTTATACTGGCATTCCGTGAGTTGCTTCTGCTCGGAACACCGACGGAGGCTCTTCGTTCCGCTTCTCCGAGTGCTTGATTCTCCACCAACCGTCCGAAATCTATCGCCATTGTCAGTAGTTCATCATAAGTACCTTCCGCTTCTATTTTTCCGTCCTTTAAAACGATTATCCTGTCGACGTTACGTAAGTACTGTAGCTGATGCGTAACGAGGATCCTAGTCTTCCCCCGTAAGTACTTGTCTACACATTCTTCGAACATGTGCTTGCCCACGTGAGCATCCACAGCGCTCAGAGGATCATCGAATAAGTACAGATCAGCTTCCGAGTACACCGCTCTGGCTAAATTAATCCTAGCACGCTGTCCCCCCGACAAGCTAATACCTCGTTCACCGACAATCGTTTTATCGCCATATGGCAGCAGGCTAAAGTCCCTTTTTAATTGACAAACTTTTACCACACGATCGTACCGGAACTGATCCATCTTCTTCCCAAACAGGATATTTTGCCTGACCGAACCGGCAAATAGCCATGGTTCTTGACTAGCGTACGCCAGTTTGCCGTTTATTTTCATAGAGCCAGCGTGAACAGGCAATTCTTTTAATATGACATTAAGTAAACTACTCTTCCCGGCGCCAACTTGCCCAACGATAGCCAGCAGCTCGCCCCGTTTTACTTTGATGTTGATGTTCTTCAACGTCTCTTCTTCTTCGTCCATCAACCACTTCGCGCTCATGTTCTTTAAGGAAACGCAGTAATCTTCTTGCCCATGGTTTATATCATTTTTATCGTTGTTCATGTCATTGATTACACCGTTAACATTACTCTTGCTCTTTTCCGAATTTAAATCTTCTTTTTCACTTTCTTTCTTCTCCTGTTGCGGTTCAGTCTCATCGTACATCATAAACTTTTCCAGACGTTTTATGGAGACTAGCGCCTCCGCTACCTGCGTTAACCCTATGTAAGTAAACAGTGGAGTTAAGTCGGCAATTCAGTCCGGTCGATAAATGTTCATTCGATTATACTTGCCTTGTGGAAAGTATACGGTCATAGTCTGACGTAAAATATTATAGTACGCCGTTAACATGAACACTTTTTCGGCAGTTATTTTGCGATCGAACAACACGTACGCCAATATAGTAACAAAAAGTGACATTCTGGTACTGAATATGATAAAAGACATAGTAACACCTCTAATTATAGATGTGCCTCGAACAACGGAGATCTCCTTCCTGCGATTAATGTAAGGAAAAAATGGTTAAGTATTTCCAAGAGATTTAATCGCGTATAGAATTACCTTCTTGCTTTGTCAACCAGAGCGCTGAATGGCTTTTCCCAAGTGTACATTTTAATCGCCTGAATACCACTAATAATCTCGTTCGTCAAACGAACTCTTTCGTCAGTCCTTAGAGCAGTTTTTAATCTCAGAACTGAGGATTTCTTACCCAAATACCCTGCACGCATGTAAAGTACAATGTAAAATAAGACCACAACAAATATATCGTTGAAGAGAAGCGACCAAGATACGTACCTTGTAAGGGTATGAACATCAAAAGTGTTGCGACTCCGATAACGGCGGATACTTCAACTTCTCTGTACATGAAGTACATAATAATAATTGTCTCAAGAGGCCCGATCCATAAATAATGTAAAAATATAATCGATACATCGAATCTGTTGACATCGTTAGATAACAGATTTACTGCTTGTCCCACTGTCGTCTCACCCAAGGCTGTTCGTGAAAGCTTCAGCGCTTTCCTGTATATTAAGGAACAGCAAGCTACGCGCATCTTCATTCCCATGTGAAGTATGGCCATCATATATGGATGAAGAACGAATATTATCAATCCTGAACACAATATTACCCCGGTAGCGTATAAATAAGCTTCTGATTTTGTTATTTCATCGCTGCTGTAGTATTTCAACAATCTGCCAAGGAACAGCGGTTGAAGTACCCTGTATATGGAATAAAGAGAAGTTAGTATGTTTGT
Organism: Dufourea novaeangliae; assembly: GCF_001272555.1. Taxonomy (NCBI): domain Eukaryota; kingdom Metazoa; phylum Arthropoda; class Insecta; order Hymenoptera; family Halictidae; genus Dufourea; species Dufourea novaeangliae. The sequence goes on from NW_015373934.1 coordinate 1,149,996, forward strand.
TTAACTGCGTGGACATGACATATACCATGCCCAAACTGCAACTAAAGTCACTATTGTTAATTAAAGTAAATGCAAGCAATGTTAAACGTAATAAGGAATATACATCAAAAGCTTAGTGAACTTTTCCAAAGAAAAAAATTTAAAGGACAACAAAGCGTCTAAGAAATAAGATACATAAGAGGAGTAGTAGGTACAGGATAGAAGGGTCTTAGGAACTTAACGATCTCGTCGCATCTTCATTTTCATGAACATGGGAGTCAGAAGAATTGTGTGATCTGGACAGTAATACACTATGCACAGGTACATAGTGTTTAATTTTCGTCTGATTGTAGTAACGAATCAGAAGGCCAAGAAACATGGGCTGTGATAATCTGAATCGGGAATAGAAAAACGTTTAAAATCCGCAAATGGAATTATAAGGCTTTATACAATAACAAAAATAACGGGTGTACTTAGTAATTGCAGTGTTTGTCTGATATATACCTGAGACAAATTTCCATAACGGCTAGAAGTAACCCATATATTAATAATTTAAGACCAAAACATTTGGCAAGTACTTTTGTTAAACTGGGCTTCTTCACATTCTTTTTCACATCATAGGCTTTACTAGCATTTTCCTTTCTTTCACTATTTAGCTTTCGTTTCTTATATGCTTGAACTTCCTCTTCCCATGCCTTTGAAATTCTTGCACCCAAAATGCTGCTTTTGTGTTCCTTGAGAGGTCTGTACAAATCTTCTATTTCTAATTCTTTACGGAAACCTATCCAAAAGGTACGTAGAACCCACCTGTTAATGGAAAACAAATTTTTTTATCACATAAACATTTCAATTAAAAATATTTCAAATCGAATTTAAAAAATCATATAGTTTGATTACATGTTTTATTATCTTCATGTCAATGCCTGTACTCAGTATATTATCTTTGTTTTGGATCATTTAATATCAACAGTAATTGATTAGAGATAACAACAAGTTCTACATATAACAATACTACTGGATAACATTAAACAGATCAAGAAGTCTAGTTATTTGCTCGGCAGTGGAATTCAAGATAGTTGTTGCTTTATTTACACAATGCTTATGTGTATCTGATATGGTGGTACTTTCCAAACACTGTTCATTTATTACCTTGATGTCATGTTTTTATTAGTACGCAATGACTAAGAAAAAAAAGCAATGTCATGATATTTTATTCAACTTACGCAAATGTTAAAACACTCAGAGGATTTGCTCCTTCTCTTGGGTTCTTTTTCCCTTCTGCTTTGACTTTTCCATCCATGATAATTTTATTTCTCTACTTGGCCTCTCTGTAAACATGATAAAACACATCCACCTTTATCAAAAGGAAACATAATCGGATTGATACACCCAATGAATCATGTATCAAAAGCAAGGATATTAATCTTGTCAACAAATTATGACAAAAGGTATACTTTATGAAACCATTTAAATGTTCCAAACACATATATAACATACCACTTGCAACAATGCGGAAATAAGTAAGGACCAAATAACTTGGAAAAAATACATTTATATTAACTGACATAAAAATATTATGCTGCATACAATAAACTCTTTAGAATTCAACAACAGATAATAAAGAACTTTGCTAATCTTTTAGAAGTCGATTCTACTTATTGTGGTATGTAATGTATGCATTGATAAGGTATTTGAGTAGATGCATAAATATGTACCTTAAGAATGTTAATAAACTGATACTACTTCGACAACCATAAGTGCATCAATATTTTATTTGCAACTAAAAGTAAAGAGAATCATATTTGAAATATATGTGTAATTCTATATATGTGGAAGACAAAATTATATGATAATGTGTAGTACTTAGAAATATAAATGCAAAATACACTTCACACAATGCATTCCAATATTCAATTAGGAACACCAGCTGTGAAACACATAATGTAAGCTTTTCCACGAACACTAAAATACTTATCTCCTGCATGTATCATATTGAACTTTACTCGTTACTTAATTGTCTAAAGAGTTGTTGATACAAATGATGCAATTAGTCACAAGCTAGTGACACATAAGCTAAACATACAAACTCACCATGAATTCTTTGATACCGCACGACAGATTGCTAGAGTTCCGTGATTCCTAATCGCTTTTGTCCGTTCAGTCGTATTCGAAAAGTATGTTAATCGCACATAACAATTTCTTGCCGTACTTTTGAAGAGCAAGCGTTGGTACGCTTTCATTCAAAACAATTATTCATCCACTCCAAACTGAACCAACAAACTCGTTCCTCGCAACAACGGTGTTTTTTAACTACAAGAACGTTTCGCGGAAGAATTCAGCGGAAGCTGAAGCGAAACGGATTTCCCAATTAACTACACCAATGAGTTGTACAATCACACTATCGTGTCCTTCGATTTTGCATTTTCCTCGATGATATTATCGTCTCTGAATAGATGGAACCGAATAGGAAACGATAATTCTTTGTGAAAAAATATATAGAAAGAATGAGACAAAGTTCGACGATACAGGGCACAGTGAATACTGGATCAGGATTCGATTCAATGAATTTCATTGTGTATATATACAACGGGTAGACGTAACATGTAATCGAAAATATTCTATTCTTAGCGCTCGGAACAGGTGCCGTCGGTACAACAACAAAACTAGACTGAACTGCGATTTGTTTTTCAAATAATACAAACAGATATTTACATAAGTTTGTACAGTTTGTGCGTAAACACTATAGAGGCTCGTAGACGGTTGAACTTGAATGAAGTGCGGGCAGTTCATGTTTTCAAATACAATTCCAACAAAAACAAAGCTGCGTGGTAAGATAAGAAATTCAGCATACTTTGAATTTCCGACGATGATAAATAATATACAGAGTGTCTCACGTAAAACCGACCTCACTCATCCCCACAAATCTACACATTTGAGAAAAACGTTACTTACGTTACAAAATAAAATTTGGCAAATGACACTCTTTTAGAACCAAATTTTTTTCATAAACCATTACAGAATATTTTTGCACGTAGAATCATATTCAAGCTGACCCGCAAATTATAAAAATTTATCGTTTGAGGGGGGTCAATTTTACGTGAGGCACTCTATGTGTACATTTGACACACATTACTCAACCGTAATCTACTGGGCGAAGGTAATACTTTGTGATTACAATCACGGTTTTCACTGAAATCTATTAGAACTTACGATATCGAATGATGAGGTAAACCGTTTGTAATGAACACAATTCATTCTGTGAAAGAGGAATCAAAAATACTGAGTCGGCATATCTGCATTTGCGGACACTCAGTTTTACAGGAAAACATTTCTCACAAACGATGATAGTCACAAAAGTCGCTTATATAATGATAGATTGCGATCTTCGGGTGTCGAAACAGCGTGATACAATCGATTAAACGGTATTTTCATGATTGTCAATAATGATTCATTTAGTGTTAATGGGATCGCGTTCGATACTCGAGTCATTGGAAGAATATTTCTCACGCTGGTCCCTAGGGATGAACACATTAAAATGTAATGATTCAAGCGCAATAACAACAGAAGAACGTGTACAAAGCACGAGGAGAAAAATTGGCTCAGTGTTACATTTCACTTACGATTGAACACAAGATAAATCCTGCCTAATTTCCAACATGTGAACGTCCCATCACTTTTCGATTACTCAACTCGTCGGATGTCAAGTGACGTCCAGTTAAGTAGAAGACCGTTACTCGACTGACGACTGACTGACACAACTGACTGGCGTTGAACTGGCTGTCGCTTCTAACATGTGTCATTGGTTAACCTTACATCGACACGTGATCAGGAACAACGGCAATGCTGGATTGGATGAATTGGATCTACACCCTGCACCTTTAAATGAATATCAATGTCTGTCTAGTTTCTCCAAACTATCATATCATTTCATGCCGTCCTGCACTTGCGATTGCTGCGTCATCTCTCGAGGGAACATCGGAAACTGAATTTCCTCATACCTCCTCTAACGTATTTATATCTTCGACCGAGGCATCCGAAATGCATTGTCATCAAGATACACATGTAAAATCGGAATGGAAAGGGTAAATTGATTGCATGAAAATTGATACCTGATGTGTTCACACAATGACTGTTAAAAAAGACTATACTTTAATCAACAATGATTGCCCCCATATCGACGTCAGGAGCTATAAATGATAACTAAAAATGTGTATATTGTAAATAGCTATTAAATATTAGTTTACTGAGTTGTAAAGAAGTTTAAACTGTTTCGAATCTAAGCCTATTGCATAGGATACATTCAAATGTGCGCTACATATTGAATTTCCACGACAGTAAAGTACAAACGGCTGCCACCTCGCGGAGATACGCGGAACTACCGATTGACTAGATCAATCGATACAAACGGTACATAAAAACACGGAACATTTGGAACTCCTTCGATACTTTATTTTTCTGTAAAATGGTCTGGGAATTATAACGAAACTAACAGGGAATAAGTTTAAGATTTATTTCACGGAATCCATCGAACTTTCGATAACATCTTCTGTACAACATATATAATTCCATTCCGTACGTAGTAAAATCTAAGAGAGGAAAATTGGAGATGTGTTAGAACACAGTTTTAAGTACACATTGCACGCGCATACAAAGAAATATGACTTTGTTTATGGATTGTGTTGTACTTGTTAAGAATACACGACGAACATATCAGTCTTTAGTTAAACACATTCATTCCGCCCGGCAAACAGAAAATGCTTGTATATATGTTGCATGTATTTTAATTATAATTACTATATCGCATAGTAATTGAATTCATATTGTGCATGTGTATGGAACTGCAGATTTTTATTGAATTTGCCGAAAATGAAATTAAATAGAGCCTGCACATTTGTAGATCTATAAGAAACGTATTAACATTTCCAAGGACCAATCTTTTATTCAAAGCCGACAGCTTTATTACTTCGAGAGCCGTAACGACTATGACTGAAACGTTCACGTATACGTTACACACACCGTTGAACTGACATGAAATGTTCTTGGACTTCAAAGTTCTTTCTGTTCACATATTAAATAAAATTCGCTCGGGTTTCCATTTAAATACCATTACCTGTCGGCGAAAAGATTATTCGAAAAGAAGCAACGGTTGGCAGCAAAATGGAGGGAAAGGGATCAAAGAACCGTTACGAAGCGATACATAAATTTCAAAGCTTATTTCTCAATTTCAGCTTCTTCGTATGGCGTGCTCTCATTCAACGAAATTTCACAGAACCTTGTTTCAGAAAGTACATGTTGCACGTAAATTAATCGTATTTGGCACCCTTTTCGCTAGAAAGCACGGCATATGCACGCGCCTTCAGTTCGCTGCCCTCGGGTAAAAGCGTCTATTACACTCTTGGTTACGAAAAACTCGCGTGTCTTTCGTAGGACAAAAAGAAAACAAAGACGAACCAAGAAATAAATACAGAGCTCTTTCTCTCTCACACTCTCTCTCTCTCTCTCTCTCTCTCTTGTTAAATACAAATAAATACGATAACAATTAATACATACATATATAGGTATATATACGTATACATACATATATATTGTAATAAGAGTAAATATATCTACAACACGGTTTCGATAATGTAAAAAGAGAGGAATATCTACACCTACTATCGCTGATGATGAATAAGATTCGATCGAATTCGTACAGAGATTGCTTATCTCAACCGAATCCCATTTGTCATTCCCGTTTTCGCGCGTTGCAGAAAGTTGTGCAACACCCGCGGATGTGGGATGATATGGAGGGCGGTTAAAGCGCGTCGATCCAACGATACTAATTGCAATTAAACGCGGCGTTACGATTTCCCCGTGGTAAACCTGCGTGTAATTGCAATTACAAGCACCGTGGATTCGCGGACGAGAAAGACGCAGTTAGACCACCTCACCCGTACGAGGAGAGGATTCGTCAAGTGCGTTTCAAAATACGGGGGAAACGGGCGCGCAGTCTATCAGAATGGGTAACCGACAACGCGTTCCAGTCCGATCGAATCATCGATAGTAAACGGGTACAACCTTTGTGTAATGATTTCCGGGAATCCGACGATCGCGACGTGATCAGAACGAGGGATCGAACTATCGAGGTCGAGTGCTGGCTCACGCGCGAGAGGGATTACTACCGATCGAAGATTAAGTGTTTCGATTGGAATTCGTGAAATCCTTTGCCGAAAGCTGGCCCATATAATCGTTATCGGTGACTACACGATGGTTATTTTCGTCGAACAGATAGTATTGTATTTTCAAAGGTGAACTGCAATTTTAGTTTCATTCAACTCGATTATTACCTCTCTCTCTCACACACACACTCACTTTCATTCTCTCTCTTTCTCTCTCCCTTGCGCCCTCTGCCCATCCCCACCATAAAATGCATTCAAGGAGAACAAGCTTCCGCGAAGTCTTCCGGCGATATTCCCGCGAAACAAGCTCGTTCTCGAAAGAGGTCCGCTTTGCACCTGAAAAGGAAAAACGACACTTAGGTGAAACTCGATCTAACATGGTTATATATCTTTTATAATGATGCGCGTGGTGGTGTGAATTGCATTGTTTTAATTGTTTTTACGATAAATGTCATACATTAGAATGTAAAAAATAGCTGTTACCGATTACAACCGTAAACAATACATTTATTAATATATTGGAAACACTTGAGTGTTGAACCCAACATTCCGACATATATTATATTAGTGTACCGCGTAAACCAGGGAGAACGTAACAGTAATCAGGGATCATTTCAGTAATATCTGACTTGTTGCATGGTTGCCAAGAAAAACGGTATACGTATATACCTGACGCGATTCAGTGGCCTCGGTGAGTCCCGTCCCTGTTCAAGTGTTCTCCGGTTGGCTCAGATTGCTGTTCAGTAGCTCGGTGTTCGCGTTATTCCCGTTGCTCGCAGCGTTCAATCTTTGCTTCTCCTTCAGCTTCTTCTTCCTGCGTTTATTCACTTTGTGCACGCAGAAGAGCACAACGAACAGACAGACGAGAAAACCAGCGATGCAACTGGCGACCACGATCCAGGTGTACCTTGCCTTCTCCGTCTCGATCTTCAGCCGCATGATGTCCGCGCACCGATCGTACAGCTCGTTGGTCCTGTTACTGAACTCGGCGTTCGATGGGCAACCGCTTTTCAGCTCGTCGGTGCAATTGAACACCGGCAGCACGCGTATACCGCGAGTCTTCAGCCATGAATTCAACGTCTGGCACTCGCAGGCGGCCAGATCGAACTTGATCGGATTCCTGGAGAGATCGAGCACCTTTAGGGAGCAAAATGGAGCCAGATCGTCGGGCGTCACCGACGTGATCGAGTTGCCCGAGACGTTCAGATGCATCAGAGTCGGGACCGGGCCCAGTTGGGGAATACGGCAGATCTTGTTCTTCGACACTTGGAGGAAATTCAGGGGCGACATCACGTCGATCTCGGTGAATGCGTCGTCGCGAAGCATATTCCCGGACAGATACAACTTCCGTAGATAGGGCAGCTGGTAGAGGTTTCTGGGCAGTTTGTCGCAGCCGTTCGTCGACAGATCCAACACCTCCAGGTAACGCAGGTTGCTAAACGCCTCCTCGTGAATGTCCCCGATGAAGTTGTCGCCCAGATAGAGGTACGCGAGGTTCGTGTACGCGGCCAGGCTGGTGTTGGTCACCTCGCGGATCCTGTTCCCAGACGCGTCTAGAATCTGCGGAGAGAGTACGGCCGAATTAATCGTGTGTCACGACGTTTATTATAGTCGTCTACTTTATTAAACGAGCACAGAGTTTCTTTCGCTGAATTTTAATCTTTACTGTTTTGAACACCTAGGGGTCTTACCTAATTACTACCCTTAATTACTGGGATCGATTTTTCATTGATTCTAGTTCTCGTAAAACAGACGATCTAGTCTTAATTCATTACCCCTTGAAGGTGAACTGTGGTTTTCTTTTTACAACCACTTCGAGAGCAGAAGAAAGTATATGTACGTAATTTATTTTCAGTCTTTCCGACCTTGAAAAGGACCTTGGTTTAAAAAATTTTCATTCATCCATTGCGACGTACCCACTCTCATCCCCACCACTTTTCTTTTCTTCTATTTAACCTTCTTTTATGAATACATACTACGCTTCTAACTTTATTGCCTCCTGTTCCTTTACCTTCCCATCTATTTCTCTTAACCATCCCCTATTATCCTCCCATTTGTTGTCCCTTCTAGTACTCTGTCTACACTACATTCTCGTCTAAAGTAGGAAAGAGTATCGAACTGTAATCCAAGTAAAGATCAATCGACCCACCTGAATGTCCGTCTTCAGAGTGGTAGGAATGTAAGGCAAGCCGAGGTTCACGCAGCGCACCTGTAGCATCGAGTAAGCTTTGCTGTATTTACAAGTCCTCGAGGGGATGTCCTGGTCCATGACCAGAGTCGAACCCGCCGATCCTAGCACCATAGCGTCCGGCATCGTGGCCACGACGAATCCCATCATCAATAGCCCGTTCACTAGCAACAAGCTCATGTCTGGAACAGAATAAGCGGATTTTCCTAGCTGAAAACTCGGAGGCTGAGCGGCTCGAGCGTTTCGAGAGGTTGGCGGGTCGGTTCCGTGAATCGACGAACTCTCGAAGATGGAGGGGGGGGGGGGGCAACTTCACGACGGATCTCTCAACGTGGATCATGAACTTATCGGAAAGTTCCTTCGAAAAAATCGAATCATATCAAATCACGTCGAATCATATCGAATCGTATCGAATCATATCGAATCATATCGAATCATATCGAATCACATCGAATCACATCGAATCACATCGAATCACATCGAATCACGTCGAATCATATTGAATCACGTCGAATCATATCGAATCATATCGAGTCATATCGAATCACATCGAATCATATCGAATCATATCGAATCATATCGAATCATATCGAATCATATCGAATCAAATCTTTCAATTCGTTTAATTTCAATTTAATTTATTACTATTAACAGGAAGACCCTTTTTATACAAAAATTTAACAATAATAGCATCGAATCGAATTGGAAATCGAGTAATCGGTCAGTACTCGCTTCCACGGCCGCTTTCTTTACGTTCTCAGTGATTGTCTCGAGAAAAATCGCAAAAAGTCAAGAACAATTTGACGGGTCCCCGCGGATGCATTATTCCACACGTTAACCACCGCTTTCGACCTGCTTGCAAGGGGGGGAACAATGACGAGAGAATATCTGAGAGGCATTCTCGATGCAGGTTTCTCTCCGAGGGGGAGGAAGGCGAACGGATACATCGCGTGAATTTTTTAACGGGTCGGAATACCTATCGGTTGGCCACGAGGCTCGGGGGTTACCCGCTATCCCGGACGTAACTTGGATCCTCGTGACACGGACTCTATGAAATATTAGAAAGCTTATATTAATACGGAAGGAGATGGTCTTTTATCGTCCCGTTCGCTTCCCTCCGGGGAATCAAGTTGTCGGTACAATCCTCTCTGGTAGTAATAGTCCCTGCATGTAAATTTGCACTTTCAAAGATTTTTTTGCACGAACGGAATTGAATTAGAAACCCCTGATTAGATTTAGTCGAGGATTTTTATAGTATTGTGTAAGCAAGAGAATATTTGTTCTTAACCCTTCTACTACCCCAAAAGCCAAAATATCGTCACCACGGTCTTTGCCACAAATACCTTGTTGCAAATTCAATTTGCAATTTTGATAGAGAAGTGGCTAAATATAAAATACTTCCAACATTTCTAATGTAAAACGAAACACATTTTACAATAATATATGGAAAAAAGAGTTATCTTTCTTTGTCGAAAAAGGGGGTTAATTTTAATAAATACCTTACAAAATCCATAATTCTCCAAGGTATTTGTAGACGGTACACAAAGAAATTGTAAGGTACTAAGAGGATTAAATTCAGCGAAATGTTGAAGGTTATGCTTTCATTTACACCGCATAATCGTCGCGACGTCACGTAACGATGGATCGGTGGAACATGATCGTCGAGGAATTCGTTCGAGGATGCACAAAGAAATCGGTTTACCATTCGCTGGTGATTCACGGTGTTAGCCGTAGTCAGCAGGTTCTGAAAGAAGGCGCGGTGTGTTTATTGTGCCAGGCTCCGATGAACTGCAGAGCCTCGAAACGCAAGCAGCGGCTAACTTTATTCTCCCGCGGCCAGACTTCTCCATAAACTATCCATTTGGATACAGTGTTCCTTCAATTACCACGATCTTTGGAATCTCCGAGGCCACCTTGCAGAAATAATACCGTCGAAAAAGAATATTACCGGTGCTAATATTCTTTTCAGGTTAATTTCTTTACTGGAACGGTTCAGGACTAGCGAGGAAACTATACAGAATAATGGATACAATTTCACGACCGTTTCATTGGCTAATGACTTATGTCTTTGTCGCCTTTCATTGGTCCATCGGTATCCGCATATTTCGCTATTGGCAAGACCGAAATAAGTCCCGCCCACTGTTATCTAACCTCGTGGAATATATTGGGGATAGCGAAGTGATTATAAAGAGGTCTACGAAAGCGCTTTATCGTACATAAAATACGTTATCGATTATAGAAATTACTTTCGGTCCTACCTATAATCATTTTTATGGACTTTCCAGTGGAAGTTCAATCGAACCTCGTTACCTCGACAAATCGTGGCTCTAGTCTTAACTGTTCTAACTCCATTTTTCAACAAAAATTTCGTTAAACCATCTACGTGTGTCTCATTGGTCCAAAGAATACAAATTCAACAGAACCTACAAAACAACAAATGTTCTTTTAAGCCCTAACCCCGAAACTTTGAAAGTTTTTTTCGTCCTAACGGTAAAAAGTTATATTAATAATAAGATAAAATTTCCGTTTGATTATTTCACTACTTTCCTGCTTCACTAATATTAAACTTGGTGAAACTTTAAGCTCAGTTTTCTCAGCTTAGAAACTAGTGGAGATAGAACCTAAAAAAGACAATATAACAAAGACCCTGTTGAATTTTATCAATCTTTTTCACTTCATTCCGATCTACTTAGAACATTCTGAATTGAAATATCCGAAACCACGCGATATTTCACAGGTGTCCCATGTCCCAGAGCCTAATAACCGACCATTCCCAGGTGAAATGCCGCCGATAAGTCATCGTACGAAAACCCATTGATTCGATCGGGCGCTCGAAGCGCGCATTCGTGTTTCCTGGCTTTTTCACGCCCGTCACGTTCTTTTTGGTTCCCGGTTTCAATTTGAAGCGTGCGTTTTTACGGGAAACGGTCAGCCGCAATCGTTCGTAATTGTTCGTGTAGTCGCAGTCTTCCTCGCAAAAAAAAAAAAAAAAAAAAAAAAAAACCACGGCATCGGACACGGAGCACGATTCGTGAGTTTTGCAAATACATTCCAGCAGTTTACGGGTTTCCCAGAGATCTTCGGCGGAGATATAACTCCGTCGATACGGCAAGCATAAATCGGTTTCTTCCACGAGGCGATTCGCGAGCTTTTCGATAGTTTCGAAAACACATTTTAGCTGGGATCCCCCTCGACTGCCTTCGCCAGCCCGCGTAAATATTTTCTCCCCACGAATCGAGGAAGTTTTCCGCGGCCTCGATGCTACTGCTGCTGCCTTCGTGACAACGAAATCGTTAAACCGCGAACGGCGAAAGCGATAAAAGTCGGAGCTGACTCGTTTCACACGCTTCAAAGAGATCCGAACTGAATCTTCCGAAACGATTCTAATAACTATTTATTTAGTAAGCGAACGAAGATTCATTGCCCCTGCATACAGGGTGGGCCCGAACGATTCGTCGGAGAATTCAATAAATAAAGAGGGAAATCGGGTCGAGTTATAAGCGGAAAGCTGGCAATCCTCGATGATACTCGATGAATTAAAATCGGGTTTGAAGATTTTAATTTTCGAAAAAAAGTTACACAGAAAGCTACCAACCCTCGATGATCCGACATGAAGTAAAGTAAGTTTGAAGATTTTAATTTAAAAAAAAATAATAGCCAGCCGAATTCTTATCGTTCCACTGTTCCCCGATGATCGCTCTTCGTCACCTAAGTCCTGATTCAAAGGTAAAGCCAAGAAAGCCCCCGTATCATCTTCCCGAACAAATCAAGATTACACGTAGTGGCTTTCGTCACACGGCGTTTATTGATGTAAACACACAACCTCCGATCCCTCCTAGCGGAGTAGTCTCGGATAGAGGCGTTCGTGTTATCGCTTTGTTTGCCGTTAGTTTCGAAACAATTCCGCGTTGTAAATCGTATACTATCTCGACGTCTACGCAATACAGTTATCCATTACGCCTAACTGTCGCGTCCAATAGACGTACTCCGATATATAATTTCCCCCTTCCACCCCTGTGATTCTCCCATTCGCGTCAAAGGTCGAGAGACAAGAAGTTCGAATACATTGGTGATCAACGGACGCCTTCGGATCACTCTATCTGGCCTCTTTGTTGTCGCGTACGAATCGATTTTGTTCCCCGTGAACCGATTGTTTAGGTTTCAAAGTTTGATCGTCGAGAGGAGTTTCCATATCGGTCGCAGGAACGGAGAAATGGTAAGATGATGAGAACTCGAGTGACAAAACGAATATCGTCCCCGAGGCGGTCTCTTCGCCTCTCGGTCAATATTAATTTCGAGGTTATCAAAGACTTGATATACCTGTTCAGCCGTCGCCTGAAAGGAGCCAAAGGCTTCCGGGTTATTACGGATTACCGGTATAATCGAATCAAGTATTAATCCGCCGCGCCTCGGGGCTCGACGAAATCAAACGTTCGGGAGCCTTGTCTCGTTATCGATCATAGAACACCCAGAGGGCCTAGGCATCGAATCGCTGCGTATGTACGATGAAGTAATAACGATATATATTTGGATATACTCTGAGGGAGGAGAGTGGAGAAGTCTTTGAAAAAAATGTGGGTAATTATTAAGAACATGGTCCTCAGTACCGATTTCAATGACCTTGTGAATCAATGCCTTTATTCTGAACAGCTTTTCCCAAAATAATTGTAAGTCCTTGAAACTGATAACCGGCTGTAACATTGCCGATATGTTTACGAGTATTAACCGATATAATGGTACAGCACAAACAAACAGCGTGTTGGTACATAACTCACAGACGACAGAGTGGTCTTAAGACCGTCGCAACGTTACCTAGTATCTTGTGTAGACAGATATCACAGTATTGGAGTATAAATAGATCGATGGCCATTCGAACACGGTAATGGAATAATTCTGTCGTTTAATAATCGAATGACACGCCTGCCCGCGAATGATCGCGCGATTTCGATTCATAGAAACAGGGATTCCCACGAATTTCAGTGAAAAAAAAAAAACACGAAGTCAAACATCCGCGGACGTTATTCACCGTCAACGCCCACTCCCCGTTTAACGCGCGTTCCCCGTTGATAGCCTGTTTACCAGCCGATCGACCACTCAATTTCCCGTGAAAATTTACTTAAACAACCCGTTGATTCGCTGTAATCGACAAACGGTCCCGTTTTAATGCACCGCACGGCCCGACATTTTTGCACTCTCAATCATTCACCGGCCGAATCAGGTCGCGAGTTTCTTTCAAGCTTTCACCTGAACCAATTTTCATGTTTCTTCGTGCTCTATCATTGTCGATCGAAAGCTAGAGAGATATTCAATTTAATAACAGCCATTGGTTGCTTTCATCTGAACTCAAGCGAACAGACATTTCCGTTTACTTGTCGCGAAGGTATTGTCGACGGAACTGTCACAAATAGCACAAGAAATAGCACAAGAAATAGCACAAGAAATACCATAATTCGAGGAGTAAGGATTACAAGAATAAGAAGAATATTTAAATAATTCAATATTATCGTTGGAGGGAATAAGAAGCTTCCGGTATGAGAGCTAAGAAAGAAACATGGCGGCAGTCGGAAGGGGCCCGAGCTTTGGCGGGAAATTTGAATGGTGGCTGGCTCGTCAGACATTCAGCTCGCTCGTCTCGCTTGTCTGTGGCGTCCCTCTCGCCGCGCAAACATCAGGAACAGATATCTTCTGAGCGCAAACACAGTCGTAGTTCTCACGGCGCCTCTTCAGCGTGGCAGCCCAGTTTAAAGAGAAAACAAATTAAACGAGGAGAATTCGGTCGAGCTTTGTCGTGCTACGTTGATATTCGTCGGAGTAGACCAGAAGCAGCTCTCTCTTTCTGAAAGTTTCCCGCCACCTGGGCCAGAGCTGCTCCTCTGAATGCGAGCGATTCTCGGCGACGTAACTCGCATATTTTCACCGTTTTCCCTCCAAACGTTTCACGTTTCCACTCGTTTATTGCTCCCTCCCACCCCCACACGTCGCAATTCGTCGTCCCTTGTCACTAGTGCAGCGTCCCGATGAGACATCGAGAATGCTCCAGCAGCAGCAGCCTACGTTTTTCCCCTAGAAACGTTCATCGATTTCCGTTAACGAACGGTCAGTTCTGTATTTCGAGAACATTCCCTACGTACTGACACGTCGCTCGGGACTGGCAACGCGCTTATAGAGAGAAACGGGACACGATGCTTCCAAACGTTTTTCCTGTATGTTGGGAACACGGTCTCTTATACAGAATGTCCCACGTAACGTGAGCACGGTTCGGTATCTCACTTATTTTCGAAACTATACAAAGAAAGTGTGAGTGGAAAATACGATTTGAAATTATATTTTGTGAAATTTCAAGATCATCGATGTTCTATTTAAATGGGACTACATATTTTTATTAGCGTGCACACTGGATCTCTCGGATTCGCTGTTCCAAGTCCTTTGCATGAAAAGATTACAGTTAGACCTGAGAGATCATAGAACTGCCATCTGTTAACCAGTTCCGGGCTTGTGTATAATCTCCGAACAGTTTATTTTCCATTTTTATATTCGCACTGTGTTTTACTCACGGCGAAACCGTCGTAAGAAAACACCAAGATGGCGGCTGGACAGCGATGCGTGAGAAACAGGGAAGAAGGACGAGGACGAAGCTTTCGTCGCGTCTTATCGGGCAGAGCCACGAGTAGAGACTCCTCGTGAACTTTCCGCGAGGGCAGCTGATAATTAGGGGAAAGACCGATGACTTCATTGAAATCTCCGCGAGCCGTCGACACCGTCGACTGAAATAAACCGGGGAGTTTCTCCCCGTTCTCGGAGCCACGCGATTGAACTTTCGCCCTTCTCTCCCCGATCACGCCGAGAGAAAGCGAAGGCCCCTTCTCGCCGTGGAATTAAACTTTTCGACGTGGGATATAGTAACGAGCCACTCCACGGACTTGCAACGGTTTAAACGGCTTTTTTCCCACGGACTTGAAACGCGGGCAAACTTCGCCCCGTGGATCAATTCTCGGCGCAAATAGGGAAGAAATGCTTCCCTCATTTCGCAAACTTCCACGTTGATTATTAATCACCTGTGTGGTTCGCGAGTTAAAAAAGAAACTCTGTGGAAAACAGCACGGATATTCGGCGAAGAATACGGTCCTACCTCTATGTATGTAAACAGCATCAGTCGGGACCTGAGGTCACGATCACAGAGAGACCAGCGGACTTGATTCGACTCGAAGTTCTTCAGCCTTTTACCAGACAATTAACCTTTAACACTTTAATGTCGAATATAAATTGTACATACCTAGTAGTACGTCTGTTCGAAAATAAAAATTGAGGGCCGTTTACGATTACTATTTTCGAACACTTTCTAAGAACCAACTGAACGTGTAGTTTCGGAAATACTGCGCCGTTTACTGTCAATCGAAGGTGCTCAAACACGCGCAAGAGCTTCGAGAATTCTCCACCAGGTGGCGGTATGCGAAACAAAAATTCGAATTCGTCTCCCAGACGAGATGATCTGCGATTAACAACGGTTAAAGACACACACACGGATGTATTATACATTACAGGCAAAAAGTCTCGCGTTCCAGTATTTCAACGGGCACCCGGTGCATTGAAACGAAAAAAAAAACTAATTTCTAAGGGAATCTTCTGGGCGATGCTCTACGCACCGGACGCGTTTCCACGGTTCACGGAATCAACGAACGACGACGAAAAGCGCGGGAACCACCTCGAAGCTTCGAGGGAAAACGAGATCTAACCAGGCAGAGGGGCCGTCGTGATTAACACCCGAGGCAATCACATTAGGTCGTCTTTTCTAACCAGCTTTGTTTCGTATCCTCGTTTACCGAGAACCAGGGATCCGCGGGACGCAAGAGAAACTACTCGGGACACGCTGTCTGACGCACGGGTAATTCAATTTTAGGTGAATAGCTCGAGCGGAACAATACACGTTCGCGTTAACCCGCTCACCATATCTTTTTGATATTTTGTACAAAAAAGAATGTTTCTTTCTTTATAAAATCAAGAATCAATAGTCATTTTAAGACTATTTGAAAGATTGAAAAAAAATGTTGTTTATAAATAATATGTCTGTTCGCGATAAATAACGAGCATTGGTAGTCATGGTGGTAACACTGTTTTTCTAATGTTTGGATGTCATTTAACCCATTCATTACCACTGTTGCCGAAGTAAAATATTATTGTGAGTATATATTACTTTCTTCTAGTCTTGTATACGTAAATGGTAAAACAGAAAAATTGGATTCATTATGTATTATAAACATTACAATGGAAATTATTAAAAAAGTTGTGAAATGGCAACGAATGAAAAAAACGTTTTACCACGCTATTCCATTATTTTACCACGATCTTCACCGCAAGATCCGTCCAGTGGAAACGTAGATCAGCCGAAGACGCGAGAATATCTAACTCCTCCGCATCCTGGGTGGCCGCCGTTAATCACGGGTCCATCGGCAGGCCCACGTCGTTTCGTAGTCGGAATTGTACACCTTCTGCTCGTTTCCAACCGTCTTCGACATGATAAACAGCCCCGGAGAACGACCCGTAATAAGATGTATGTATGCGCCGAGTGTCCGAAAACGATTTCACACGCCCGCGCCCCTCGCTCGTCGAGAAATATCATTCGATATGGGGCACACGGCGTGAAAAAAGGAACGATAGTACGTGCACGTTCGCACGATTCATATGAATAGGTTATAAACGTCGTATTATTTAAATGAAATACTCTGCTCTTCATCGTGTAGTACAATCGAGTCCTCCGATAATCAGAAATGAGAGAACCGTCGCGGTTCGAACTACAGTAAAAGTTTGATTAGTGCTCGAAAGGATCTACAGCGTAAGCACCCGGTGTTCATTCCCACTTCCCTACGTTCGACGTTGATTCTGTATTTAGAATCGATTCCTCTGCTTCATAAGCGCCCGGCCCAATTCTCGGACAATAATCGATCGTTTACTGTATTTGATCTCCTCTTTCGCGGTCGTTTAAGAAAACTTGGATTATCTGGAGGTCTTGGAGGATCCATAGGACGGCCAAATGATTACGTGAATCGTTAGACTTTAATTCTGGACAAAAAGGGATCCGCCTGGATTTCGACGATCGCGGAATTTGTCGCGGAACAATACTCGAGGACAGAACGGATCCGGGTGAAATCGTGAGCGGATTATCGCGGTCATGACCTCGAAAACATACGCACACGCTCTCGTCAGCCTTCTTCTCTACCTCGTTTCTGATCTATCAGCGCGTCCGATCGCGGGATTGCGTGATCTTTTGAATATTTATGAGACGCGATTCACCTTGTTCGCGATGCCCACGTATCCCAGCCCCACGCGCTGTTTTTCCGGCTCGACGATACATAACATAACCGTTCTGGACTCGCGACGACGGAACTTGTAAAAATCGAGAATAATGGGAGGTCACGGAGTGGGGGGGACAAAAGTTTCGGGACACCTGTGACCGACCGTGACGACACTTTATGGAAGCGACAGGGACATGTTTTATGCGGGGTGACTCGCGGCGATTAGAGGAGCAGAAAGCACTTCTGCATGGACAGTTCTTAATTCAATTTATCGGTAGACAGCTGCTGTAACCAACTGGGATTTGGAGACAACGTGACGCAAAACAGTGAACGTCGAACAGAATCCGTGTGTAAATAATAAATAAAATTGCAGGGAAAGTTATCCAATTGTTAAATTGGTTCTCGAAGAAAAGATAGTTGGATGCTGAAGGGACTCGAGCAACTGAGAACTAAAATAAATGTCAGCTATAGTTCTTAATTGTTCTATTTCCCCACTAGTTTCTAAACTGAGAAAACTGAGTTTAAAATTTACGAAGTTTAATATTGTACAAGCAGGGAAGTAGTGAAATAATCAAACACACTAAAATATCATCTACCTATATTTAACAAAATTTTGTCTTATTATCAATATCAATTTTTAATTGTTGTTGGTATTTGAAGATACAACCATTAAGGGGGAAAAAGCTTTCGATGTTTCAGAGTTTGGACTTACAAGAATGTTTGTTGTTTTCTAGGCTGAATTTGCCCAGAAATTCATTATCAGTTAAAAAAGATGGCGTCAAAGTCCGTTGTAAGCGGTTCCGAGAAGGTATCTAAATCGGATATAAAAGGAGCCATGGAAGTGGAAATCTGTTTTTTATAGTAATCGTTCGATAAATTAGATAGGTATTTTACAAGTAGTACCAGAAATGGGCGTCATTGTAATAAAGTTTTAAGACCCTAACCCAGAACAACCAATAGAAACCCGATTAAATCGAGTACTATTCTGATATCTGCACATTGTGTACCAAAGCATATAACAGTAGTTAATGGTTAAAGGCTCATTTGGGCCAATCGTGTAATAAATATATATATATATAACATCAAGAGCACATACTGCCAACGTTCACCGTCACTGTTTTACGTGCATGTTACAAGTTTTACGTTCAACGAGATACATTCTCCCATAGAAAAAAAAAAGGAGCCTCATAAAAGAGGGCGAACAGCGGAAAATCGAACGCCTCGGGAGGAACTGTCGGCGATCGAGTTATAAGAGTTAAAAATCGGATGAAAGAAGAAGGACGGAGGTGAAGCATCGAAATCGAGTTGCGAACCAGGGAGTTTCAGTAATTTCTGAGTGGCAAGAGGCAAAGAGGATACAGGAACGGCCATCGACGTCTCGCGGCGTTTCAGACAGGCCTCGAATCGAATAAATAAAATCGCTCGAGCTCCCCGAACGGAGCAGAAGTGGTTGTTATTTTTAGTAAGGATACACGGTCGGAACACGTTCCCCGAGCGCGGTGATTCGTTTCGTTTCCGAAGCCGAGGGGAAGATTGTTGCGCGTGGATAAGTGCAACCAGCGTGAAAACTGGCCGAGGAAAGAGTTGGGAAACCAGACGTTCCAGAAATCGAGCGTGTGAAATCAGATTCCTTCTTCTCCTTCCTAGCTGAGATCGATTCCTCGAGAAATACATTTTCGATACACCTACTGTAATACGTTCTACAGTAAATCATCGATGAGTGTTCGAGGGCTTCTCAGCACAATGGTTGGCACAGTGTGTTAGTTTATGAAATATTTAATGTTCGGTGCTGAAGAGCCTTCGAACAGTCATCGCTGATTTACTGTATTTGCCGCGTCTACGAGTGATTTTCTATATTTGTACTTGCAAAAATATTTTTCTATCTGGACCTTTCATACCGGAAGTATCGATGGCCTGTGATTATAGTAACTTTATAAGACCTCTAAACGATTCGAACCTCGACATCTCTTTCTTTCGCCGTCACGAAAACGGTGTCGACGAGTCGCCAAATCCGCGGATGGACGCAGCAAATTTCCAGTTTTTCACGCTTGATATGCGCGTCCGATCACCGAACTTCCAAGAGAGGAAAATGCCGCGGATAGGCGAGGGACGGGGTTAGAGACTCCGCTCGTTACGGGCTCGGAATGTCCGATAAAAATTTCAATTTATACGCGAAAAAAGTCCTCGAGAACTTAGATGAAGAAAGTTCATAACTGGCCATTAACTCGTTGGCCATGGCTGCGCGCAAGGAGAACGGCACTCGCGCGTTTCCGGATCCTTCCAACCGACCAGACCCGCTCGTGGATCGTCGACAGAAGCCGCGTCTTGGTGGTTTTTCCTCCGTGTTTTCTACGCGGTGAAGAGAAGAAAAAACGGAAAAAAGAAAAGTGCCGATGGCCCTTTGCTTTTGTCGTCGCGGAGCTATTACAGCGGTGCGCCGCCACGAAAATTCTGCCACGTGCAATTGCTTTCGATAAATGTTTCCCTCCGCACATCGCTTCGCTCTGGATCTAACGCCTGTACCTGTACACGGCGCAGCGCTTTGTCGCGAGTCGACCTTGATTTATTCGCCATTCGTGCTCGCGATATTAAATACTCGGACCGAGGACGCGAAAAATTGCCAACGGGAGAATGTATTTCGGCTGCGAGCTATGTATGGGAGAGAACGGTGTTATTAGTCACGGCGTAACTCCCGGAAATACGAGGACCGAACAGGGTTTTGATATTGCTTCCAGCGGAAGGATACAGTAAATTTTGGATGAGTGTTCGATGGCTCTTCTAGGCGTACTGACAAGGAGAGATCCCCAGATGAAACACTGGCTTTTTAACGAGGTTTAGCACATGGGTAGAGCTTGGAATTCTGAAGCCAATTATATTTGTTTCAGCCACATATGGCCATTAGTTTATGGAATATTTAAGGTTCAGTGTCGAGGACCTTTCGAACACTCTTCGAGGATTTACTGTAGTTGGAAACCCGTGGGTGTAACGTCTTGTGTCGTCTCGATAGTGGTTCTGTTGAGTCGCTTCGTTATTGGTCTTTTGAGCCGCCTAGATAATCCATAATTCTATCAAATGTTCACGATTCTCTGTAATAATTAATTTTTGCATATCCGAGAGGGTCATCGAGTTCGCTGCGCTGGTGGCGCCACCTTGGCGAGGGATTCGATTCGGCCATCTTGACGCGTGGACCAGTGTCAGCCATCTTGATGCGATCGTTGGAAACAGTGGACGCGATCTGACGATCGTTCTATTGCCTAACGGTTCAAAGATTACCAGGAAAAGAGGAGAAGCAACCAAGCTATAAAAACAAACGTCCATCTTGTGGTCTCGTGACGTTGAAGGTCAATGGTTACGATTCCAAAGAGCGACGAAGCACGTTTAATAAAGACGGAACTCTGTATTGCACGACATCTCTTGTTTTTTTCCCATTTCCTTCATTCTCCGACTAGATTTTCTCGCATTTCCCTTAAATCGTTATTAGCCGTACGCCCGTATCTCGCGGCGCTCCGTATTGTTTTCCACGCGGAACAAAAGGCGGTTTCCACTTTTCCCGCGAAGGGGGTGGGGTGTGTGAAACGAAATAACGTAAAAAGCCGTGGTTTCGAAGCGGTTGGTTCTCGGAGGGTCGGGCCAAGAATTACACGCGATTAATCACCGCGTCGGGAAACAGATGGACGCGCTAAAAAATAAAAAGGAAAGGCCTCTGGTGGCGTCCACGGTGATTTTACCAGAAGCCGAGCACAGAGAACGGCAGCCTCGAGCTGTCCCGGAATCGTTGGACGAAATTTATGGACCACCTAGTTCCCTGAGCCCCCGGAAAACAACGAGGCGCGAAAATAGCGTAGCGTTCTCCTCCTTTTTCTTTTCCGGTATCGCGTATAATGTCGGTAAGACAGAGAACGTCACGCTTCCTCCGGCCCCCAAGCTCGCTTTCTTCGGGTAGGTTATTATAGCGAGAGATGGGAGGGGAAACGATATATATTTCAAGAGTGGGTCAAGTTTATCGGTTCACGCTTACCAGAGTGACTACATAAATTCACGGACGTGTGTCCCTCATGATCCGACACGACGTGTGAACCGGTTCAGGGATTAAGCGGACGCGCCAGAAGGTTTTCGAGGTCTCCGAACACAAGACTTTGATATTCGTCGTATTTTCGATTCTGCGAACCTTCATGGATCCCTACGAACCCTACCATTCGATTGACAATACGACGACTGAGTTTGTGAGTAACTTTCACCAGTGGCCTATTATAACATTTTGAAATCGTCTAATGTCATTTTTTATTCGTTACCATTTAACGACTTTCTTACTTTTATCTCACATATGGCAATAATGGGAATGAAAGGGTTAACAATGCAGAAAGAAAAAGGTGAAACTTGCGACTGTTTGCTGGTCTTGCAGAATCCAAAGTTTCAGAGAAACGTAATCCCAACTCTGGACTGAACTCCGAGCTTCCATTTAAGGTACTGACTCCTCAAAGATACACAGGGATCAATGACGACACGAGAAGGACTTAATTCCGTCGATGTCGCACGGTGACTCCACCGACTAACGAAAGTCCCCTTTGCATTCAGAGAACGCGCGCAGTATCTGACATCGCTCAAGATTTACGCTTCTCGAAGTCGACCGAACGAATGGTAACGCGTCGACTAGATATCCTCGTGGTCCTCTGAATGGAGAAAGGATCACGGAACCATTATACAGAGTGTACCATTTAAATCGAACCACTCGAATATCTGCAAAACTACTGAAGGTATTAAAAAACATTTCAGACAAAAGTTGAATCGTACCAGGGTACACACTTTCTAATGTAACTTTTTTCTATGTTGACACTTAGAGGTCACACGAAGGTCAACTTTGTTTTTTCAAATGAAATCATATATATTTAAATGCACTACTCGATGCTACTCGTTATTCCCTAGATAAAGTACTCAGTCCCATATGTCGAATTAGTGCATTCAAAAATATACGATTCCTTTTTAAAAAAAAAAAAAGCAAAGTTGACCTTCATATGACCTCTACGGGTCCCCATAGAAAAAACTTACATATGCCCCCTGATACCATTTAAACTTCAGTCCGAAACATTTTTTAATACCTTCAATAGTTTCGGAGATATTCGAGTGGGTTGATTTAAATGGGGGACGCACTTTGTGTAGGGTGTCCCCGAACGAGAAGACCGGAAGCTTCGAGGTCATACATCTTATTCGCTACAATCATCATAGACCTGGACAGAAAAAATCCGGAACCCCGTAACGGTGCAGCAGAAACCGTCTACGAGACGAACGAAGGAATCGCTGAGGTGTGTTTCCTCGCCGCGAAACGCTCAAGAATTTCTGCATCCGCGACTTCCCCCCTCTACATATATATACATCGCGAGCGCACAATATTCGGCGCGGATCGAATTTCCACGAGCGAAAACGCGCGTCGGTGGAGCCAACGGATCTAGATCCTCGCGGATATCGAGGCCTGGAATTCCCGCGATCGCATCTCGTCCCCCGCTGGTATTCACGTGTATTTATACGGAATGCAGGGATACCGCGTGGTCCGACACAACGGAATCTGTTAATCGCAGCGCGCAAGGTGTTCCTCCTCCCTGCTCCTCCGCGGATTGTACAAGAGGAACACAACACAATCAGCGTGGAATTTTTTTTTTTTTTTTTTTTTCAACGAGCGATACGCCTCGAGCAGCTCCTTTCCCCTCGAGGGAGGGGAGGGTCGATGCAGCCGCTCCGAGACGCCGGTTTTTCGCTCCAATTATGGAGAACTTAAGGCGTCTTATCGACGAGCGCGACCTGGAATCGCGGAACCTCGAGATTCTTCTTCTTGGAGGAGATACACACCGTGGTTTCTTTGCTCATCGGATACTTGGCAGTGTTCTAATTCCGGCAGAACTGTCTGAAACACGTTTTATAATAACTTCGGGTAAATATAGATCCTTTACAGTTCGATTTCAGAGAAACTGGTGGTCGAATATAAGTTTCTTTACCCTGTTTATGATTTTACTTTTCTTTAAGAAAATCAAAATATTATATTTATGTCCTTGGGACAAAGCCCATTAATTTACAATAAGATTGCATTATATAGGTGACGTGTCTGCAAATATACATATGTTACGAGTTTATTGGAATATTTAGCTTAACGTTTGGTGCGTTCTACTTCCCGGTAGATTTTAGTCTTGAATACTTTAATGTCGTCAAACTTTATCGAACGTCCGGTCACACTGAATCCCACACAATCCTGTATGTTATCTGTATCTGGCCCCCAGACCGTATTAAATACATTTCCTTTTTTTAAATGACATTTTACGTTTCCCTTCCATAGTATGTATTCCAAATGAAGTCTTCCAGGCATTATTCGCGGCACACGTTCGTGAAAAAAAAAAGAGGTTCACCCACAGGTTTTTTCGCGAAACAAAGACAACACAGTATTATTAATGAAGCACCTGGGAGAGGAGTAATACAAGTGTCCCGGAATAACGAAGAACGCGGAGACGCGCGCAAACTACGATCGTCGACGGCAATAAATCAAAAAGAGAGGGGATGCCGCGACGTTCTCCCCCGAGGCGGTGGTGTGTTGGGCTCTCTGGCGAGTGAATAAAGTGCACGGATCCTCAGGGCGTTGCGTCGATCCCCCTGCACGCGATTTATCCCTTCGATAGGACGCTGGATCGTCGATTCGACGAGGCTTCCCCCCTCCACCCCACTGTCCCACCCCTCCCTTTGGGTTATTGTTCCATCGAGGGCCGTAGGGCTGAGGAACGCACCCGTTGTAGCGACCGGTAACAGGCATCGTTACGGGGAAACGATCGTCGACGAGATCGTCGTCGAGCTCGAGAGAAAAAAAAAAAATAGAAATTCTATTCGTTAGTTAACGCGGCGAGACTGTTACACGCCGTGTCTCGAGGCTCCGTAAGATTTATCCAGGTACACTTTAACCGGTAACGATACAGCGTGATCATTAACAGCAGCCATTTTTACAGGACTTTAGCGATGTGGTATATGTACTGAAAAAATGCAACAATTTTTTTCATTAAAGCGACTGACACTTGCACGCCGCACCTCACTAAAGGTTTAAAGAAACAAATTATATTCGGAATGTTTACAAAATAATAACAGCTAAAGAGAATATACGTATGGAACTTAGCTAAGTAATGGTACAGTAATTCCTGGATGAATGCGACGCGAGCCAACGTGGGACCAATCGAAACAGAGTAAAAAGAACCAGAGGCTCGGCTTCGGGCAAAAAACAAATTTATGAAGGGCTGAGAACTTTCCCGCCTTGCCACGAATACTCTGAAATTGACCCGAGTACTCATAGAGACATTACTGTATTAGCTAAACATTCATTTTTTTTTATAAAATAGAAGAAGATAATACATCTTCGTCCTATTGTAACTTTTTTCGACCAAAAGGCTATGCCGGTTTATTTACAATAATAAATAAATAATTTGGAAAGAGGATGCTTTGCAATATTAAATATTGCAATATATAATTCAAACTCGAATCGTCGTCCACTCGATTTTCGAGCCCAAGAAGTAAAAACCTGCAGCTTCAACAACCCCCACGGATGATCATTGTCTTACACACACCACGCGCAATGGTACCACCTTCCATCGAGTGCTAGATCGAAACTTGCCAAGTAATGGTCTCCACGTTCGTGAAGTCATTATCGTCGACAGCGTGCGCCGGAGAATCGAGTTTCCACGAGGTGCGATCATCCAAGAGGAAAACTTTCAACAAACTTCCGAGTTCCTCGGAACGGATTTGATTTTCCATTGGAAAATCGAGGATCGTGAGGAGGGAATTTGTCTCACGAATGCTCGGGGAACCGATACTCGATTGCCTGACTACCTACTATGCACGGGGGCGTCCTGGTTTCGAACCGAACACACACGACGAGGAAGGAGATCGAGGGGAAACTCGATCGACGACGATTCCCGCCTGGGGAAAACAGATCGGGGGCTATTTTACTCTTGTACGACGAGTTATTGCGCGATCGGTATCTCGATGCATCGCGCGGAGCAGGCCCAAGAAACGTATCCGCGGTGGTACACGAGGAAGTAGGTGATCCGTAACGAGAGATCGTTCGCCGAGGGCTTTTGCGGTCGCGGGGGAAGGGGTACCATATACGTTACTATGACACTGACTTTCATATCGGTTACGTAACAATTAGATCGCCATTCCCCGAGGGGGGAAACTAGTTCCCCTTCAGGGGGAAGCGGAAGGCCAGAAAACGGGTCGTCCTCGAGCGAGAAATCCAAGACGTGTCCCGATAACATCGGCCGCATTTCCGTTCCGCTTTACTCGGAGTGTACAGGGTGTTCTGAAAAAAAGGGTCTGAGACTTTAGATGCTGATTACTGCTTACCAAATCGAGTAAAAAAATATCTGATCGGCACATAGATTCTAGTAATCAACCCTTTTGATGAAAAACACAAAAGTTGAAATCACATTTGTTGCATTAAAATACGTATGTACAAAACAGAAGGATCATTCCACGTCAAATTTGGTGGTCGATGTCGGGGATTTTGTTCAACATGAAATACGATGTGGTCCAGGTGAAATGATAGGGGTGGGGTGTCAACATTTGTATGTTTTCGAATTTATTTAAAAAATTCTATTTTGACTATATGCGTGAAACCGCGATATACATGAAAATTGATATTTCGGAAACTATGTACCCTATCGAGTTCGTCCTTCGATTATTTTTCACCTAGACGTCTAGCCCGTACCACAATAATTTTATTGTATGAAAAAAATTGATGTTCAAATGCTGAAAATGATATATAAATTCTTTTTTCTCAATTTTCTCCGTGACAGATAAGTGGTGTGAACAAAGTAAATACAATACAGGCGCGGAAAATGCACGTAGCTCAACGGGTTAAAATAGAACTTGATACCATCCAGACGATCGTCCGTGTCCCAACGGAAAATCTATTTTCCATTTCAGCGACTGAAAATAAAATCCTGTCGTTCCAGGTTAACGGTATTAAACCGACTAGAGACGGTGTAGCGATTATGTCTCTCGAGAGTTCTCACGCGTTTCCGGTTGGTCGCCCCGGCACTCGCGAGCGTTCCAGGGATCGGGCTTCATTTCCGACGATTTTCCAGCAAGTTCGCGCCGCGTCGCTCGGCCGGAACACCCGTCGACAAGCTTTCCACCTCCCCCCTCCACGGAACGGTGAGAGAATTTTCCTTATCGCGGGCCCGGGATGGAAAATCCCATTATCGGAAAGGGTTCGCGTCCGCGGCGGCACCACTGGTGAGGCCAGAAGAAGGAAGTGGAGGGAGGAAGAAGAGGAAACACGCCGACGGGCAATATCCCGGGCTACTTCGACGGAAATAATGTGGAAACGGCAAATATTATTTTAACCGTCGATTTATAGAGTGGTCCCGTCACTCTGACGAGAACCAAGCATTGTTTCGGTCGGCTGCTTCGCGCGCGCACGTTCACTCCCCCTTCCGTTGCATCCTTCAAGCTGCTAATTATAAACCGCTACCGCGATTTTGCTTTTCTCTCTTTCTACGTCCCGCGGGTACAACGTTTTCGTACGAAATCGAATTGAAGGACCCTTTCTTCCCGCTGGACGGAAATATTAACCCTCTCCTTTCGCCGGGGGTCGTCTACGATCGGAGCGAGATCTTACTTGTTGCGCTGGCGTTAGATCAACTGCTGGTAACAGGGACCATTCTACTACTTCGTTTTTTGTTTTTTTGGATCCATTTCGACGCATTGGATAGGGTGAATGCACCAATGAATGAACTTCTAAGAATTTTGCGGTTGTTAAAATCGAATTTTGAAAGATAATATTATTAAATATTTGGCACTTGAAAATTTGATTTTTTTTAATATTTACGCATTTTTGTAACGTAGAGTTTTCAAAATGAAAAGTTAGGAAAATGTAATTAATTAAATTATAGAAGAAAAAAAATAGACTTCACGTTTAGTACCGATCGTGCGAAATTTCGTCGTGCACACGCGGGGGTCCCATTCGAGAGCCACCGAAGTGGGCGAGCAACAGTCGCAATTTCGGCGCGCGAGGAAGAAACACGGTTGTTATTTTTCAAGGGGGTCGACGAGAGAGGGAACGAAACGAGCGCGCCGAAAGGGAAGAAAATTTTATCGCGCGTAAAAATAATACCGTCATAGAGGAAGAGAAGGAAGGGGGCCGAGTGGTCGCACCGAATCCCCCCTTTAACGAAATGGCCTGCATAAAATCTGCATAAAGCGCGCGCAATTTGCAACCGGGTGTAATTCATCGTGAGCGTGGACCGCGGGGTAATTCATTCTTTTTCATAAATTTTATGGATTCGTTACACCGATAGGACGGGGTGGTTCGATTCACCACGATTTTAATCATCGATTCTAGTACCTACGCGAATACATACATCGGATGGACGGTGGAATAATGTCGTTATAGGTAGAGCAGTGACACGAACAGAGGAGAAAATAATTAATTCATACCAATGTGTAATAAATTGATATTGTTAGTGAAGAGCACAGACCTGCCCAGTTCCAGAGATGAAATTCACGAGACACTGTTTCCTCTGTATCACGCGGATGTATTATGTAGAAGTAATTACACGTAGTGTTCCATTAAAACAGAATGAAAATGGACTCTTTATTTCTGTTCTAATGAAAAAGTACATACAATGAAAAGGGTCTCAATTATAGTAATCTATTGCCAGGCCAGATCGAGAACGACCACACACCGCGAAGTATGTAAATCCTCTGGAATAAGTCCAGGAACGTGCGAACTCGATCGCCCAAAAGTCGTCGATTACAAGAATGTTGGAATAAAAATGTTCCTCCGGATGACTCGATCCGCGCGTGGGATATAAAACGGAGGATCACGAGTGGCGGGGAATTAATAAGAATCACCCGGGCTGAAAATAGCGCTACAAAGTTGGATCCTCGAAAGTTTGAAAGCCACCCCGAGATAGGAAAAACTACGGCCAACTTTCATCCCCATGCGCCTCGAAACTTCGTGGGGGTGGCCGAGGCGTCCACTCGGTGGGCTCCGACGCGAATTATATGTATCGGATAGGGAATATTGAATCGTCTCCGTCCAATAAAACGACCCCCTTGGCGCTGAAAGGAGAAATAACGAGCAATTAGGGTTGTATCTACGTTCTGTTGTTGCTCGGGATATCGTCGCCGGATCGAAATCGAAGAGGAAACCGAATACCACCCACCAGAATAATTTCCATCGATTTCATCGGGCCATTAAGAACACAGGTGGTGGGGATCTTGTTGTCCACCTGACGTGACAAAAGAGTTTCGCAATATCCAGTCCCCGCGGGATCCGTTTTTACGTTTCGAAATGGCACCCAGTCCCGCCCCCGGAGTATCTAATAACGACTTCTTTACTGCTTTCATTTCAGCCGGTGGGAAATTGCCTGGTGTCACGAGGGAAAAGGCGGTAACGGTGTCCGACGACCGATTTGATTTTTCTTACGCGTTTTCTTCTCGCCACCCGACGCCGCGCGGGTAAAAACTACGGCTCACACTTGCGCCCCTTCTAATAATTGCGATATCACGACGCGACGGGAAACGAACGATCGTGAAGAACCTTTCTTCTACACACTTCAATCCGACACGAGGGAACCACACACATACAACTGGTGCAAATTAATTCCAATCGTAGCTCGATTTTCTGTTTGGACAGTTGAATACGAGTCCCTTTTCTTTTAAAGGTAACAAGGCACATGTCC
This sequence comes from Dufourea novaeangliae, assembly GCF_001272555.1. Taxonomy (NCBI): domain Eukaryota; kingdom Metazoa; phylum Arthropoda; class Insecta; order Hymenoptera; family Halictidae; genus Dufourea; species Dufourea novaeangliae. The sequence goes on from NW_015373934.1 coordinate 1,179,325, forward strand.
CAATTACTGCGCGTAATTTTCATTTAATAATTTTACATGTTGTTTAATAACCGAAAAATCGTCTCAGTTTAGAACATTATTTGACATCTGTTTCGCTAAAAAAAAATTAGCTTTATATTTAAATATGAAGAATTCATTAATAATTAATTTAAATCTGCGAGCAATACCGGTGTTCCTATAACTGTCACGTGACCGACCGAGGTAGCCAATGAGATTCCTTCGCGGCAATATCATATATCATGAATCGTGGCGTTTCGTTTCATTACAGGTGTCTTTGGATCACAAAAGGATCGAAATAAACGAGCGTGCGTGTCTCTCCAAAGCCTCCTTCATTCAAGATTCAAGGGTCAAATTCGTTGTCGTCGACTTTGTGCAGCTTCTTCGTGGGGGCCCCCCTGAAGAAACAAGCCAGGAATTTCATTAGAGACAGGAGCGAACGTCGGGCGTTTCCGTGGACCGGTCGCTTATTTTTGCAGTCGGGGTGAAAACAGCGGGCTTAAAAAGCGACGGCGGAAAGGAACCCGATTACAAATACCTTCGAGAGTATACCAGTCCGAGTCGCGAAGTTGCGCCCTCGACAGTTCCATGTATCTTGAAGAAGTTCGGACCGGGGAGACCCTATTTATCTCTTTCGCTCTATTTATACACGTCGGTGGATGGAGAACACAACCGTAGAATATCGGGTGGTTTTTTTTTTCACGACTTTTCCACGTCGACACCGAATATCCCCCCGTTGCGAAAAAGCCCAGCGGGTAAGTACCCGTGGTGTTCTTGAAAATACCCAACGATCCCGAAACTGATCGGAAACTGTGGTCCGATAGCGTGCATCGGAAGTGAAACTTTAATTAACCGCAGAGTGTTTCCTTCTGCGTGGCACGAAATTAAGAAGAAAGGCATCGAATATGGAAACTTCGGTTGAATCGCGCGCCTGTGGCCCCTGGTTTTTCTTATCATTGGATATAACCGCCGGTGGGCTCGGAACTTGGAATTAATTTTTAAAGTATCCACCCCGACGCGGACCTGAAACTTCGTTGATCCGGTCGGGATCGTCCCGTAAGATCGACCAAGCTTAGCATCCCAAGTCCTAAAGCTTGGGGACGGTATATATCGAGAGAGGGACGCTTCCTGTTTGCTTTTCCAGCTCGCCGACAGTTTGAATGAGTTCCGACACGGGGCCAAGACAGAAGGTTCGGGGATCGGTTATCCAGAGAACGTGGATGCCACGGGTACCCTTAACGGGCACTTCCAGGGCTCTGCGTGCATGAGAGTACATAAATAGAGACGTCAGTCCATGTGATCCAGAGCCAACGTCCTGGTCACGAACGTTCTCTCGGATCGAGAAGCGATGTATGGCGTTCGACGAGAAAGCTAGGCGTCTGGTCATCCTCACGGAACTAACCTTCGAGTCGAAACTTCCTGAAGTCAAGAATCTCTGGCATGACACACGTCTATCCCGGCCAGATCTCTGGCTTCCTTCGGAGTTTAACACTCTTAGAATCGGGCGTGTTTCGCTCGGAGCTTAGCGCTGCTTCCGACATCTATATGCGATAATTTTCGACCATCAAGTACCTGGATGAAAAACAGAGCTGGGAAAGATTTATCGCCACTTTCGCCTGACGATCAAATATTCGAACAGATCTACTGTTTTCATCCGAGTTTATCGAGATCCTCTTGTATACAGGGTGTCTCAAAATCATATGACGAGACGCAACGTGCGTATTCCTCATGCAAATACAAATGAAAATGTTCTTTAGCGTTTTGTAATCTGAAGCTCCGTTTCCGATATATTGGCAGTTGAACGAACTCCAATCAGCTGAGCGGTTGGTCACACGTACGCGGAGAGACACAGTTAAAAAGCGCGCGACTCAGCTGACTGGCCTCTGCGCGTACGTGTGGCGAACCGTTCAGCTGAATGGGGTACGTTCAACTGCCAATATCTCGAAAATGGAGTTTCAGATTATAAAACGGTAAAGGACTTTTCGATTTGTATTTACATATGGAATATGCACGTCGCGGTTTGTCCCATCATTTTCGGACACCCTGTATATAAGCGTCACCATAAACGTCGCCAGGGGCAAGATACATCATTATAACGTGACGAAACACCAGCGCCCCCTCACCTTTCGTTCAACGTTTGACGCGTCCCCGATGAACCACGGAAGGCTCACACAGAGGATCACAAAGCTCTCCGCGAGCGGTTTCTCGTTCATCTTCAACGAAGCTTCATAAATATTCGCGGGGCTCGGTGGATATTGCGCGCGACGTATCCATTACCGCGGGGGCTCTCCGTACCCATCCCGCTCGACTTGGAAAAATGAACCCGCGGGATTGTGCTCTGGATCCTCGCTCACGCAACCGCCGATAGACAGAGAAGTATCTTTTGGAGATTCAGCCGAGAATTTAAAAACGTGAATATTTTATTTTTAGAGAAAAAAAAATACGCTGCTTGCATGCATTCGCAAACATTTACGTTCCCTTTTTCTGTTTTGTTTTGTATGGGGCTTGGGTCTGGTGTAGAATACGGACCGTGGACGAATAAAAGCTAGGTCACGTGACCAGGGGCAGCCGAGTCGCCATCTTTGTTCCCCGCTGAATTTATCTCTCGAAACGAACGAAACAATATTTTCCACCGAATGTGCATACAAGGTACCCCACATACTTGTCCATTAATTTAAGTAATGGATTCCTTTTGGAATTTCAAAAGTTTCATGTACAGAAAGTGGAACGACAATTATGAAGATTTTATTGTATTCGCGAATTATCAAAGAAAAAGATTTCGTCGAATCCATAAACTACCAGCGTCCACGATGAAGTCCGTCAACAATAACATTACAAGGGCTTCCGGGAGTGGGCATCGTTTCCGGTTTCGCCGATGAAGTTTCATACGGCGCAGGGAATCCGTACGTCCTCGCGGCCATTAGCAATTCGACCGGGTAAACAGGAATTCCGTAAGCACAGCCCAGCTACTTGTTCATAGCCTCGAGCTGGATCCTAGATAGTTTTAAATTACCCCTAGAAACAACGATGGGAAACCGCCGCGCGGAAACAATTACTTATACACATACTACCGTTCACAAATGTCGGGACACGTCACATTGTCGGTATTAAATGAATAAGACTATTATTTCCGCTACTATTTATCGAACTTAAAGCTTTCTATAGCTAAATATCGCTACTTCTTTTTTAACACATACGAAATATTTATAAATATTCTTAGAATATATATTTCTGCATCATTGTACACTCGCGAGGAAACTCGGCTTCCACTAGGGGAAAAAAGAAACGTAGGAAAAAGGCTTCTTACCACTTGGTATTGGGAATTATTGAAATTTGTACCAAATGATCGTTCAATTTAACATTTATTTCAGTACTTGAAGTAAATGTAGTAAGTGGTAGGAGATTTTTTTTCCACACCACATTTTCCCCTAGCGAAACCAGAGTTTGCACTTCAGTATACAAGTGTCCAGATACTTCTAGAGTGTACCATCTCTGGTAGCGCGGGCCTGAAAGAGTAAACGCATGAAAATTGATCCACTGAGATACGGGAGACCGTGAGATATTCGCGTGAAAGAATCCGCCGGGGATTTAGGTATGTGTATCCTCGTCTAATTACGTTACATTATAGATAAAGCTATCTCCCACGGCCAGGGTAGAACGCTCTATAGTGCCGATTATGCGAAAGCGGCCGATTTAAACCACCGAAGAAGAAAGGCGAGCACGAAGAAGACTGGGGCTGGCTCCAGAGAGAAGGAGCAGCAGTATTAGTTCTTTCCCAATACGCGCCGGGAGGAATATCGATTAACGGGAGCACGACGATGGTGGCCCCGAAGGAAAATGGGAGTATAATCGAGTCTTCGATCGGTCGCGTTAATAACGATGGGTAACGATAACAGAAAGCTCCCTTAATATTCATAAGAAAGCGCAGTTACTGCCCCCTGTAGAAGACCGCGGTTCCCAGCAGTAACGAACGCAGAAAAAAAAAGAAAAAAAAGAAGAAGAGCAGCAGCCGCTACCGCGGGACGTATATTGGTCCGAGGAGAATGTCTTCTCGATCTGCGCCGCCATTTTAACGACACCCCGAGCCTTTCGCCGACGGTCGCCGGGAAGTATCGAGTTTTACCTCGATGAACCTTATCGGATTCCACCGGAGGGCGGACCCTCTATATACTTTCCTCCTGTTACGGCCAATATCGTCCGTACAGCGAATAAATACCTTGCACCGGCAACGTCGTAAGAAAAATCGCCGAAGGGATCCAGCGAGACGACGATGGGGGGCCGTCTTCCGTTCGCGGCGACACCGAGGGGACACTCGATACCTAGATCGGACCCGACGCGTCGCATTGACATTCGATATTAATAATGTATTTCATATCGGAACGGGAATCACTCGGATCAGGTGGACGGAGATAGAATGCAAGGTTCCTGTCGCGGGGTCGCCTCGAACAAAGCGTCGCGCAATCGATCCTCTCCCGGAAAATGTCGGGAGGGGAATGGATACGATATATCCTGAAATATCGTTCTTGCTCTTGGTCTCGTTGTGTGTCGCACCGTGAGACAGAATTTACTTGTCTCCCCCCCCTTGGATTTCGATGATGAATTTATACCTCTGGATAAAGAAATACTTGTCGGACAGGGCTTTTTTAATATTTAACGTACAGTGTACGTGCTAGAATCCACGTGTTTAATCGTGCTCTTGTCGTTCGACTTAATAGAAGCAATACGAGGCACAAAATGGAGGGGGGGGGGGTCGACTATCCGCCTACGGGCAGTTGAGGGTATTGGTGCACGCCACGAAAAGATACGTTAGAACAACATAGAGAAGCTATCGGATGCATTCTCGGCGGAAAATTAATTTCCAATACGATCGAGACCCTCCCCTCCCACCCTGAAGCGAATAGCCGAAAGCGCACAATATCGGTTCGAACTGGGGCAGTTTTCGTTACCGTCATGGCGGACGGACGCGTGTGGGTGGGTAATAGGGTTGTTCGATTCACTTCAAAGAATCGAACTAAAAATGGTAAAAAATCAGAATTGACTCTCCGAAAAATCGAACAGCAGAGAATCGACTCGGAAAAGCGATTTTTAACCAAAGGAATCGATTTTTTTTGAAGAATTGAATAGGGACACATGATCCCATCTCGTCGGAAATTTCGCAGGGCGAGTATATATATTAACGAACCTCGGAGTCCCGATAAATGATGGCACGATTCGCTGGCAATCGTGCTTGACGATGCTCCATCAAAAGGGGGATTGACTTTCTTCGTCGCGTTCACGACGGCCCATTAATAATCCGTTCCCCATCTGTAACTCTGTGAGCCGTTACACGAGGAGGACGGGGAAAAGCCACGGGTTTTGGGTCAAGAAGAACGAGAATCAAATTGAAGGACGCCCCCGTTCGCTAAATTTAGGCAACGCAGAGAAATGGAGGAGGATCGAGCCACGAAGCTTGTTCTTCCGGTTACGTTAAAAGACACCGTCGGAATCCAGATTTCTTTCGAATTTGATTTATACTCCCGCCCACGAACCCCGTTCTGGATACGACCGTCGCCACCCATTTCCGCCAGAAGAAACTCCCCGTCGTGATAGACGATTTGGAATCGGAAAGTTAATCTCGAATTATAGGTGGCAAAACCAAATCGGCTCCAGGTAGCAAGATCGCTGCAAAGGGGGACCCGTTGTTCCGTGACACGAAAACGCAGACTATGTTGACTGTGAAGTTCAGATTACTCCCATTGATTATTACGAAAGTACCGCGGTTCAACGGGTTTACGGAGCAACCGGGACGGTAGGCAGACACAGGAGCGTTTTGTGCACCGAAACTGCACGCCACGGAGTTTAATCTGTTAAAACTGAGCGCAGAACGTGATCTATAACGGTTCTTGTCGGCGGCCTGTTTAAACCGCAGAATCTAGTAACGAAAGGAATACGTGGTGTTTAAGTGTAATGGATTCTTGGTTATCCTAACGGTGACAACTAGAGATTGCGTGAAATGCTACTATCTGTAAGTTACCTAGCAATCATTCTTTCAGAATTTCTTGGTTTTCCTACCGATTCCCACAAACAAAAATAGTAATGTAATTCATTTTAAAATCATACTGAATACGTTTACATCTTAAAGATCGAGAATTACGATCATAGTGGAATAAAAAAAAAAATCATGGGTCGTAAATGAAGGTAGATCACGACTGTGATCGTGGATTCGATGATGCACTGCGATAAATCACTATCAATGATTTTGCTCACTAGTGTCAACGACCGGTTTCATAAAGCATGATAAAAAAAGAACGAACTGATCGTCGTCGGATTGAATCGCGAGTGTCCACTTACAAATAGTAATTACACACAGGTGGCGACGAAGGTCTGGGCTAGCAGGTGTTCTCTTGTTTCGTCAACGATCGATCGACTTACCGTAACAACACGTCTCGAATCGTGATGGCATTCCGACTGTGCATCGGCCATGGGACTAGCGATTGAGTATTCAGCTGGCTATGGTATGTTGGATTCTCTCTATATCATGATCCTTTGTCCACCTCTTTATAATTGCGTCGATATCCCCAGCGTATCAACGGAAGGGGGCGGGGGCAGCAATGAGCTAGTGGGAGGGTACAAGACAGGAGGCGATAGCCAATGAAACGGTAGCATAATCGTGCCGTACACTCTTTACAATTGTTAATCCCGAACTTTGACGCTTTTCAAAGAAAATACACTAAATCCTCGATGAGAATTGTAAAGCTTTTTGACACTGACAAGGGAAGGACCCAACTGTCCGACTTCGATTTTGACAAAGGTTTGAAAGATGACAGATTCTTAATGATGTATGTGAAATATTAGGTATAGGCACTCGATAATTTTAAAGATACAAATTTAAGTTACCTTTAAGATAAACCTACTATGAATAACAGTTAAACTTATCGAGGTACAGTAAAGGTTACATGAGAGTTGGTTAGGCAGTTCCTCGTGAGAGTTTCTACGTCATCCCCACCACTGGGCGCTTGACTGGTTCCACGGGAACTACCCCAGTGGAGGGGATGATGTCTAAGCACTCACAGTGCCGAGGAGCCTTCGAACACTCAACGATGATTTACTGTACTCTGGACAGAGAGAAGAATAAACTGGAATTCCTTCGAACCCCGTACATTGTCTCTTGAAAACACGGATGAAATGCTATCCTCGAAGCGTCCGCGCGATAAAAATCCACTGATCTGTGACAGTTTACCCGAGACGTGGTGACGCGAAGAAGCATTTTTCGCAGCAAACTGTCGCGCGTGTTTCCACTTTTTCTCCTTTTTGCACACCTCTGATTGGGAGCGGCGCGACCTGCTTTACACGATCCCCGGATTTGTTCACGAGATCCACGCGTTTCCTCCTCCCTTCCGCCCCGCCGTCGATGAAATACGAGAAAAATCTGTTTTCTCCGGAAACGGTGGAAATTCACGTCGGAAAAATAATATCGCCCGGTGATCCGACTCGTGCCTCGCATCCCTGAAACGGAGCCACTCAGGATTTCTTTGCAGAGAAACACGAAGACCGGATTGATTTAGTGGTTCTTCTTGCAACACCGAAATTGTATCGGTGGTAATTCCACCCTTGTGCAGTTCCTAAACACGAACGCCTCCTGGACCTAATAAATGCCGCTGAAGGTATCTTTTTACCATCACTTAATATTGTATAATTGTATATTATATACCATATCACTTTAACCCTTTAGGTCTGTTTATTTCATTTTGAAAACTTGCACTTGTGTGCTGAATTATTTTTAAGCTACGACGAGCACACTCGACGATAGCAGAGTAAATACATTTGCTGTAAAATTGGAATAAATTTTAATAAAAAGACAGAATTACTCTTGCGGCTTGAGCGCTATCTACTGTCAAAAAAAGGTCACTGCCTTATCCATCGGGGGATCTTTTTTCTTTTCTTTGCCCTAAATATTCCACGGTGTAATAAAATTACGAATATGTTTTCTGTTTTACCCTAAATTTCACTTTAAATAGCAAATTAAGCTATAGCAAAAAAATACCATCTGTTCATGACGAGTATACTCGATGGAAACATCAAAAGGGTTAAGAAACGCCTTTCCTTTAAACAACAATTGATCATTAGGCCATTGTAAAAATTCCTGAACGTTACGATCATCAGCTTGTAAATTCGAAACCAATCAAAAACATTCGTCCCATATACCGTAATGTCTCGATGAGTGCGACAAACTCGGGCCCGTTTCGGAGCATTAACAGCATAACTCTGCTTAGCTTCTGTTTTGATTGGTTCCAAAGAGTGTCGCATTCATCAAGGAATCACTGTACTTATGATCGTATCCCGTCCATAACAACAATTTCACCTAACAGAACTGGTTCGGACAATTATTCCGTTATCCACCGGTGATAGTCGATCTACAGATCTAGGATAAGAACAACTCAGATGGTTAAAGGTAAACCATGACCGAAACTTTAAAAGAACCTCGGTGATACAGTTCCCGCGCAGCGATATTTCACGATCGTAGTTACTCGACCTGGTAAAAGGGACACACATACGGTGGTTCTATCCGCCTCGATCGAATCGCACGCCGGTATATTGCCGGAACAACGATCCAGCAATCTCCTCTCTACCGATTCGATAAAATCCCTGGTTCTGGCTCGACACGAATTTCGAGTGGTCCGATATTTCCAGCGCTCGAATACGCGCATATATGGAAACATCGTCGAGGCTACTCCTCGTTCCGGCGTTGTGTCGTGCTACCCTCTCGAAAACTAGGGGAATGGCTTGGGAGGGGAATAAAAATCGCTATTCTACCCCCTGGAGGTGGGGGGATGCAAACCGGTGGCTGACAGAAGGAACGATTGGTAACGATTCACGGGCCTCTTTTCGCCAGATTGCAGCGGCCCCGGATAACTCGATCTACACAACTTGTTACCCTCCGCGCCCCATATCCAACTTCCGGAATGAAATTTCCGGCTAATTCCAGGAAGAATCCAGAGAGCACTGTCCTCGAACTATACGATTATTTCCACGGTTCGAGTATTGAGGACGTTAGGACAGTCCATTTAATAGATCACGTTCGTACAAAATTACAGCAATCAAAACATTCGAACTAGCTTTTCCCTGAAATCGTGATTTTTCAGTTGTGTTTCCTTATTGAACTAGCGATACGTTTCTCTTCTCGTTTATGGAACATTATTCGCGTTTACTGGGGTATATCCGCAACTTCTAGAATGAAATTTCCGGTTAATTACAGGAAGAAACCAGGGATCACTGTCCTCGATCAACAGGATCATTCACACAATTAGGGTATCGGGGGTCGTTAGGTTTCGCCAAGAGACTGCATCGTCCTGGCGAAATAATCAATTATTTTCACTCGAGTTCTGGAATGAAATTTCCGGCTAATTACAGGAAGAAACCAGATAGCACTGTCCTCGAACTACAGGATCATTCGCACAGTTAGGGTATCGGGGGTCAGCTGGGGTCTTGCCCAGAGTCTGCATCGTCCTGGGGAAACCAATTATAATCCCTCGACTCTGAAATAGCTCGTACATTTTCTCCTCGTTCACGGAACATTTTCGCGTCACTCGAGCAAGACCTACCCGGCTAATCCTAAACATTTTCGCTCTGTCCAACCTGAAGGTTCTTTTCTCGGTCCCCGTGTTTCACCGTCGCTCTTCCATTAACGCTCGTTAACGCGCAGCTTTAAACTGGGAACATCGATTAGCAGCGTGGTTTCGAGACAGCTCGACCTGGACACATTTCCGTACGGAATAACGAATGTCAAAGGGGGTTCCAACGTTTGAAGAACCCTTGCTTCTCCACCGACCATCCTCGATCTTTGGACGCGCTCGCGCTGGGGGGTTCGCAGAACCGTACAAAGAAGAGCACATTCTCTCTCTGCACTCTGTCCCTCTCCTGCCCCCTCGACATTACGAGTTTTTTTCAAGCTGAAGTTAAAGAAACATTCCCTTTTTTTTCGGGGGGGGGGGGGGGACTCCGCGACGCTGAAATCCCAACGAAGTCGGTGATTCTGAATGGAATCATCGGGCCAGAAAGGAGTTCCGAAAGAGTTTCTTCATCGCTGGAACAACCACCCCTAGTCCACCCACCCTCCTCGAAAGGCTTTCGCCCTGTGATATATAAACAAGGTGCATCTCTGTACACGCGTAATACACATATACACCCAGAGGCCAAGCAACAGCTTAATTCTCGCGCGTTCAGCCATTCTAGACGGTGGGGCCATCCCAGGTTTGAATTTACGAGACTTCGAAAATCCTCGCGGGCGCCAACCCTCATTACCGGTTTCCTGGTTTAACGGCGGCACTGGTTATAATGCCGGGGAGAACTCGTTTATCGGCCGAATATACAGACCTTCTGGGGCCCTGGAACGGAATTAACGTCGCGAACTAACGTTTCCGGTAACAAGCAGAATTTGCGCGCGCGCGCATTACCGTCGATCGCGCCGGGAGAAACATCGACGCGCGATTATAAAATAATAACGACCCCAGTCGATTTCAATTTCCAACCGGGTAATATAACCGACGATTAATCAAACGACGGGCGACCACAGCGTTGCAAAATTAATATTCGGTAATTAACAAACGTACGGATCCTCTCTCGATAGGCGATCGGTGACACCGAAATCCGCTCGAGCACGTTCAATTTTGAACCTGATTCTGATGACAGGATTTTCCAGTCTCTCTATTTTACTATGTAAAGTCTGTGCATATACACGGTGTTAATTTTAACTCGAGCACCTAATTTATTACTATCAATATTTAAAGTAAGAAAAAATGAGTGAATAAGATATACATGGTTTTAAAAATAACAGGGAAAATCCGCGCAGGCTAAGCCGTGGGCAAATAGTTAGTCCTGTAATATCTGTGGTTTTGTTACCGTAACGAAAGAGAATCATCTCGGTTGTTCTCGGTTCTGAAGAAATACGATCCACGCAAATGTACGTAATTACAGATGATTTAACTTTGTAAGAAGAACTGGTGGTGCATTCGAAGAAACTCGACAAAAATGAAATGAATGAAACCAATCAAGTTGGCCTTTGAACGGCTCGTATCGTAGGTACGATATTAGCGAGACCTGGGCGTGTACGTAATTCCAAATTGAACGAAATTATTAAGTCACACAGACGCATGAATAGCACCTGAATCGAAGATACGGAAGTTTCTCACGACGACGTTTTCACGACGAGCATCGCGTTTCATAATTATGAAAAGGCGAGGTCGGGGGGTGAGCACGCGAGCGCGTCCGACAGGGGGTGGGGGACGATCCAATTTCGCGACAAAATGAAATCCATCCGAGCCGCTTATCGAATTTTAATGGAACGAACATATTGTTGATAATTAATCTGCATATTTCAAAAGCGGCACACACGGCTGTAAATTCACCTGTGTATACTCCTTTGCCACAAGAGGTGTCCGGTTCCCGATACTCGTTCAAACTCTGTGTTGTTCGCCTTTCTTCCCTCTACCACCCCAACTTGCATATTTTGTATAAACGATCGTTCGTTAAAATCAAAGAAAACGCCCCTTCTGTCGTTGCTCGTCCAGCAATATAATCCGTTGAAAGGAGATTTAATCGTCGAAATGCGCACACACGGCGATGTTTAAACGAGCTACGGGTCCAATCGATCCCCCCCCCCGCCGTTCAATATTTAAATGTTAAATATCCCACTCCCCTCCCATGGATAAAAGATGGAAACGCGCGATCAACGACAGGTTTTTACGCAGTATCAATTTTAACGGGAGAAGGGGGATGCAACGAGAATTGCGTTCTATGTTCCCTCTATCGATTGCTCTCGTTCCCCCAGCGAACAGCAAGAACGACGTCGAAGGGGAGGGACAACGATACGCAATTATCAAAAATATCGGTAACAATCCCCCGTGAAACGAAGCGAACGAAAAGTACACAACACACATCGATGGAATCCTATTTCTGGGCCTCTAGGAAAAGAGGAGCCGCGACGATGCTTCCTGCCACCCCCACAGAGTCGATACACAATTTAACGAAACACGACCGACGACGTAACAACTTGTCTCTCTGCTCGAGCCACAAAAGAATTCATTTGTTCCCTCTTGGGTTCGCCGTTACACGCCCCCCCCCCTCGTTGTTGTTTGGAATAGGATATTTATATATTTTCTGTAACAACACGGATGGCATTTTTACAATAACAAGACCGTATGGGGATACTTCCTACCAATGGTTTCGCATTTTCATGAAAAACTCGTTTCAGTTTCAGAAAAAGATCTCATATTTCTTCCAGCTAATCCATCGTTCAAGTTCCACCACCGTCCTACAATATCTGTGTATGTCGCACAGAGCTCTCCCTCGAGGGTAAGGCATTAGTTCCGTCAAAGGACGTAATAATACAAGTCTCTGTGCTGAAGGGTACGGAAATCCGTGGACGCTTCACGGTTCGACTCGGATCGCGTATAGGAACGGGCCTTATTTCGGGGTTTCCCCGAGCACACGGGTCGTCGAATAAGAAAACGGAGCGTCGAAAGATGGAGCCTGCGCTTCGCTTCTGACGGGTGACACGAGGAGACAAAAGACAAAAGCCCTGGTTTGGGCACACGCGTGCCATACGGGATAACGCGAGTGCGTTGCACAATGAAGCGAAAACAATTATTCCCTCGTGCGCACTCCCCGCGAATGGGAAAGCGGCCAGGATTATTGCAATTTGCCCATGATGCAACGTCGTTTAATTATGCGTTTAAATACGCACGGTGCGTGCCCGCCGTGTATAACGACGGGCTGAGAACCCTTGGAAAACTCGAAGCGTATCGGGTCGTTTTACGGTAAAGACAATGTTTCTGTTCCCAATCACGGTGATTTTTCACAGTAATTTCCGATTTTTCGTGATCGTTCCTGATTGAGCGGGGGAACATAACACTTCTTTCATTCAACAGTCTTTCCACGCGATACATAACCTCTAGATTTTAGATTAACGAGACGATAATACCAGTCGCATGAAGTAAAGAAATAATGAGGAACAATGAAGAATAATGAATATATTAATGATTATAAATACTTACGTATTTGTTAAATATGTGTTTTATAAGTATACCTAATCATTCTTTTATATTTTCATTTTTTTATACCGATTTTTAAGAACAAAATGGTAATGTAATTAATTTTCGCAAGTTCGCTCAAGATAAAAAAAATCACGGAATGGATGGGGTTCAATCACGACCGTGATCGTGATTCTGCGATCACTTTGATTAGTCACTATTAGCGATTTTGCACACCATCTCTATTTTCCAAATGACTCGAACCTTACTTCGAAATGGGGGAGTGGTGGGAGGGGGCTATGAAGTCGCTGAAACGATATTATGCACGATCGTAAACTGGGCCACTGAGAAGCTGGCAGCTACTTTATAGACCTACGAAAACTTATTACTGGTAGTTACCCCCGTCTCTTACTAACAGGGGGACTGCAAAATTGTACCATAAAAGGATCACATCTCTTCCATCGACATACTGGGAATTATAATATTTCACATAGCCACACGGAAGGACTAGAAAATTGACCACAAAAGATCCTCTTCCATCGACGTACATATTGGGGAGTACGATATTTCACATTGTCACGCGGGAAGACTAGAAAATTATACCACAAAAGGACCTCTTATATTGAAATACTGGAATTACAATATTTTACATAGTCACATTACTATCGTACTGAGCTAAACTGATAATAAATGGGCCTTCCTTTGGTACTGAATGTAAATGGGAACAAGATGGAAGGGAGAGACATTGAAATTGTCGCAGGATCGTGTCTACTGCCCTCTACATATAGTCACGGTGCTAGTTCCCAGATTATGTAACTTTCAGGGAGTCATTTACGGTTTCGATATTGTATATCAGTTTTACATCTAGAACATGTACCCGCATACCTGTGATATACGTGAATGACGATAATTTTGCATAAGTACACAATATACACCTGCATCATGAAACTCTAACGAGGCACAGAAGTTCTCGGTAAGTCTTGTCAAATATTGACAGACATCACGTGAAATTAGAACACCGTCGACCCGCCGCTAACGACTCAATCGACATATACAGTGTGTTCCACCTAACGTGAGCACCGTTCAATATCTCGCTTGTTTTTGAGGATACACAAAAATGTGAGGGAACAATTGTTCTCGAGGTCGTCTGTTTCGAAATTTCAAGGTCATTGCTGTGTTTTTAAATGGGACTGTACATATTTTTATCATCGTGGTATAATAATTGAGTCAAGACCAATCCAATGGCCTAAATAGTATGACCTTAATGTGAACTTAAGTGCGAAAAAATCCACAAATCTAAGGGAGTAGATTTAAATAATTAACTACGATAGAGGGATTAGTGAAAAAGTATATCAAAGTTGATGGACATCACTTCGAGCATTTGTGAAACACCCTGTATATAAGTTATTTAAAAACCGAACTGATCGTGCATGGGTTATTAACGTAGCAAAGGGCCGGAAACCACGGAGCTCATTAAAAATAATAATATACGCGGGGAAAGTAATGATAAACGTTCCATCCAACGAGATCCAAAAACTATCCGCTCCGAAAAAAGAAACGCATTTTCCACGCTTCCGTTTTTTCGAGGCTAGATAAATGACGGTTCAAAGTTAACGAATCCACCCACACACACGTTTCCATGATTACTTTAATATAAAATACGCAGAAAGGGGTTGCGCGTTGGGACGGAATTCAAAGCGATGGAAATTTTAATTACGCGCGCACGAATATTCAGGCTGTAACGGAGAATGAATCGGCCGCGATTTATGCAACGAATATTATTTTAATTAAACGCTTTTCGCGCGCGTTCCTCAGTCAGAGCCTCGTGTAACAGAAAGAATACCCAAAAACGGGAGATCCTTCACGGCCGGTTCAAGTAGTTCCCGTCGACTTATGGGAGCCTGTACCGTTTCCACGATGCCCGACAACAATTTTTATCTGCGGCTCCGGTTATACATACATATTTGTCCCCGACCCTGTCCACGAAACAACCGCGTGTTTACATAACAAACGGCTAGTAACGAAGAGACAAGAGTCGGTCTTTCGTTCGCGAGCGCACGGAAAAACCGTCGACGGAGGGCGATTTATCAACGTTCTCGAAAGAAGATTAGCTCTCTAGAGACGATAAGGACGCCCGTTTGTCCCCTGTTCAAGGAAATGTAATTTAACTCTAGCTGTTAATACGATCCTCCTTGCTGTCGGCGCAAAAATCCCACCGGTGCTGCCATTTCGCCTTAGCCCCCCTCCCTATGGCCGATAGAACTGAAGGGGTTACACCCAGGTTAGTGGATGTGTAATGTTTGTAGATTTTTCTGGTGAAAAAAAACGATGTATTACAGAATAACGTACGATTCTAGGAATATAGGACGAAAAGAAACATTGTAACTATATCCATTTTCAAGATTCTGTGTGTTAAACGTCGACGATATTATCTATGTATACTGTCTCAAGATGGTGGACACATACGTCAAACGCTGTCTAACCGACATCGTTCTTTAACAACTGCTCGAGAGGACATTGATCATAGATATTAAACGGCAATATAAAAGAAGGAATTTTAAAGAACCAACCTGTTTCATACGAATTTTAATTTAAATATAAAACTTGTTCTTTGAAGTATTAATACTTCCGTCAGCGTTCCGATTAACGTTCCACGTGTGCAACACGAACTTGCGAGATGTTTAAATCGTCTGGACGTAAGATCGACTGGAATAGAATCGATATCTAAACACGTTTGAACTGTGTCGTGTGAATATGTTCAGGGGCTTCGCGAAGAAACACGACCATTTCACCGGGACTAAGGGAGGAACCGGAGTAACGGGAAAGGTAATTGCTAATTGTACGCAGCAACAGTGAACGTTCAACCCAGCAAGTCCGAAAAAATTTTAAGAACCTGGCGTCCTTGGGCCGAAAATATCAGCCTGAAATTTTACTGACCCGCACGTCAATTTACTTTTTTTTATTGGAATCGGGGGAAATACGCGCGACCGGCAGAGAGCGAAAAAAAATCGCCAGGATGAACGTTCTCCGACGAAGAAAAGGCGGTTGGCAACGGTTGCGAAACACGTTTGTGCGTTTATTCACGGCTGTACGGGACCCGATCGATTTTTCAGGAAACGAGTCGCAATTCCTTTTGCGTCTAAACACCATGTTATTTGAAACATCATGGGAACATCGTGGATCTTTACGACGCACGAATAAAACGAAACGTAATTACTCGAGAACAGGAAACCCAAAAACATTTAAATCTCGACGGAGAGAGAAGAAGACAATAAATTGTTAATTATCCGGATTCTTGACTTACCGATCGTGCGAGCCAGCTGTGAGTCATAACCAAACGTATACAAAGAAAGGAAAACGCACGTTTGTTTGTACGCTCGATAATTGGTACACTATCATTAATTTATCGAATAACTTTCTCTTGTTCCGTTCGAATAACTGAGCCTCTCAAAATCCACACTGATAAAAAGTAATTAAAACAAATATTCCACGCGTAACCGTTATATTTCAACTTCTTGATAACGATATTACACAACATGCAAACTACTTAAACAGAAATATGTAAAAGGTATTAAGATCGCAAAAATCTGAAACACGTAGAGTCGATCGGTTTGAATCAAGAGAAGCCCAGTTAGCGTGCTACTGTAACAATTTTCATGTGTCACTTACCCATCTTCTTAGCATGCCACCCTGGCGAAATTGTTTCAAATCGCTGCATGGCGACGTAAAATCGGTATTTCGTTGTCGCGATCTCTTGTAATTCCGTGGCTTTCCGTTCCCAGATGATAATCTCACAGTGTTTCGTCCGTGGAATCGTTCGAATGACGCATTTTCGTAAACTTTGTGGACGTGTTGCACCGTACGCAGATCCAGCAAACAAACATCGCACCAAACCACACAACCAACAAAGAAGCTAAGGGACGACCGTCAGAGCATCATGTATCCTTGCCCGGAACGAGGAGCAGGTTCCACTACGTCATTATTACCATTTCCGAGAAACTGCTCTTCCAGAGTTCCTGCCGAGCGGTTTTTACCGTTCTCACATGACTAACTAACAGGTTGACCGTGGACGCCGACCGAAACTTTCGTCGATACACTATATATGTATGTATATATATGTATGTATATATATATATAAACGCATCGAGAAAGGGTAACGCGTGTAGAAAACAATCGGCAAACTATCCAAAGACTAATTTGTCCTGCACGCGCGTTTCAATCGCACGAAAGGAGATTCAAAGAAATACTGCGGTCTTGCTGCACGCCGTTCTTTCGCCCAACCGACTGGCCTCTGACAAGCGTGCCGGTCCTTTTGTAACCGAAGGAACAAATGCTGAACAGATGCGCTTGCAACGCGACCCTGTTTCTTGTGAATTCCCGCGCAAATACGATCCGGCTGCGTACGTATATCCGTTTCGGTCGTCTATCGGAAATTAGAATGACATTTGACGATTTCGGAAGAATCAGTTCGAAGTGATTTTACGACGAAAGAATCGTAAGCGAGAAATCATGAACGAGAAAGATCGCGACGCGTGGAACACGATGCTACCTCCGCGACGTCTCGCGCTAGACTGCGAGCCGCGCTCGCCGAGATCCCAAGACCGATTTAAAGCTCTGCCATAGTTTGCTGAATGTACCTCGAACAGCGCCGATTTTCCTGCAACTTTTCCTCGCGATTTCAATTAATATCGAAGATGTATGCCTAACCCTTATAATTGAATGCGGGAAAAGTATTTTCGGTTGAGTAACATGTTCAATTATTCGTAAGATACAGATGGTCAAGTAATTCAAATAGATCGTTTTTCAAGTATGTATACTGTACGTATATTGTATGCTCTTATCCGGACGGCAGTACGCGAGAGCTGTGTAAACTTCGATTCGAATTAAATCAGTGCTAATGGAATGATTGGAATAGTAAAAATGAAATGGCAAAAGATAATATTTCAAGTGTTTTGTTCTTTTGAACATGTTCTCGATTATGACATAATCCCACATAAAAGAGAACGCCAAATTGTTCGACTCAACAGTATCCAGCCCCTCGGCGGTTAATTTTTCAAACTGAGAAATTCCGACATCGCGATTGGTTGGAAAGGGGTCTCAGGTAGTACGGACCGGAGATGAATGGCAGAATCGATAAATTCTGCTTTCGTTCGACCGGATCTGCCGTGCTGGTACGGAAAACGTTTTAAGATCCGTTAAAGCTCTGAAAGTATCTAGCCTCTAAGTGCTCTTATCTCAGTAGCTGAGATTATATCCTGCGGCGTTCAGTAATCGATGACTCAGTACAACAGCAATTATTTCGAACGATATCTACCTTATTTTATATCTGAAAGATCCCTCGACCTTCGAGCGAAACATCTTGCATCACATGCGAATTAATACAACGGTGTGTTTACGGAGAAATATTGTCGACTGTTTTATCTAGAAAGATCGATTGTTCCGACGCACTATCTCAGTGTTACGAATACATATCGCTAAAAGCTCGTATTCAGAGCCTGCAATTAATAGCAACCTTTTATTCCAAACTCTGACAAGTATTCAAAAATTAATATCCGTACAGTTTTCCAATACGGCTGTATCGGAATATTCCAAAACATGCACAAGATTTTTACGTCCTAAATTCGCACAATGTATCTATGTACGTTATTTGATATAAAGAAAATATTTCTGTATTTTCCACGTCACAGTTTAGTTAGTCCCGTGATAATCGCGATTAACCCCGTCTACTTTTTTTTCTATCATCGTTTCTGGTGAAAAATGCGCGTATAGTATATGTATGTATACCTGTAACGGCCTTTGTGTTCCCAGTTCAAAGGCCTGCCCCCCTCAGCTGACTATTGTTCGTTATCTCTGTATACTACGCGTAGGGGGCGATCTTATATATTTTCGAGGGGTTCAGAACTATAATGGCGTGAAAACAAAGGACATCGACGTCCGGAACACCTGGAACTTCTCTTCCCTTTAAAAGACTTTCGCGTGCCACTCGAAATTTACCTGGGACAGTAAGAATTTTCGGGCGCGGAACGGGATGCCAAGCATATTGGAAGTGCCGAGGAAATGAATAGCATAAAATACGTTTCGCACGGAGAAAATAAGAATTCCTCTGGGATGCTCGCGATATTTCTTTTCTTCCGAGCGGACTGACAACCAAAGAACTCTGGACGCTTGCTGTGCCTGTACAAGAAACGCGAAATAATATTCCTTCCGACAGAACAACTTCGCAGTTATTAATTTTTCATTCGCCGAGGCGTTTTCTTCCGAATATCTACGGCTGGAAGTACAAACACCGCTTCGTGTAAGTTCCCTCCTCAAAGAACGATTTTATTGCAATAAAGGATTATGAGATACACGGATTACGCCTTGGAACTTTTTTCCTTCGGTTAAAGACAATTTATTCCTCTCAGCAAGAACGTGTCATCTGGATATCTTGTTAAACATGGAATGGTATTTAAAAAATATCTGGATTAATTTTCCTAAAATTACTATTTAGGGGGCAATTGTGAACTGTGTTTATTTTAGTTTTTCTTACAGTGCCCATTGCTGTTACAAAAACATTTTTGGTAACTTATTAAGTTTAAGAGACTTGTATACAGAAGACTTTCCAAAGTATATTGTTGACAGTGCTATAATGTACTTTTGAGGTTTAATACTAAAAACAGTGGAAAAGAGATGAAAAACATTTCAGCGTGTGCAGTATGTGTATAAATAATTTTGCAATCTACATATTACAGAGATATTTTAAGAATGTTCAATAGGAATGGACGTGTTACGAATCAAGGAGCATTAAGAAACTGGTAGTAAAGAACATTTTATAAGTATGTATTTTATTAATTATTTATACATAACATAAATTTACTACCACAATATATGATACACCATAATTTTATGGCATGTCAGGAATTTCTTCCATACCCTGTAAAAAAACCAACAATTCAATTGAGTAAGTTCTTTTATAAATATTGAAATCTTGAATTTGAGAAAGTTATATTAGCGTAAACATTTTTATTATTACTAAACAATACAAAACTTGACAATTACTTACTTTTTTTACATAATATTTCCCAGTTAAACAATTATCTCTCTCAAACATTGATAAATCCCACTCTTTTGTCAAATCTCTACGCATTGGCTGCAAAGACAAAATAAAATAGAAATAAGGAAAGAAATATCTAGTTCAAAAAATACTTGTTACGCAAAAGCGAGAACGTATAGGTTAAGTTGCAATAAGTACTTACGTTTCCATAAAGCCATTCAGCTGTATGATAGGCTGCAATTTGTGGTATAGACATCAAAGTTCCCATAATACAGATACATGGAACTATTTCGAACCACCACATTTTGAACGAATCTTGTTTTTAACTTAATGCACTAGCTGACATACAATTGCAAAATGTCGGCCCAGCAAGCTTACCATGTGTATGTATATACCAGTGTTAAAACGCGCTTGCGTTTATCACTTTGTTCATAGCGTGTTATATTTCAAATTGGTATTTCACTTTTCGTTTAATCGTTTAGCAAAGTTGAACTTTTAAAATTTATGACGAGAGGGTTAATATAATGTGTGGGTATAATAATGACAAATGTGATATCTTATTTAAATAATTTGTACACATATAAAAAATAATTTAACTAATTTGATGCTGATACTTAATAGGATTCCTCACTACAGTTCTGAATTAAGTGGTATATTATTCTTTCAATTAGTTTACAGTTTGAAATTTTAAATATTACATTGCAGTGGCCATCATCTTCCGATGTACGATTACATGGTAAAAGTTAGAGTTACTTTATTTAAATACTTTTAGAGTACTGCCTGTACGCAGCAATAACAGTGAAGGCGGTTGAAGATTTTGAAAAAACGAACTTGAGTGAGCGTGTTCTTTTATATTTATTTTAAAACTCTTATTCAAACTTGTCGATTCTCCTTGTAAAATATTCGATTGGTACAATGCAAATTTTGGATAGCTTCCCACCGCAATGACATGATATGTTATCATAATTTCTTGACGATAGTTGATACAAGGTATATATGTTTCGATTAAATAAAAGCCTCTTTCAGGCACTTAATTGATTCAAATTGTCTCGTGACACGATCGAGTTCGCGCTTGGTTTTAATTATTGTTTTTCAGAAAATGGTAAGTATGATGTAACAAACATGTGTATTCGATAGTATAAAATTTTTTTAATGATTACATATCTTTGAAATTAAGGTTTCATCAGATCCACGTCATAACATTTAAAATCATGTTCTATTTAGACTGATATTATGGTTCAGTATGTTTCTTACATAAGTGTAAATTAATTTTTCAGGAAAGTCTAAGAAGAAATCTTAGGCCACCAAAAATGTTCTTACAAGTATATTCCCTTTTCATCCTGATGCTAGATCTTGTAACACTTTTAGTTGGCATCTTTTTTGCTATTTTAATGGCAATATATAGAACATTTAGACCTCCACCTTTGAAAAGTTTACATGGAGAAGTTGCAATGGTAATAGGGTTATTTAGTCAAATTTATAAACAGTGCGTTTCATTGATGAAGCACCTGCTATTTGTCCCTAGGTTGTTGGTGCTGGACGAGGTGTAGGCAGAGAATTAGCAATTCATTTGTGTCGGTTGGGTGTCAGTGTTGCTTGTGTGGACATTAATGCTGAAAATTCTAATGTTACTGTAGAAAAAACTTCACAGGCATTGGGGGTGGCAAAAACATATATTTGCAATGTTACGGACAAAAATGAAGTAAGCTTAATGTTTGTAATATTACAGTTTATACCATGGAATAGTTAGGGTAGTACATAATTGAATCACATTAATTACAACAGGTGGCTCGTACTGTAAATATTATTCGATCACAATTAGGTGAAATTACAATGCTTTTTCATTGCTGCAGTATACCAAGTCCTAGGGCATTAATTGAAGATCAACCAGAAATTAGGCACACAATTGAGTTAACTGTAGTCAGCCACTTCTGGGTAAAATATATGTTGTACAATATACATGTAATTGATCATAAATATGAACAGTGAGATGTGCTTTTAGTTATTAGAAACAGTTTTACCTTCCATGGAACGTGCTGGCAAGGGACACATAGTGGTTTTGTCTTCTGTGGCTGGTCTATCAGGTGTTGTTACTGGAGGAAGTAGGGTTCCTTTGTCTACTGCTCAGTTTGCTGTTCAAGGTTTAGCTGAGTCATTACATACTGAATTAAGGCATTCTAATAGTAATATTATAATTACCTTAGTTCATGTTTACCCATTTATTGTGAGCGCAGAAATGGCAAGAGATATTCGTTTCAGGTATGGGAGCGAATAAACAATACTCGTATTCCTATAAACAACTAACTTTTTTTTTACGTTTCATGTAGAATACCAAGCTACTTTGGCACAATGCCCGCTGTAGAAGCAGCTAAGCAAATTTTAGATGGTGTTCGTCGAAATTATGCGGAATTCAGTGTACCTGGGTATTTACTATATCTGGGACATGTTCTCAGGTAACTCTACAATTAATGCAATTAAGTATCTCATATGTAATTAACATTTCACTTTTTTAGGGTACTTCCGAAAAAGGCATCGTTTATGATGCGCGACTTATTAGACACGGGAGTTGATTTTGGATGATATTTAGTTTTCCTAATTAAGTGTGATAATTTGTTTCTGGCAGTTATATTGTGGGAAACTGTACTGGAGAAGTTTGAGATTTGTATAACAAAAAATATTTTATTTGCTCTTTCTATATCGTTCGATCTTTGAAGCATCTTCCAATAAAGATTAACTTTTTGTAACTTCTGTTTTGTAATTCATACACATTACATTTACGTAGCTCTTACATGTTTTAATACTCATATACAGTAAAACAACATGTCATATGTAAGATACGCGTATGAGTAAATACGAATAATCGGTAGAATGACTCATTAATTAATGGAGCAAGAAACATATACGCACAATGTATAAAACATGATAAACACATTCATGATACTTAATGTTTGAGTATAAACCAGAAACTGTGAGTCTTTATACTTACTGTTTGAGGGAGACATTCGCGAGGATAAATATAATACCAAGTTGAACATTATATTATGCAACTTGTACGTATGCAACGTAAATCACATATATTTTGTAAAACGAATAAAAACTGTTATCATATTTCATATTGAAAGAATGATCTATATACACAGTATCGTGACAATTTAACGTAGCAAAACATTTATTTTGCGTCCTTGACAATGTATACTTTGAATTCCATAACCAATACTGTGTACAGAATATGTACATATAATTGTGTAACATCTCTATTCTTTTCTGAAAATGCTTTTATGTATATTTTTCGAAGAATTCCAAGTCTTAATAAATATATTTCTACAAATATAATTTTTAATTAATAATGACAATCTTGATCCTTGTTGAAATAAAATTAATTAAATAATTTCGGTATGCAATTGAGAATATACTATTACACCGTGCAAAATAACATACAGATGTATGTACATTCAATTGTAATGGAAGAACTATTTACAAAACCATATATTCAAGTGGGCTTGTCAAAAACATAAAATAGAGTTCATTTTCGACAAGAAAATTCAAAATTTAAATTATGTACACTTTTCAAACGAGTCAAAGAACATATGGATCTAAACGTTTCAGATTGTCACGAAGTATACACAAACATATTTATGATTTACAGTGTGAATTCGTTAAAGTTGGGACAATCTGTAGATGATGATTCAGATCCCAACACTGGAATGAGTTTATGCTAATCTAAACCAGGGGGAGCTGGTTCTGAAACATCAATTTCCATTGTATCTGGTTTTTGTTCGATCGGATAATCACCGGGTGGTGCCTGCAAGAAATTATAGGAAAAGCTGTTTGGATCAGTTCATATATTTATTTTGTTTTTATGATAATATAAAAATCAATTCTTTATATACAACTATCTTTACTCACAATATCAAATTCATCATGCATGTCGCAGGGTGATTTACCCTGAATAACGTCCATTATCGATTGTGGAATGTGCGCTTTCTGTAAAGCAATAACCACAGTTTATTTATACAAAAACCTTCTATGGTTAGTAAAAGAATAATGCCATTAGAATTACCTGATTCTCAGCGAACGCTTCAACATGCGCTAGTAAGGGGGCGCGTAAGTTACTAGCCATCTTTAATGCTTCTGCTAATTGAGCCGGAGGAAGTTGTAAGATGACAGCAAAACTTTGTGGTTGTGTTCGTTCGCAACACTTGACAAAACCCTCCCAGACTTTCGGCTGCTTCCAAACTTGCTTCAAAATTAACCGTTGTAGTATATTCATAACAAATCCACTTAACCTCGGGTACAGAGCTAGACTTTGTATTACTGTACGCATTAACAATGTAGGAAGCGGTGTCATGTCCATCAGATGTTGCATTACAACGGCCACAGTTTCCTGCGTATACACTTGTTTCTCCGCGAAACATAAAGACGTAGCTGAAAACCGATATTATCAAATGATTCTAAGCATAAAAAGAAATCGTTGTTTCTTATAGATGAACACTGAATATATATCATACCTTTTATAATTGTTTTTAATTCTGCTTTACTGGAGTCTATATTATGTAGGGCTATCAACAATTCAGCAGGTGTGATCGGAGAAGTATGAGGTACGCCGCCTTCGTTATTATGAGTTCCCAGTAACCTATTAAACACCTGTGAAAGAATCGTTGAATCGTTAATATACGATCTTACCTTAAGCTCACGCAGACATCATTAAAGACACATTTACCTCTTTAACTACAATTGGATTTAACTTTATCAGTTTTGGGAGGGCGGCTATAACTTCTTTCTTTGTTAAACCATTTAAAACCGGTATTAAGAAGCGAACATCTGAAACTCGGGTTTGATAAAGTTCTCGGACTCTTGCTACCAGTTCGGCGCTCGGTGCAGCTAAATATGAAGCAACACATTAAAGATATCGAAAACAGTGGTAATATATAACGTGAAATTATAGGTTCTCATACATTTCTCTGTAAGAATATGAATAATTCTCGTAACCAGTGTTTCTGCTCCTTTCGGACAATTTTCAACTAAAGCTAGTAACTGTGGACTGCCCATCCCCAGAGACCTTACTGGTCCTTCTACTAATCGAAGAACCATACGTTTTACATCCGCGCTCATTGACGTATAAACTCTTGCCAATCTAGGAGAATGTTATTAATAGGAGTATGAGAAAGACTTAATTGTTAATACATTCACTGTAGAGATGACTCACTCGTGGATTAGATCTTGATGTTCGCTCAGTAGCGCGAGATATAATCCAAGACACGCTCTCGTAGTCGATTCTGTCCATTGGTTTTCTATTTGAGGTCTACCTCGATCCTGTCCAAAAACAATCTCGGGTGGAGTATGGAGTCGTAAGAAACCTAAATAAAGAACCGCGTACTCTTCTATGAGTTTACTTAATTCTGGACGGCTGTATAGCTGGCACACTAATTCTATTGCAGCTTCCCGTATCTATGTGTAAACAGAAAATTGGAAGTTTCTTTAGTCTATCACAAATAATATACAATGATATTACATACAGTATTGTTCTCGTGACCAGTATGGCATAGTAACACATTTAAGAAAACTAATTGCTTCGTTGGTCTGCGAATAACCATGTCTTTCAGTAACTGTAATGGCACCAACCCTCTGGTCTCGTCAGAAGACACCATTTTTAAAGCCTCCACAGCGTCTTCGGTAATTAAAGGGGCTTCCAAATACAATCTTTTAAAAACAAAGTAAACAATGAATGTGACGTATACAACATTTTTTCATTTGCAAATACATTACTCGATACACTTAATACCTGTTCAATAATGTATCTCGATCTTTTCCTTGTACCAGATCTATTGCTGACACTAAAGTACACAACAGAAAGTTGTAGGCTTGATGTGGTGCTTCTTGAGGCTTTGTGCACAGTGTAGTTCTTCTTTGGAAACCTTGAAGTAACGCGTATTCTTCGTACAACCAGCCTAGAGCTAAGTCTAAACGACTTCTCATATCATCAGTAATGTATCGCAATACTGCCTCTTTAATATATGGATTAAATGTTGCAGCTAGAGTTGTTAAGATTTTAGACCTAAAATGAAATAATAACTAGTTAATCATAATTAAGTTCCAATCTCACAGAATATTTCTTTTGTAGTTTATTTACCTTGTGGCGGCTACGCCACCAAATACGGCTGTTTTTTCAGACAACAAGATCCTATTAACAGCCATTAGTAACATTTTTTCTTTTATTTCTTTTGGCAACGGTTTCGTGACTTCAGACAATTTCAAAGCTTTCAAACGGTTTCTTGCTTTTACAAGGGATTTTTCATGGGCTTCCAAAGATGCCTTTGCTTCCTTTTCCTTTTCTCTATCTTTTTCACGTTTTCTTTCCCGTTTTGCTTCTGCCACGCTGATAGTCGGATTCTTTATTAAATCCTCCATTACCGCGTCTTCGTCTTTCGACTCCTTTTTCTTCTTCGCTTTAGCTTGTTTTATTTGCGCTGCCAATAATTTAGCAATCGCTTGCCGTTGAATGGCAACGTCAGTCGTTGAAGTCGGCTGATATTCTCTTTGAAAAATCGTGGTCATTGTGTCTGGTACCCATGCCTATGAATAAAATATGTTTAATAGAAGAAGTTTTGGAATGATAACGATCTTATTCAAAAGAAGACGTATTATTTACCATGCTATCCATTACTAGATCTGTAGCAATCTCTACGCTTAATCTTTCGGAAATAAAACTTTCCGAAAGTTCCAATAATTCTGGTAATTTTGGAGGCGGTACAGGAGTGGGCACGACCTCCGGTTCTTCCGGTATTAAGGGAGTTTCAACTTTAAGCCGTTTCGCAGCAGAAGCAGCAGCCGCTTCCTAAAAATTATATAATTTACTAATGAATAAATTTCGATCAGGACACATCATTCACATCAATAACAAAATTACTTGTTGACGTTTTTTCATGCGTCGGATGTCCTCCGGTTTTGGATAAGCTTTAATTATTTCTTGCTCTTTCGCTCCCAGCTGTGCCAATTGCTTAGCTATTGTAGACGCGAATTCTATACTAGCAGGGTGTTTCATTAGACCTAATAATGTTAATTTCAGCTGCTTCTGTACACTAGTGACTTGAGAATCAGACAATGTTGGAGGTAAATCGTGTTGTAACCTTTGTAAAGCTGTAAATTAAAATCTATTAGTTACAAACTGTGTATAAACAAGCTTTGACCACATATGCTGTATACCTTGTATTACTCCTGGCATAAATTGAGGTCTTGTCTTGGCAATCAATGCCAGTGACCCCATGCATGTCATTAAATTAACACTGCTAACATGAGGAGAACCATGAAATTTAATTAACAAATCCATTACATCGTTGGCTTCTTCTTCCAATTTCCGCCTACGAGCTATTTTTAAAGTTAGTGGAATATCTTCTAAAGAAAAATCATCTTGCTTTTTTGGTGAATCTGGATCAGGATATGTTTGTATCAAAACAACACCTTCAAGAAACTTTACAGCTTGTGTCCTAATGCTGAAATATAAAAAATTTAATAATCAAAAATCGATTAATACAATTATGGAAATAGTAGCTAGAATAATCATTTTACCCATCATTATCACTGTCTATCATATTTATTATCTGTATCTTAAGTGTACTAAGTTGACCCCATGCTACTTCCATTTCAGGAGTAACTGTAGTAGCACTAGATATCCATTTTAATGCAGCTCTCAATATTCTACCACTAGCTCTTAAAGCTCTTTTGGCTACAGCAGATGATTCATCAGAGACTAATCTTAAGAGTATTTGAACTACACGTGGAATTATTTCTGGTTGCTTTACTCTGCAAATAAAACATAATTGGTAAATCTTGAATGAATGAATTATTTCAGTGCATCTGTAATGAGTATTACCCTGCTTCGTCTATGAAACCAGTGACTGTTTTCCTAACTTCTGCATTTCTATCTAAGGAGAATTGCAAAGCTTCGTCTAAATATAATGGTAGCAATTGTGGTTCCTTATTTACTAATATTTCATGAACTTTAGATAAATTGGTGACTTTTACGTCCTCTGTTGGATTTAAGGAAGCCTCGTTTAGCCATTCAACTATCTGCAAGATTTAACGCAAAACAAAACGACCCGTTATTTCTAATTTCTATAATAAAAATAATATAGATTTTTTATGACTACACTGTATAATTTGCTAAGCGAAACATTTTTCTTATACTTTGAACATAAACATTTTAGCTGATAATTATTACAGCTTCATGAAATACATATATGTATATCTCTATGCGTAACAAACGATGTGTTTGTATTCATGAAATATGTTTCGAAAATGTCACAGGTTATGACACTGACCAAATCACCCGGTCCCTTTTCCGAGTCTGTTCTTCTATGTATTCGAGGATCCATATTAAATTTTTTTATTAAACGAGTTTAAACGGAACGTGTACAAAGATTATCAGAAAAAAGTTGCTGTGCAATTTTTGTGCCGCAGCTTCCGTATTCTATGCGATACACGCGTAGATATCGCATATAGTTAGACCTGCTTAAAAGACAAATGATCTTTCTTATAATTAAGCTAAAAGTTTCTGTTTCCTTATATGATAATTTTCTCGGTATCAGTTCGGAATTGTAAATCAACGAACAATAAAAGTTATCTCGACATCCAACGAATTCGCTTGAGTTGCCATCTTGGCATTTTTCACTGTCAGTCAAGCGCTACAATCGTTTCATGTTAATGAAGCGGGAATTTTAATTTTACATCATCATTCTTAATCTCTACCTGCTGATAATATGGTTTAATCATAAATCCTGAAACAATATCTTCAATAAGCCATTCTACGTGACACATGTCACACTATATAAATGGATAAAAATCTATGTTCCAATCAGATGTTCACTTCATTCTTCGTATATAACTTATCAGTATAGTAGTAAAGAAAGGTACACTGCTTAACATGCTTCCGGTTTAACCGTAATCCCATTTTTCGTAAGTTTTATTATCGCTATTTTTGGCGCTAAAGTTACCGCAGGATTAAAAGTTATCGATGTATGTATCTCTATTCGAAGTGTCAAAGGTCGAGTAGACTTGATCGCCTACATGTAATCGGTCAGATAACGAGGGAAATATGTTGTTTAAACAAAAAGAAGTACTGGATACATGCGATATCGGATCGTGAAATTTTGTTTGGAGTGTATGTAAATTAGTCAGAACACCGTGGTCAGTTCAGAAGAAATGTAACGTGATTTGAGTGCTGCAGGGTTAGCATCTACTATGATTTCGAGCTTTTATGAAAAAATTATTGGTGCGTCTTCTACGACGGAGCCGAGCCAGCAGAAAATTCTTTGTGTTGGGTTAACTTGTTTGGATATTGTGCAAGCTTGTAGACAATACCCCGCAGAAGACACTGATCAAAGGTGAGATTGGGTGAGATTTTCTTAGGTTTGCGATTTTGCAATGTCATCTTTTATCTGTCATTTATTGTACTCAATGACCACGATGAGCACTGCTCATTGTAAGCATGCGGCTGATACATATAAGAGGCGTAAACAACTCAAGTAAATGGAATGTTATCTTTTCGTTTATCTTTCATTAAGATAATCTTTTGACAGATCGATTCTTAGATATCCAGGATAAATGAGATGTAAATTTACAGATCATTACGACTATGTAGATTTTAGATTATAGATTTTATACAATTGCGGAATATAATTAGACTGTGGATATTCTTGCACGCGCATGTTTTTCATAGTGCATATGTTTTGCACATTTTACATAAACGCCAAATGAAGAAATACGGTTCGTATTTCTACATATTTTTCACACCTTCTTGTGATCATGCCTACATATTTTTCACATTTCTTGTGACAACAGTTTTCCATTTATGTAACAGTTTATGAATCATGAATTATGATTTATAATACTTCCATATTACAACTATCGTATGATCATTTTATGGATATGCCTGTTCAGAATAATTTTAATTTAATAATACCTTGAGAAAGAGAAACAATGTCACTGATTGTCACTGATTATATAATAAAGTCTTGAAGCGTGCAATTTGAATGATATATAATGCAATTAGTATTAAAGTCTATTAAGAATAAGAAATAGTTTCTAAATCATTTGTTTAGTGGCTGCCTTTTTTATTGTTTCTAGATCTGTAGAATATAGATGGCAAAGGGGAGGCAATGCATCCAATACTTGTACAGTTCTTTCCCTCCTGGGAAGTTTTTGTGAGTTCTTGGGTACCTTGAGCACGGATGAACATTTAAACTATCTACAAAATGACATGAGGAAGCATCACATTGATTTTTCCCATTGTCCTATGGTACAAGGAATTGGATGTCCAACATCGACGGTTATTTTGAGTTTGAGTAATGGTTCCCGCACGATTCTGCATCACAATCCATGTATGCCTGAATTAACATTGAAGGATTTTGAACAGTTGCATCTCCAAGATTACAGCTGGATTCATTTTGAAGGCAGAAATTTAAACGAAGTATTATCCATGATGCAGTGTGTGGAAAATTATAATAATATGTTAAGTTATAGTCAAGATTCCACAGATAAAGAACTTGATTACAGCCAAATGCCAATTACAGTTAGTGTGGAACTGGAACGTCCAGAACAGGAGTTATTAGATCTGTTACCATATGTTGATGTTGCATTTATATCTAAAGATTTTGCTCAAAGTAGAGGATATGATAATATGAGTGAGACATTAA
This sequence comes from Dufourea novaeangliae, assembly GCF_001272555.1. NCBI lineage: Eukaryota > Metazoa > Arthropoda > Insecta > Hymenoptera > Halictidae > Dufourea > Dufourea novaeangliae. Next base: position 1,210,053 of record NW_015373934.1, read on the forward strand.
AGAATATCAGCGAAGATGCTAAATCTGGGTGTGCATATAAATTACAAGCCTTGAATAAATTAAACACCAAAATATTAACGTGTTACTAACTTTATTTACTTTTAGGGCAACTCTGATCTGTGCTTGGGGAGATCGAGGTGCTATGGCAAGAACTCCGGACAATGTCACAGTACAGTCTCCTGCTTTCCCACCACACGAAGTTGTGGATACATTGGGTGCTGGTGATACTTTCAATGCAGCAGTGTTGCACTTTTTAAATACCGCAAAATTAGATTTTATTAAAACGAGAAAATCGGACTTGTCCGAAGAAAACACAGAGGGGCATAAGCGCAATATCACAAAGAATTATAATATAGAAAGCGTAGAATGTAGCCATACTGAATTTATTACGCAGAGTGTTCTACAAGCAGCCGTGACTTTCGGTTGTCAAGTAGCTGGCGCTAAAGTTGGTTTAAAAGGCTACGGCAAATTAGATGAAATCTTCAAAAATGCATTGCAAAGCTAGTCGAAATATCATATTAAACGTTATGTAAATATTTGAGACTCTAAAGAGGCTGTATGATCTATCTTCGGTTATGGAAAATCGAATTTTTTAAGATTTTTAACATAAGTTTTATGCACCGTTAAAAACATGTTCAAACTTAGAAGTATGTATCAATATTACCACCTTTTTATCTTAAAAAGAAGGTAGCTATGTTTCAATCTGATTGGGACAGAATAAAATACAATCGGTTGTTGGTTCATACGTTTTCGTGTTAATTAATCATTATAGATACAAGCACATGGTACGAGTCAACATTCATTTACTGTGAATTAATAGAAAACAATACACCAGTACAAATCCGTATATTACACATCAAGAAATATCTCTCAATTTACACTTATCACGCGTCACACCTTAGGGAATACCAACAACAAACCGAAAGGAAATTGGATTGTGTCCAAATGTAGCGGTGAACAGTGTATCGAATACGTAATTACACGAATTACGTAATAGAAGTTATCTACAAGTTCCTGATGAATAATTACACGTGCATACAAATATATAAAAAACGGTATAAATATTTAAAACGAACTGTTCCCCATTTATAGTTTAACGAGCGTCCTCGTGATCTTGTAAAGGACACAGATTTTAATTTCCTCCACATTCCCGTTAATAGATCCTAGGAATATTCGCTAACTGTCAGCCTCGACGCCAGAGTCTAGGAAATCTGTCACGGAAGCCATGCCCTTTACAGGAACACACCTGGAAAAACGCGTACAGGATACACGTTTCATTAAACAATTTCATTAGAATTGAGAACCGTCGATCAAATTGGTATTTACCTTAAGAAGGTGTTGACATAGGCCCAACACGCGGGAATGGATGTTTCTTTGATGTTTCGCCTCTGCGCACTAACTATTTCAGCAACTGCCTCTTTTGGTGAAACCATTGACATGACGCCCGGGAACCTAGATAAAAAGTATTCCATCGATCATTATTATAATCCTTGCTCAGCTTTTTTATATCGCTTTGGTACATCTTTTATGAATATTTTCATTATTTATTGGTTTCAGAAATCAGCGCCCACCTTTCATCCAATAATCCAGCCTGCTTGCAAATAAACACGTGTGTTCGTGATTATCATTGAGCGAGTAATTTCACATTTAATAGACTCGCATAATGTTAAAAAAACTTAAAGACTAATTCTAATATTTATATGGAATACATTGAGCCGGTTTCTGCGAGTTACTCTGCTCGAGCGAACTTCACCTGATTTTCGGTTTCTTGCAGAGTCCCGTGTCCACCATGTACGGATAGATGGTGGTGAATTTAATGTTCGAAGATTTATCCTTGGTCATGGCTCGGATCTCTTCGTTCAGGCTCTCCATTAACCCTTCGATCATCGAAAAGGAGCAACGTTAACATAAAGATAATCAATTGTGCGATAGAAGAACGAGGATTCTCACCTCTTACTGCGAACTTAGAAGCGCAGTATGGGACCAGATTCGTCAAACCGAGCAATCCGGCCATCGACGAGAGAGCAACCACGTGTCCGTGATTTCTTTGGATCATGCTGGGCAAGAAAGCTTGCAACGTCTGCAAGAAGGTTCCGAAAAAAATTGTCAACAGTTCCCATAAAAGAAAGAACGTAACTCGATGCAACGGATGTCGCTGAACCAACAAGATTAGCTTACCCAGAAGTGCGCCATCACGTTGATGTCGAATATTCGCTTGATATCCTCCTGCGTGTGATCCAGGAACGTACGACAAGGCATTATGCCGGCATTATTCACCAGGATTGTCACATCCCCGACTTCTGCCCTCACCATATCGGCCACTTTGAGCACCTCCTCCCTGTTCGACACATCGCATCTGCGGATCATCGGAAAAGTCTGTAGAATAACAATGCGGATACATGGTACAGTTGAGTTTTGGCGTTTACACCTTTTTTCACGTACTTGTAACCGTGAGCTTTAGTGCCGCCCATCTGGTTAATTTCTTTCACTGTCTCATCGTTTCCTTGCGGGTTTAGGTCCCAGCAAACAACAGTAGCGCCAAGCGATGCATATTTCAATGCTAATTCTTTGCCAATACCGTGTCCCGCTCCTGTTACCTGCGGAAACAACCAAACTGTCACTTAATATTATAATACATTAAATTACAATCCGGTGTCCAGTCCGCAGTTAACGTCGAATAAAAGCAAACTGCTTGTAATTGTTGTACGCGATAAATAACGCACAGGGGCACACAGGTTACGATTATATACATAACGAATGCAGCATCGCGGAGGAAGTGAGGAGTAATTAAAAACCACAAAAACAAATTACATAACGTACACGCCTTGTACCTGTACGACGACAGATTACTACGGTCTACGAGCATTCAAGTCACCCGTGCATATGATTCCTACGTTATTGCAGAATATTTCATCAATTAAATACCAGAACAATCTCTCCAGCGAAATGTCCACCACAAGCAACACACCCCCGTACGCCTTCACCATGGTTTCACGTAGTACTTCCCTGCAAGACGAAAGTCAGCTTAAACCACACGATTTCACGATCGAGGAAACGATTGATTTTGTTTCCTCGATCGATAAACATTTCGTCCAACGAGACCATGCACAGGTATCCAGAGACTTCCTGGATGGGCTGAAAATAACTCTCGCGGTTTAAACCAACGGGTTGATTGTTATCTTGCCAAATCCCGCGGTGAATTTGAATTGGCCGCAGCAACGAGACCGGGCTGCGAACGAACCGTGGATTGTGTAAAATAAACAGCGTCTTTCACCGTTCGTGAAACGACGGGTGCATCCAAAAGGGGACGGCGGAACTGCTCTGGTGGAGGGTGAGGGGGGGAAGGAGAACAGACATTTTTTTTTGCCATTAAACGCGTTCCGACGCATTTTTGCCACGACAACGGTGTCTCACGTTTCCATCGAGTCGACGAAACCTGCTTCGTACGCGGGAAATATCGAAGCGGAGGATGGCTCAAACGCCTTGGAATTTACTCGCGATTGAACCAGTTGTGTACAAGTTGCGAGCAAATTGCCAGCAAATAATGGCAAAGGTTGTCTGAAAAATCAGAACTATCTGTTTCCGCATTTGACTTGGATTTTACAGGCAACGTCAGCTGACAAAATGGTCAAGCCAATTAACAACAAGTCTTGCAACATAACCTGTGTTAAATTGGGGACAGAAACGGAACAGAGTCTGCGCAGGCCAATTTATTGTATTTGTTGCTACCAATGATGCTCACAAGTTGTTTATAGCAAATCTTGCATCAAACTTCCTAAATAGCACATGACGCCTTGAAGACGCCTATTTTACGGCTATTTTAGGTCTGAGGTGATTTAAGCCGTCATTAAACCGTCTGTGTGCCATCTGGATTGTCGCCATAACTTTATAACAGGCATTGGAGAAAATTTGGCTGACTGGGTTGTAAAAGGATTGCTCAAGATCGGATTCGTAGATTAGACAACCGTAAACACGGATGGGAATGTATACGATCTTTCACCCGATGATGATCTGTGATCAGCGTTTTCGAAGTATCCGAGCTGGCGACGCCACAATTGCTTCGATTGACGAAAAGCTTGACGCCGTAAATGAAACTAATTGACCGAACGCGTTGTTAGGTCGAATCTGTAATCAATTCACGTTGTCTTAAGCCGGCGGATGCGAACGGAAACAATTTCGACCGATGTTTAAGTACCATCGATTCAAGTTTGCAAATGATGAGCCATTCGAGAAACAATATCGCCTGATTAAACTTGTTTTTCCGTGAAGTGCACGAACCGGATTTCGATCGAGTTCTTTATAAATATCGACTGTCAAACAACTGTGGGTATTTTCTTCGAAAACATATTTACTCGGTGGAAACGAAAGTGATTCTCAAGAATTCGCAGTTGTTTGCCAAGACTCACAGTGTTCAATGGATATAGGAAAATGGACAAAAATGAATAACTTCTCTCTGGAGAAAGTTTTTTGAAAAAGAATTTCGTATACATTCATAATAAATGATCTTTTCTGTTTATTTGTTGTTATAGTGCACATATGTTTATGTATATATATACAGGGTGTCTCAGCTAACTTGATCACTTCGAATAATGACTTAACGGTATACTTTATGAAAATTTTGAGGCCTAGAAGTTATATGACATCAAGGGGCACATGTTATAAGGTACGTGCTTTTTTTGTGGGTAGAGGCATTTCAGAGATTTCAAGGTCACCTTGATTCTTTCGAAAGACAATAAACATTTGACATAAAAAAAAAATACAAATTAGTATTGTAAAAAAATGACTGGGCAGTTTCGAAGGTATTACAGTATTACTCACAATTTATAAACATGAAATAAATAGCACAAACATTCCGCCAATGTGGCACATGCTTATAAAAATGTACTAAAATTTCGAATAACTTCCAAGTACCACTTTTGACGATAACTTGGTAAATTCCGTTCTTTAATTGACACTTTAAGATACAACAATATCTTGACGCAAACACTCCCAGTTTTTTTTTTAATACTTTTTAGCTTTACTGGCATCGAACACTGGAGAGACGTGTTAGATGCAATTAACTAGAATGAGTTTCAAGGCGATGGTCTATTAAGAAATAACACGAAGAGTAACGAAGAGACACACAGGCGTGGATCGAGGAAATTCAAGTATCTAAAACTGGGAATTGAGCGAAACAAGTTTAATTCGCGTTAATCGACGAAGATTTCGGCCGGTTAGTAGTCGAGACACACCGTGACTATCAACGGTGTATTAATCACGTTTCACGTATATAAACACACATTACAGTCTCAGATAAAAGTTAACAGCTTGTTTTTGTGGTACCAGCAAGAAGATCTGGCTAAGCGAATCGAACGTGAATCTTACCGATTGACGTGTCGAATTTTTCCGACGAAAGCACCTTGAACAGTGAATTAGAAACTGCGATCTTGCAACGAAATCACACGGTCCCACGATCGTCTTGCACGAGGAGCCACCACGAGAAAATCCTGGATTCGATCAGACGGAAAAGTGACGAACGACTGACGAACCTTTTCCCCTCGTGCACGGATCGCAACTAAACCGTCTGTCTATAACGCGTCTCTGACCACTACCAAGGAGAACCTTCGCGTCCCTGTCAACCAATCGCTCGACTATAGGGAGTATCGCGACTATCGACTGGACTGCCCAGCTGATGAACGATCATATTTTACCAATTGTGCGACAATTTCACGGGTAAATTTATTCTAATAAATTGACATACACTGAACTTGCAGCAGCGAGATAGAGGTACTTCGTTTTCTGGAGGTCAACGGTTGATAGTGCCGACCGAGGAGGTCAGGCAATAAAGAATACTAGAACCACACGGTGTCCAAACTGTGACTCGCGAGCCGCAGACGGCTCTTCTGGACACTTACCGCGATTCGGACAGTAACATTTCGGATTCTGTAGACACATGGATGTATTATAGTCTTTAGTGATATAGACCTATTTATCCTTTTTATGGACAAATTTTCAAAAATAGGGACACTTTAAAATTGGCCATATGAAAATTAATTGAAGTTAACGCTGGGTCGAGTGCCCCTTATACAATATTTTTTTATAAACTTGACATACACATGTGTAATATTTGTGTAAGTTTGTTCGACTTTATTATGCAGTGCGATATACAAACGGATTGTAAGCATAACGCAGAATTTAATACTGTTCCAATAGAGGATGCGTTTCTCGAGTATTTCTGATAGGTGTTACATGGCTGCTATTCTGACAAGATTTAGCCACCACTGTACCAGAAGCTCAGAAACTCGCGAATAAACGATGCTTTCATGACGAAAACATTGATTTTCAAATTCAGCTGATAACTCTAGTAACGTCATTCTCCGATGTTTTTTTTAGCAACGCAATGATTTCCGAAAAGATCCAAACACCGATATACTCAGTATATCTCAGAGGATTCCAACGAAGAACGACCAGAGATGACCTCTAGCGGATAAGACACCGTGGCGTCGTCGAAACAGCGATAACAGATAGCTCGAGAAAAATGAATCGTTCAAGAGACCAAAAAGAAAAAAACACAAAAAGAAGAATAGAAAAATAACCGTGTGTCGCGTGCTTCACTTTCGCCGTCACGACGACAGCATCGCTCGCGCGCGAAACTACGGACACTTCTGCCTTGTTCGGAACGCTGCAGCCGATCGCGATACACCCGGCTTTCATACGTCGCTTATGCAATCACTTTCGTTTCGCGATGCATGCTTAGTGGACGTCTCCCCACGTGGGGGGAATCGTTTTCTAGGCGGTTTTCCAGCGAAAATAACGAAATATTCGATCGTGACTGTTTTCCATTAACACGTCCGCGTGGATACATCGCCGATTTCCGTTTCTTGATTTTACGATTGTTTTTTTTAAATATTTCCTCCTACGCAGCGCCGCTCGATTTTCTGTCGCGACACGAAAAACGTTAATGCTTCATCAGCGTCACTTTCGTCTGTGAAACATGAAGTATCTTATATACTGGGTGTAACAAAATTGTTGGAAATTTTGGAAATGAGAGACTCGTGAGGTGATTTGAAACAAGTTTTTCCTTAGCCAAAATGTTATCCGAGGCTTTTTTAACGAGATATTAACAACAAACTCCGATCAATCAGAGCGCGAGTCTGCCAGCCGAGTTCCCGCGGTAACGTTGGCTACCAATCGCAGCGCGGATTTTTCGTTAATATCTCGTTAACACAGCCTCGGATAACATTTTTGCTAAATGAAAACTTGTTTCAAATCACTTCACGAGTCTCCCATTTCCGGGTCCTCCAACATTTTTGTTACACCCTGTATATATCTGTATGTTGCATTTATAAGATAATCGGCGTCACAGCTAACTCGAACTGTACTCACAATGTGTTCTGTCCGTCCATCGCAGAGCGTGTTGTCGAGATGACCGTGTAATAACGATGACAAGCTAAGTTTCCACGAGCAAAACTCACGACGACCGTACACACGTTATCGTACGTGCCCGAGTGATAATAGGAGTGCCTCGAGCCGATGATAAAAGACTCGTGGAAAGGGAGAAAGAGACAAGATTTTCATTGGATGGAGAAACGAAACCTGTATCAGAGTACAGGAGTCTAAAATGTCACGCGGCCATGATAATCGCCCGTGAAAGCGGGTTTTAAATTTTCACACGATAAAGTCACCGGTAGACCGCGGAACTTTATGGATAATAGCATTTCACGAAGCGATTGCAAAGACAGATTGGATTTTCTTTCCTTTCTGAAGGATTTTATTACGACAAGAATAAGACAGAGAATGTATTAGATCGGATGTTAATGTTTACCATTTACTATTTTGTACGCTACAAATGCATATAAATCCGCAGTCTGGTCATCATATTCCGTTCATTGTTTCGCGATGAAAATCCACGCAGCCTGTCACGGACTATAGACACACGGCCACCATCGGTCAATGCACCAATTTATCGATTTCCCATCCGTGCATAAAACATCCCTTAGCGGACGGGTAGGAATTTTTAAACGTAGATATATTCACGGATGTTTATACATTATGTTTATATTATAACAATTTACGTCCGTACATCGTGATAAGAGTATCGTGATAGAGGTACTCGTACCATACGCGAAATTCAGTTTGTCGTCCGCGAGATCTCGAGATACAATTCTCCCCTGCCTTCGTTCGAACGAGCCTTACGAACCCGCGGCGTTTAACTATTGTTAGACCGGTTGATGGACGTGAAAGACGACAGTCCATTGACCGTTCCTCGTACGTCTCTAGGAATAGTTGAAATCAATATGTAGAGTTCACGAACCTCCCACCGCGAGGGAAAGAAACAGTTGGGATAACGAAGCATCCGTCAATAAGGAAAATGCAACAGAGAAGAAGTTCATCGCGGAAAAGTTTCAGCGAGTTCGATTATTTTTTAATTTCGTTCGTTGAACAGTCACGGCAACTCGCAACCGGCCGTATACGTTGCTCGGAAAACTTGTTACTGCAGAGACCGACGTATAGCCAGGTGAATTTCTGTTATACAAGAGAAAAACGCTCGTCAGCGTACAACGAGACGAACTTATTAATAGTGACGAGTATGTGTCACTGTCAAGAGCATGTACATGCATGAACCCTACAATTTACAAACTGATGAGCAAATAATGTGGTTATTATATGCAAGTCACGAGTCATTTAATGCTGCATTTACAGATTGAAATTATTGGTTGGCGGTGTTAGAAAACAACCAATCATGTAATTGAATGTTGATACAATTTGCATACGTATTAGAATACTTGGTGTAAGAAATTGTACAAACAACGAGGCCCATTAGCTCAGTTGGTTAGAGCGTATCGTGGGTTCGATCCCCCCATGGGCCAAATTTTTTTTTTCTAATTTTGAATATGATATTTTGATTTCAGTGCATTTTTTAGAGTCTTTCCATTACAATATCGTATAAAGTGTGTACGAAATATTTTTAATAACATATAGAATGTCTTCAATGTAGAAATATTATGTACATAAATTCAATAAAATTGTAACTACTGTAGGTAACGAATCAACTGTAGACACAGACGAGGCAGAGAATAGACAGCGACAAATAGTTGGCGCGGAATATGTACTAGTATTTCTTAACAAGTTTTATCTTAAAAAATTGCTCGGATCGCAACGATTATATTTAATGAGATATTACAATATTCCTGGAATTCTGGCCATCGACAGCCCTGAAGGCTGCAATAAACGAGTACCTACTGTAAACTGGTGCATACGGGGGCTACGTAGCCCCCGCACTGTGGCCGGAAAAAAGTACAGATATGTAAACTCGAAGGATAGGTCTATTCTCCATTTAGTCGGTACTGTAGGGTCGTTCTCTAATGTCGTTAAAACAGTGTTCGACGGGCCTATCAAATTCAACTCCAAATCGACTTTGCAAAATAACAACCGTGTCTAAGGTATTCCACAAAATGTTCAATTAAATCAGCCGACAATTTAATGATAATGTCAAGGTTATGAAAACTGCCGTACAACGGCCGATGCGTTGCGAATCGCGTTTAACTCCCGGATAGCCACCTGTCGCGCGCATGCGCACACACGGTAAAACACCTTGCTGCTCGTTCCGCTCGTTCCCGAGTCACCGAGTGTCAGTGTAAACCAAAATGGCGAGAGTGAGGTCGGTCCGTGACAGCTCTCGGTGCGATTCGCTCGTGTTCACGAATCTTTGAACGGGACGCGTGCGGCTGTGTGACACACATGACCGTTCCAGCCACGGACAGTGAGTGGAAACGGTTGAACGTTTTGTGGGAAACAACTGGACACGATTATCTCGTAGTTACCATCGACCGGATTCGGCACCCTTTCTGTTCTCGATGGACGGTGACGGGGTGACATTGACGTTACTCGTCGATTTAAAGTGCCCTATCGGTTACTGGGACCCGCGAATCGTCTCTCGCCTGGTCTCGAATGTCTTCTGGCCGTCCTAACGGCGACCGATTTACCGGGTGTGTGTGCCTTTTCGAACGATAGAAAGAGAGATCGTTCGATAAGTGTCGTTTATTGTTGTTTCGCGGAAGTGTCACGAAGTGCGTTATTGTTTCGAAAGTATCGGTTCTGTGTGCCGTGCGTATTCGAACGTGCACCGATTACGTTCCTACTAGTCTCGCGATCGACGGGACTGTCGCGCCTGTGATATATTTTATTTTTTCTTCATTTCATTCCGAGACTGCAGTTCCGCTGATCACGGTGAGTTCTTTATTCCATCGCGATTATATTGCGCGGGTAATAATATTTACCTCTTCTAATCACGCCTCGGGTATTTTCCTTGACACATTGTCAGGATCCTATTTTGTAGGACATACAAAGATTCAGGATCCGTCGATGCGTTCACCGCCGTCTCGCGTGTGTTTACGAATCGTTACTTTCGCTTCTTTATTACCAAATGTAGAGTGCGCGCGAGATTTGTCGCATTAGATTAATACAATTATAACAATAACAGTAACCAATACCATACTAATACGGTAGACCTATTCTCTGAAACCAAACCAACACCGAATCGAAAGTTGTTTTCGATGTTTCTGTTTCAAAGTCATCACCGTAAGGTCGCGATTCGTTAATATTAATATTTTAACGATCACTGTGTTTGAGTTAGTAGCAAGTATGGTGGTTAGACGTGAGACTGAAGAATAAATTCAATATGAAAATAATACTGTAATAAGTATTCAGACAGATTTGTGGACAATCTAGTCAAGGACTTTTTAATTGTTACTGTAAATCGTCCTCCACGACTTTCTGTTGTTCTCTTATCTTCTTTGTATTTATATATCAGAAGGTGAGGAAGTGATAAAATTCAACCTCGATAAATGTCACATAAGGCTATTCGCTAACTTTTAAATGTCACGTCTGATGCGTAAATAGTGTAACGTTACATCGTGTTACAGATGAAGATCGATGGAAAAGTAAATATACTTTTCTTGATTTAAACTACTGTAATATGTTGTTAGCTTTTCAATAATTGTTTAACAATAGAAATTTGTATCGGAACTAGAAATGTCGTAAGAACACGGTCCTGTGGCGCAACGGATAACGCGTCTGACTACGGATCAGAAGATTCCAGGTTCGAATCCTGGCAGGATCGGGCATATTTTTTTTTCGCTTTAATCACTATATTTGCATGCTATTACTGTTTCCCATACGGTTGGACGAGGAAATCGTTGCATAAAAATATTTCCAATGACTGCTGAATAATTGAGCCCAGACGCTTTTCAACTAACATTTGAACACGATTCCATTTCTTATCGTATCACGGAAGCTCTTAAACCTTCAGGTCAGTTAGGAAAATCTTTATTTGAAATTCTATATTATAAACTTCTAATCTTTTCATTCCGAAATTCAAAAATTACCAAAGAAATATTTTGTAGTATTTTTGCCATTAATGCCATTTTTCATTCGTTGCCATTAGAAACCTTTTTACTTTCCTCACAGTGATATATTACATAATAATTCCCGTTATACTGCTATACTTAAAAACCAATTTTTCTTATCTTTAATCACTAAACCCTCTCGAAATATTTGAAAGAAGCTCGAGTTCCATAAGTTACTACTGTATTTGTAACAATACTCAACACTTGAATGCCATCGAATGAAAAAGGCAAAAAGGACCATCCTATTTTATATATATTCAAAGATACGAAAAAATACACGATACTAATATTTTATTTTGTAATTCCGAATACGTGCCATAAGGCAACAGTGGGAATGAAAGGGTTCATCGAGGTGCAAATCGATCGGTGGCATCCGAACGATCCTTTCTAAATCCACTGGATCGGAGAATACACGCGTGTGGAAAGGTGAGGCGGTCGACCAGGAAGAGAACTTTTTCGTAAAATACGAGCAACGAGTCCCCGAAGAATCTCCAGGAATAGTGCGCATTCCAAACCTCTGGCGAAGACGATGGTCTCACCGAGGGGGGGGGGGGGTTTCTTTTTGTTTCTCCCATTGCGTTCCCTGGGCCACGACACACGAGGCTGCTTCCACCCGGAAGATAAACAGAGAGACGAACGTGGACGGCGCACGATCGCCTCGGGGATCTCCATCGAAATTCATTCGGGTCGACCGTTTCCCAATGAACCTCGAGACGCGGGTGAATTCGAACGGATCACTTTAGGTGGGGTTAGGAGGGGGAAGGTGGAGGCTAACTCGCCCGCGTAATTCCACCATCGATCCTGGGGAGAGAAAGCACTAAATGTTGTCCTCCCCCGCAACGTGATCAGCTTTCTAATTTTTTTTGTTCTTGCGTAGAATCAGGCTCGCCGAATTTTTAGCAATCGTGAAATGCATGACGTAGGGTAAACGCACCGATGAATGAACACTGAAGAGATTTTGTAACTATTGAAGTCGAATTTCAAATGATAATAATAGTAGTAAACATTTGGCATAAGAAAATTAGATTTTTTAGTATGTATAGTAAATCCTCGATTAGTGTTCGAAGGGTACTGAACGTTAAATATCATTGGCTTCAGAAAAATGGGGATCTCTACTTGTCAGTGACTAAGAGTCATCGAACACTCATCGAGGATTTACTGTATATCTTTTCATAATCAATATTTTGCCACTTGCTTGACATAATTTAATTTATTCGTTTTTATACATTATGTAATGTTTATTCACTGATACGTGTTCATTTACTCGCGCATCCACTCGATATCGAATCCGACGTACAAATCGTGGCCCCAGTTTTCCGTGATAAATTCCCCCCTTTTATCGTCGTCGAAACGTTTCCACGCGGATAACGCAACGTTTCCCGCGGAATTGCGACCGTTTAACAACTGAACAACGTGATTAATCGCTGTCTGGATTCAATTAGACGAACATTAGAACGAACTTATCGTCCTCCTCGGTGACCTTAACAAATCGACCGTTCGAAAGAAATTACATAGATCGTATCGACGACGTATTCTATTTTAAAAGTACGTTTTCACGTGACAAAAACAATCATGGCTTTTCTTGTCGTGGCAATGGAACCAATGTCACCAAAACGCGACACCTAATTTTCACGGCGACAAAACTCACATTTAATGTCCTGACTAGACTCTAATCACATTTTAGAAGGTTGTTCATAACGATAAAAAGAAAAGTAGGAATTCCTTTCTTCCTTTAACTATATTATTGGATTCGAAAGGAAACAAAAAAATTGTTGCATTTGACGAAACTTTCGTCCCCCATTGTTTTTCACTGACACCTATAGGCTATAAATGGCATAAAATCCACAGTTCTTATGTCCGAACCGATTCGAACGATCGTGGGCGCACGTCGGGTAATCTGGCCAGCTGCCGGGAACCGGGTATCGCGAAGCGGTCTCCCTCGACTTCCGCTCGGGGGACGCGAATTTCCACAGGATGTTCCTATTCCCAGTGCGGCTCGCTGCTTAAACGATCGGAAACGGGTCGCAGCTTTTCACATTCCGGTCCAGTGTTTCGGGCATCGAACCCTCGAGGAACTGTTGCGTCGTGGATAAACATCATTACGACATACATGAAATTAGTGAAATAATTTTAAAAAATACTGAATTTCTTTTTCAAAAGGATACATTTCATTTATGAAAGGGTGAGTTTCATCTGGGAAAGAAGAAAGGGTGATTTTCATCTGGGAAAGAGTGAATTTTATCTACTAAAGGGTGAATTTGATTTGCAACAAGGTGAATTTCATCTTCAAAAGGATGAATTGCATCTACAGAAGGGTGAATTTCATATACAAAAGAGTGAACGTCATCTGCAAAAGGGTGAATATTATCTTTAAAAGGGTGAGTTTCATCTTCAAAAGGATGTATTTGATCTGCAAAGGGGTTAATTTCATCTACAAAAGGGTTAATTTCATCTACAAAAGGGTGAATTTAATTTGCACAAAGTTGCATTCGATTTACAAAAGGATCAATATTATCTTTCAAAAGGGTGAATTTCCCCTGCAAAAAGTAGTATTTGGAGTGCAAAAACCGTAAACGGTATCGTAGATCGACGACCATTCATGGACACGATTATTCCTTGCACACCTGTGCAATGCCAAACACCTGTGTATCCTGGTGTTGAGTAACATAATCGCGAATATCACACAAGAAAAATCTGGAATTCAAAGGTATCCGTGTCGATACTACTCCAGTTATCCAAATTTGGTTATCTACGATGATCAGAGAGAAACGTAATTAGGATCCAAGGATCTCGCTCGATCGCGAACGACTCACCGTATCCAGCCGTTTCGTTGCGTTCACTTTTCCTCTCGTTGCTCGCGGGTAATTCGATACTCGCGTATATAAATTACGCCGACACAGTTGTCTCGCGGTGTTTTCGTTTTCGTAAGCCCCGTTAGACACGTCTTAGAGGAAAGTTACCCCCTCGTGCGGTGAAAATCGCTCGGAAAAAAGAAGACGATGCGCGTTCCTTCTCTTTCGAACGGACCACGAGTGTTGCCAAACCGCAGATGGTTCCCTCTCTCAGTCGCGCGCACTCGTTGCCTCCTCCATTGTTTTCTATCTTCGTGATCGGGATCCTTATCCAGGACGCGTGTGCAAGTGAAAGGGAACGTTCCTTCGTTTATCTTCGCGGACAATAGACAATAGCCCCTGGCGGCGTCGTGAAATGCCGCGTCTTTTCTCTTACTCGTCTTCCTCTTTTTCGTATCACCAGCGCCACTACAGACGCCTCTCGATTATCGTCCCGAACTTGGATCCGCGTCGGGACAATAATCTCATAGGGCAACGGTTTCCAACCTTTAAGCTACTACGCCTCTTCGAACAAAAAAAAAATAAAAATAACCATTCATTCACTGAATTTTTACTGTTACGTCACGATGTGAAGTTTTATTTATTTGTACGTATTAGGGTATAAAAAGTAATTTTTTATTAAAAAATTTTTGCGTCAACCAGGTTTGAGACCGTTGTCATAGGGAGATATGCTTCAGACACTCGTAAATTCGTTTTTTCCCCGAAGAACGACAGTACACGTGTACTTAAATACACGTTTTGTGTGAAGTAGGGATCTCTAGTGTAATCTCGAGCGTATCATTCGGTCACGTGGGTCAGTCGATATTTCTTCCCCTTATTCTTCCCCTTATATTTCCCCCAAACTAGAGCTGTCTTCCGATTCTATCCAATCAAGTTGAATGTATTTCGAAATAGTCTTGTATCTCATTTTCTCCGATGGAAAAATTAGGAAATAATAATGGATCGAAGGTATCCTATATTTTTTAAATTTACTTTAATTCACATTTTTTCCAGGTGATTCTTCTGTCCTGCTTCGACGAGATTATCTCCGATTCCAGGTTTTTCCGAACAGAGATCCAGTTATCCTCCCTAATTTCCATTTTTAATTCAATTCCATCGGCGGGGGTGGCGTTGCGAGTCCTTCCAGGGGGCTTTAACGAACCGGCTTGTCTCTTTCCCCCCGATTTCGCGTGAAAATTCGCGCACGGTCATTCGATTAACATCTCTGCAGCTTTTTCGAACTGCAGATCGATCGGTGCAGCCGTCTCGGCAACTTGATTATCAAGTTTATATTCGTATTAAATTTGTATTAATGAGACGCGTCCCTCGTATTTGTTACAGTCACTTTATTACATAATCATAACAATTTAATTTAGATAGAAGTTATTTAGAACGACAAATAAAATTGGACTGTCAAAGGGTTCGAAGATATTTGAACACAGTGTTTGCGTTAGTTCCAGCTAGCGGAATCGACGATTAAGTAAACGGGTAAACGCGTGTTCGTCGAAAACAAATTGAAGGCCGTCTCGATCGGATGTCCACGAGGATAACATAGTTAAAAACGAGAAAATACCGTTCATGGTCCATAATTGTCAGTTCGATTCCATAAACACGAATTAAACAGAATCCTTTAAATAGAAATTTAATATTAACTCCAGCGATGGAAAAAATATACCGTGACTGGTTTCTGTTATTTTTTTTGCAACGAATCCCGCTAATTGCTTTTGGAAGAGGCCAGCAGGTGGTCATGCCTTGGTCGCGTGCATTAAACCAGAAATCACTCGGCCATTCCTGCCCAGTTTTTCTTTTTTTTTTTTTTTTTTTTTTTTTTTTGGCACACGTAACCGATCGGTTTCTGGTTCGGCTCGTGCAATCGCCGCGAAAATAGATCGAAACGGTTATTGCTGACACACCGGGTGCACGGTTTCGATCCGTGGCTCATGCCAACAATAACATTCTATCGTTCGAGGATACCGTAGCTTTATCATCTATCCCCTTCACTTCGGTACGCTCGAAGCTGGAGACGTCGGACGTCTGACTCAGGTTTTTCAGGTAATACATAATTAGACTGACTGTTCGTATCGTTTGCAGATTTCGAAGTCGATGGTAAAAGGTGACCTGGTGTCTTTGTTCGTCCTTAACACGTCCTTCTAAATGATTGTCGCCTAATGCGAGGGATGTAGAATAAGTAGTAGACGAAAGTGCATAAGTAGTAGACCTTGAAGTATTCAGATATTCGAACTATTCGAATACCAATAATGTATTTGAATAATTTGAACAGTACGAAGTATTCGTATTATTTGAATATTCGAGTAATAGAAGTAATCGAATATTTTATTGTACCGAATAGGAATTTAAAAAACAAATAATTGTAAAGGGCAATGTGAAGAGAATTTCACGATAGAGTGTGAAAAAATATATTATATTCAGATTCCTGTTGAGTACCATCCAAAATTCGATCACTTCGAATAACACTGAATATTTTGAATATTCGAATACTCCGAATAATTCGAATACGTACACCGAATATTGCGAATAATTCGAAAAATCCGAATACATACACCGAATAATTCAAATACTCCGAATATTTCGAATAATTCAAATACTTAAAAATATTCTAATCATTTGAATATCAAATTCGAATTATTCGAATATTCGTAACATCCCTAATACATAGTAGGTATCTTCCAATGGAAATGTTGGAAGATGTTTATTGACACTAAAGAGGTATACCAAAGTTCTCAAACAGGACCAGGAAACACTTGGGTAGCGATCATTTCAGGTTCCCCTAGATATATGTGCGTACTAGGAGATTGGTACGATCAATGTGACCGTTTCGAACGATTACTCGGACAGCAAAGTAGCAAAAAATGATGGTTTATCGAGCATGGCGAGGATTTAATAATCGTCGAGGAAAGCGACGGTTCGGCTTTCACGCCGGTTTTGCATGATCGCGAGCGTGACTACCAGTTGCATTAGAAGCTTTCGCTTTCAGAAATAAATACACGTTACAACTTATTAGCCGGTCGTGACTGGTATCTAAAGATGTAACGATCGTTGTTGCCTGTGTGTCGTCTGGGCGGTGGGCATCACGAGGATGCACCTTCGGGTTTTCTCTCTCGGACGAGCCTCGTCTTCAGCGGTATCGTGGAATATTCTACGAAAGTGAAACCACAGATGTATCGCGATTTAGAAAAATGTTGGGTTTCACAAAACGAAATTTCTATTATAAATGATCGTGCAGTCTTCGCTGTGTGTACAAACGAAATAAATTCTTATCAGCACTAGAACTACCAAACCTGTCGGAATGATGGATTTCATATTTTTTATATTACAATTAATGAAACCCTAGAGATATTTTCATCGGAATCTATGTTAAACTCTAATTTCTTATACACTTCCTACAGTATACTAATTGTAAGCTATATTGCATTATATATTACACAATTTAACTCAGCATAGGTACATTCAGTGCTGGCTGTTCTAGTCTTAAATATTATTCTGTCACACTGTATATATCGTGGGAGTGAAACTACAAATTTATCAGCCCTCCACCCTCAGTTTGCTAGCTACGCGAATTGCTCCGATCCTCTAGACTCTAGGTGCACAGAAAGCGGAAATAATCGGACATAAATTAGGTCTGGCACAAGTTCCGGGCCCGTCTCGTCGTTGTCGTGGTAATTAAAAACAAATTTAACTTCGTCCATTCGAATGGCCGCGATGTCGCGGGGACGCGCCGCGTGATAATTGGTCGCCGCAATAACGAATCGTCTGGCAGGTCGCTAACGAGACGCACGACGGGAAGCACGAAAAACGGGACGTTAATTGTTCTCACCGCGACGTCCCGGTTGTCCGTGCTTTTGCACGTTCCAACAACACATTCGTTATCGCGTCCTTTTCGATCGCGGCGGGTCGGAATGTATCGTAACTTGTCTGGTCACGGAGCATAAATTAACGCTCGCTGGATAATCTGAGAAACGAAATCAGGGAAACGCTCATCCAGGTACATAGTGACTCACAAATTTATTCACGGAATTTTATTTTAAAATTAAGAAAAATTTATTTGAATTGAATGATAAAAATTACGATGAGCAGAATATATAAGTAGAGATTGTATAAAAGTTTTGACACCTAAATTATTAACGCTCGATGGATAATCTGAGGAAATCAGGGAAACGCTCATCCAGGTACATAGTGACTCACAAGTTCGTTCACGAAAGTCTGTCACCTCCGTTAAACCAAAATGTGAATTTTATTTCAAAATTAGGAAAAATTGATTACAACAGAATGATAAAAGTTATGATGAGCAGAATATATAAGTAGAAATTGTATAAAAGTTTTGACACTTAAATTATTAACGCTCGGTGGATAATCTGAGAAACGAAATCAGGGAAACGCTCATCCAGGTACATAGTGACTCACAAGTTCGTTCACGAAAGTCTGTCACCTCCGTTAAACCAAAATGTGAATTTTATTTCAAAATTAGGAAAAATTGATTACAACAGAATGATAAAAGTTATGATGAGCAGAATATATAAGTAGAAATTGTATAAAAGTTTTGACACTTAAATTATTAACGCTCGGTGGATAATCTGAGAAACGAAATCAGGGAAACGCTCATCCAGGTACACAGTGACTCACAAATTTCTTCCCGCTATTTAACCAAAATGGGAATTTTATTTCAAAATTAAGAAAAATTTATTACAATAGAATGATAAAAGTTACGATAAGCAGAATATATAAATAGAAATTGTATAAAGTTTTGACACTTCAATTGTATTTCAGAAGTTTGCGAACGAATGTGTGAGTCACTGTATGTATTTACTCGGAGCCTCGATGCTCGTGCGGAGTTTCTTGAGCGGAACGCGCCAAGCCTGATGGACCCGTGGTGTTGCGGTAATCGTTAACGGGGACTGTTAATTATAGAGCCGAAGATGTTACGTCGGTGTGCTCGGTGAAGTTATTACAGGGTAGTAAGAGTTTCCTGGTGATTGTACGAGCCAAGTTTTTAGTAGATATTCAAAAAAGATCTTCTTCGATTATAGCACAGTTGGAAAAGTTGAAAGTAATACGACGCGATTGATTCTAGCGTAAATTAAGTATAGATATTATGCTCGTACAGTAAAGTGTAGATATTATTTTATTTCTACAACAATAAAGTATAGAAGTCTTTAGGTAAAAAAGTACAGACAGTTCGAGACATTACGTAGGCTAGACCGGTCGAGCGCATCGGAACCCAATGTCGGCCATTTTGTGCCTCCGCTGTGTATTAATGGCGCGAACGAAAGAACAAATTGTTTCGGTGGCAATGTTTAATAAATTAAAATTTCCTGTTCAATCTACTGTTTAACGAACATCGAGTCACCTAGCATATAAAACATTCCGTCTAAAGAGAGTTAACCAACGATCACCGCAGTCGGGTGGAATCGATCAGATTAGATAGAGCCCATTACAATCGGGGCGATAAGTTCTGACGAACTTACTCGAGCGAACTACGCTCGGGAGCCGTTTGGAAATGTTTCAGAGTGTATATGTATATCTCGTGGGACAATACAGGGGAACACAAAGCGAAAACCATCGTGTTTTCGACCGCTGAAACTTCCTGGACACGGTCTCCGAGACTTCACGATTCCCTCGATATACATACAGGGTGTCCCAAAATAACTTCGACTCCTTGAAATGAGGGGTTCCTGGGATGATTTGAAACAACTTTTTCCTTAGCAAAAATGTTATCCGAGGCTTTGTTAACGAGATATTAACGAAAAACACCGACCAATCAGCGCCAGTCTACCGGCCGAGCTCTGATTGGTCGGTGTTTTTCGTTAATATCTCGTTAACAAAGCCTCGGATAACATTTTTGCTAAGGAAAAAGTTGTTTCAAATCATCCCAGGAACCTCTCATTACCGGGAGTCGAAATTATTTTGGGACACCCTGTATACATCGTATTCATCGAATTCGATCGTGTCTCACGGTCGAGTTCGCGTTGTCGCCGTCCCTCCAGGATTCTCGAATCGCGTTACGGACATTGCACGACATAGAATTGGATTAATTCAGGTGTATCGCTTCTTCGATTCGGAATTACAATTTGATCGAGTTAGTGTGCAGCTGGGCTCGCGATCGCGCCTACTCGACGAAGACTTTCAACCGGCGCGATCGATGCTCCGACGGTGTCGTCATCGTCCAGGGACATCGCAATAATAATACCAATAATAATACAGTTTTCGTTATTATGTAACACAGTATATACTTACTATAGGACGAACTAATGAGACGTACAATGCCGTCTTCGTATTATGCGACAGGCATGGAACAACCGTAGTTCGAGCAAATGAAATACAAGAGAATGCTTTTTTTTCTTTGTCGAATTTTAAATAATACAGACTCGTCTCGATTATCGTCCCGAACTCGGGACCACGTCGAGACAATAATCTCATAGGGAGAAATGCTTCAGATCCTCGTAAATTTCTTTTTTGCCTGAAGCCTGAGCTTTGGCAACAAAGTATGCGCTTGAAAGGTTCCACGCCCCCCCCCCCCAGTGGTGGGGATAACGCCTGGACAATAATCGTGTAGGACAAGCCAGACAATAATCGAAAGGATTGTATAAGTCGGAAAAAGGAAACGGAAGAATTCAAAATACGAATCGCTTCCCGAGTGAAAGCCTCCTCCCCTCCCCTCACAAGGGGCACGTGCGCGCACCCGTCGAATCCAGGAAAGAACACGGTCGGTTAGTGGACCGGGACTGATTCTCTTTTTTAGAGAAACGAAAGTGAATTGGCGTTTACGAGGCGGCACGGTTCGATCCAATAGATCTCGAAAGACAAAGATGATACGAGAACTAATAACGTATTTGTGCACCATTGTTTTAACCTAGATTGGAACTGTATTTTACACTGCTCAGAAATAATTACTAAATACAGAATAATACCGAGCGAACGAAACGAAACAAGCCCTCTAGGTTCGGTAAATTGTTGTCAACATTTTTATGCACAAAATTTTCGGACATTGCACGTCGTACTAACGAGTAGATAATCGCAATAGATGATCCTTCAATTGTTTCCAGCATTGTATTAACCCTTCAAATATTTACTTTAATATAAACGTGCACTCGCCTGCCCAATTATTTTAAAATAAATTTTTCATGCCCAATAATAAATTAATTTGCATTCCAGTGGAAGACTAAAGAAATTTGTCATCGACCGTTTAAGCTGCTAAATTTTGATTCTTCTCGGAAACTTGCTCCCCACC
Source organism: Dufourea novaeangliae (assembly GCF_001272555.1). Taxonomy (NCBI): domain Eukaryota; kingdom Metazoa; phylum Arthropoda; class Insecta; order Hymenoptera; family Halictidae; genus Dufourea; species Dufourea novaeangliae. The sequence continues at coordinate 1,231,517 of NW_015373934.1, forward strand.
GCGATTCACCCAGTTTCCTTGCTTCCGTGACCGAGATTCTCACGATTCTCCCTGGACTCCGTGAGATGCTTATCTATCAGCCCGTTGTTTACGAGTCTGATGTTCGAGCGGAAACAAGCCGATGAGTTTCCTTTCTTCGCGGTGAAGTAACGGGCGCCATGGTGAATGTGTACAATCGAGGAATTTTGTTCAGGTTTTTTTTTTTTGCGTGGATCTTACCCGTTTAATTTCATATTAATCGAGGGGATTCAGCGGGGCGCGAAACTCGTTCCGCTCGATCGACGAGGCGGCTGGAGCCAGCTCCACCGCGATATGTATTATGCAATCCGGTAATCGAAACGGGCCACGGTTGTCGCTTTTCTATCTCGCTCGTTCTTTCTACTTTCCGTCCCACCGGGAAACCGATCGTGTTTCCATCGAGCTGATAAGAGGAAACACGGCGGCGTTGCCGAGCGTGGCTACGAATTCGAACCAGCCGATTAAATCCCATTTGGATAATCTGATTTTGTTCGGCGATTCTTATCCGAGGGAGTTTCCTCGGAAAGACTCTTGACTGTATTAAATTTCCTTAAAGTCCCCCCGAGAATCGAACATTTCATCCCACGTCGGATCAGAGTGCTAATGGAACTGGTAAGACTGGAGCTTCGAAACGGGTTCTATGTTTAATGACAGTGCTGCTGGATTGAATTAGGGGATGGTTACTTGTAGATGACCGAAATAGGGTTCAAGTAGGTTTTATATATCGATATGGTTCTTGTATTATAATAACGAAACACCTAGTTTTGGTTTTAGAAACGAAACTGTTCGCACTGGGACAGGGTTCTAATAGAACTGGTACGCTTGGAGCTCCAAACTGGGTTCTGGCGAACGACAGTACTCGAAAGAATTAGGGGATCGCTATATGCAATAATTACATTTACTTTTGTTTTTAGAAAAAAATTGTTCAAGAATCCTATCCAATATTTAACCTTCGCTAGAACCGAATTATAACGAAACTGATACGCTTGGAGCTCCAAAAGGAGGTTTCATGAACTGTATTGATCCTGACACTATATACTTTCGCATCATCTTCTTCTTATTAATCCTGTTTCTATCACAGTTAAGTTTACGAACAGTATTTCTTGTCGAACCTAATTAATCGTGATTATTATCAACGGTTTTGCGCGGTTACGTTCTCAAGGATCGAGCTGCGACTTTCTTTCGCGCCGTTTTCAGAGCGAAGAACAGGCGTCTCTGTTGTATCGAATCTCGAAGAAACGGAGCACAATGTACTAAACAATCCTGACCTACATAAGCTGTTCACGGGCTTCCGAAGCGAGAGCCTATCCTGACCCAGATGACCGCGAGCGCGTTAACTTGTTGCGAGCGGAACGGAGCCTCCTTCCCCCCCCTCCTTCCCCCGGAAGCGGAAGCCCGGAAGAACAGATAAGGGATCTGAATTATGGATACAGTTGTCGCGATAATGCCCGACGACGTCTGGATCCCATCCATTCGATCACGACGAACGGCGTTGTTTCACTTCCACCTATTGTTTTCTTTTGTTCGCTAATTACAAAGAGAAATTCTTTGACTGTCGGGGTCGAGTTCGATGTAATTTGTATCGTGAACGGCGAGAATGTCACGATCAATAAGCGAACGGCGCCAGTAATATATTTTGAAACACTAGAACTACACTAATCGGCCGAAAGTATGGGACCAGAGTTGATGAGTCATGAAATATTAATTGATTGTTCCGTTACGATGTAATATAAAAGTTACGAAATCAGTAGATATATGAATTCTTTTTAATCAATTTTGACACGTTACTTTTATCAATCTTTGTAGAATAGTTTTTAGTTTCTTTAACTATCTGGTCTGGTTCTATACTTTTGATTGGTAGTATACGTATAAAAATTGTTGAAACGATGGAATACACATTTCAGTATTTTACTATCGCTGAAATCTTGAAGGTGCTTTCTTAGGTATTCTGGTCGATCTTTAATTTATTGTATATTTTACATTATACTGTATTATATATTACAGCTATCGATATAATTATAGAATTTAATTTAATACACGAGGATCGTGTAACAGATAAACGTCGATTCCAAATTAAGAATAAACCGACGAGAAGGAAATGAATCTCCCTGGAAATTCCCATTTTTCCTGGATGATTTCATGAAAATACAGACTAAAAGTAAATTGTTCCGCATGTTTGCATGTTCCATAAACCTGTAAATATCCACTGTCTATTATTGAACTGGTATGTATATGAAAAGCCTTTTTCCAGGGGAAAATTGAAAATATCAGTCGTGGTTATCCTTTCGGAACGAAGAAAGGCCAGAGTGTCGGAGGGAAAGGTTGAACGGGGGCAATTGGCTCGATTGGGAAACGTGATTAACGAGCAATTAGGGACCGTAGTGTCAATCGCTAAAATTAACCTTTGCCTCGCGTGGACCGGATTGCCTGTTAACAAACGGCTGAAAGAGGCTCGGGGAGGCTAATCGGTTCACGGACGTTCGACTTGGACGCTGAAGCAACGGCGTGGCTGCCTGTTCGATAAACTAGTCGTTCCCTTCCCTCTGCCGTGGAAAATTCGCTTTCCATACAATTAGAATTTCCCACGGTTGATTAAGGGATTGGGTAACGATTTAATAATAATAATAATAATGATAATAATATTTACTTTGACTGGAAAAATCCTTTGATACAAAGGATACAAAGGTTTAACTTTTTTCTAATTCATCTTAACTAATTTCAGAATTTTTTAAAATTCGACCTCCAGGGGGAAAAGGTGTTCGAATGAACAGGGATAAAAATAATAACATACTACATATTCTTTCTTCATTTTCTTTCTCACAATTCAATTTGAAAATTGTGCTTAAAAAATAATTGTACCAAATCTCGAAATCTACCCAAGTGTGGAGTGTCGTATAAACACTTATTTATCTAAAAAACGATTGATCCATTTACAATCGCGCGTTGATTACTTGAATCTGTCCACAATAGTTCTATCTATTGATATGAAATATTAACAGGGGATATAACACTTCACCGCCATCATAAACAAAAACAAGACAGCTTCGAGCGTATTGACCATTAAGCCGCCATCGTGTTCGCGTGATCGAACGATCCTCGTCGGATTCCCGTCCAGTCCGTGGCTCTCTCGGTGTCCGTGCCAGGACAATGGTCCATTAGTCACGTGGGACACGTAGCAAAATATCGGCGTTGGACAGCGAGAGAGTGGCTGGACCGGCGAGATCGATTCAAAAGCTCGGAACCGACGCGCCTCGGGTGGCCGACCGCTTTTCAACCGACAATGGAAAAACCAACCGGTCGTCCACTCTTCGTCCCAATGAATTCCAGAGCTGGACCGAGGTCGATCCTTTCTCGATGATTCACGCTCGAGGAAGTCATCCGGAATTCCAGAAAATCGTGCACTTTCCTGTATACGTCACAGTAAAAGCGTGGTTTTTTTTTTATTTCTGGTAAATATATTCATTTACTGGATAATGCATACATTTCCTAGAATACTTCAGTAAAAGCATAATGTCGAAAGTATAATTTTGTAACATATAGATATTTTTAAAGAAGAAAAATGTAAAGTTTATTTGATAGTTTGGGGATCTTTTTTAAGAACATTGGTTGGTTTTATTTAATAAATATAAGAACATGGGTTATGTTTTTATTTAATGCACTTAGGAAGAAACAATTGTAATGTAAAATAAATACTTCAGTTACATAATTTAACAGAAAATTGGTGGTGAAAATGAATACCATACATTCAAACTGTATCTATTTATTTTTAACTTTTACTGTACATAGGATTTGTGGTTCTTGTCAATAGACAATTATCTGGTTCGTTATCTGGCTTCGAAACTAGGTAATATCCTATAGACATAGTCGTGGTGTTCGTCATTCAGAAAATTGGATATTTCAGACTGACTAATCGGCAGCCGGTTGCTCAATCGCGGTTTCAGTCGTGACTCATCGCCCGAAGGAATTTTAAGAACGGTGGACCGTTCCACCCTGGCAACGCCTGTGTTCCGTGGAATATCCGATCGTTTTGTAATTGGACCGAGAGCGTTTACGATCGTCATTGGTGATCACCGGTGATCGGCGCCATTAACTAGTCGATTGTTGAACGGTAACTTGCGCAATTCCGAGCACAACATGCAGCTGAGTAACGATCTTTCACCCTTTAACCCCTTGCCTTATAACATCCTGTCAGACTCGTGTTGACGAATACAAAAATTTTTTTACGAATACAGAATTTATTTTATTCCTGGGAAATTATTGACGATAAAGATCGAAAGGGTTAAGAAGATTATATACCCTGTGATGGAATTCGAATAATTTAACAACCGGTTCGGAACTTCAGCGTCAGCTACAAAAGTGTGAAAACAACAAACTTATAATGAAAATTTTATGACATAATTAAGTAAAAAATATTTCAAGTATCTTTTTAAGGGAACTGTTAGGAAACGGTTCCACCGAACCGGTACGAATCGTCTGAATCCCACCGCTGACTATACCTAATAGTTTCCAGTCGTAAAACAAAATAATTAACCAACACGCGAATAAACATCTTTGCCTGTTATAGCGAATGTATTAAAAATAACGAAAAGTATTCGATAATAAACACAGACAGTTCTGTCCGAAAAAAAGCATGGCGATCGTTTCTAATTTCGCTAGCGATTGCCATCGGGCGTAACAAGATGGCCGCCGTCGAAGCGAACCGCGACACTGGCGCGTCTTCGCGAAAGAAAGAAAAAATAATAAAGTCTTCTTGGTCCTCAACGAAGCCAGGGACGCGAAAAAATCTGGTGTACAGTTATATTCGCAGACTGGTCATGCTCTCTTGACTGTGACCGAGGACTGCACCTGGACACGCGAGGCGCGACGCGATGTCGCAATTTGTTCCCTCTGCCCCACACCCCTACCGACTATACAGGATGTTCCATTTAAATCAACTCACTCGAATATCTCCGAAACAGTTGACGATATTAAAAAATGTTTCGAACGGAAGTTAAATGGTATTAGAGGACCCATTTCCTGATGAGAGTAACGTTTCTCCATGTGAACGCGTAGAGGTTATATGAAGGTCAACTTTATTTTTTTAACTGGAATCGTATATTTTTTGATGCACCACTCGATGCTACTCGTTATTCCGTACATGAAGTACTAAGTCACTTATGGGGAATTAGTACATTAAAAAATATACGATTCCATTCTAAAAAAACAAAGTTAACCTTCGTATGACCTTTACACGTCCACATAGAAAAAAGTAACATCATAAAGTGATAAAATACTCTGGTTTTATTTAACCTTTGTATGAAACATTTTTTGATATTTTAAATGGAACACCCTGTACAACATACAAGAGAGATGCCGGAATTAGTGTTGCGCCGCTCCCTTTCCGCTCGGTATAGAAACGCTTCGAGTCCTTCCGAATCCCGCGGATCGACGGTGACGTCAATTAGACGTTCCTTTAATTTAATGCAACATGTCCCTCGGTGTCATATTGACACAGTGTTAAGGAATTTATATAATAAAGAAATAAATGGTTAAATTTGCAAATTCTTTAAAATAAAATTCGCAGAGCCTCGGTTAAATTTAAAAATGTGTCAAATTGACACAAGGGACGGATTCACGCAACTTTCAAGGCTGACTGTCGTCGAAGAATTTCCTTTATTTTCCACGAGAGAGAAATCTCGTTAGCGCGCGAAGGAACGGGAGTTGTAGGATTGAAATGGACCGAACGTGGGACGATTGATGGTGTATTGAGCCGTGGAGGTAATAAATAGGTATATATTTACGGTGAATTCCAATCGTTGCATTTGATAGCGACCAGGATTAATAGATTAATATCGATTACGAAGTGCCTTGAACCGTCGTGTGTTTCAGAACGTCGTGTATTCAGAATAATGGTAAAACGTGGTAAAAAGAAAAAAATGGTAAACGCAGGATTAAAAAGATTTACTATAACCTTACTACTATACGTTTATTCTCTTGTAAAATTACTATTAAAAACGATTACGAGGGACAAACTACTTTCTTAAAATCCCAGTAGCAACATTGGTCCAATGTCTCCCTAGATGACAGAATATACATCTATTCCTAAGTTTATTTTTACCGTTCCCCTCGTACCTCCGTTTTCCGTATCGATCGCTGATGTTACATAAAACAGTCGGATGAATCACGTAGATAACAGCACGAACTCATCGTGGCGCGCGACGAGAATCACATTCAACATTGGCGATGATTCGTGATGTATATAGTCGGTCGATCTACCTGGCCGTTCTCGTTCCACTGTGCCACTTCGTTTTTAGACCAAAAACCTCTGGGTCCGATATCGTTCTACTCTCATTCACAGCCTCCTTCTTAGATTGTTTCTTGGAACATGATTTCGGTGGACGATTCGTTCCACCTTCGACTCGAAATCGTTTGAGAGGATCGAACGCTTAGCGGAGAACGGAGTTGGGCAGAATTTTATTCGAATAATACGCAGTGAAAAGCAGCTGTATCTAACAAAATTAAACATTTAATGAGATTAAATAGTTGTTCGACAAATGTCGACTCATTCATAAAGAAGTATTTAGATTGTCGTTCTGATCTTTAAACATTTAATGAGATTAAATAGTTGTTCGACAAATGTCGACTCATTCATAAAGAAGTATTTTATTACAAAAAATTGAAATTTCCACGTTTAAACGATAAAAAATCACGAAATACATTTTTATCTTTTATTCGTTATTCGAAACTTTTTATCTAGATAATTAGTTTGCACATCTCTGGTGGAGAACGGAGTCCTTTCGGTTGCTTGTCGTCGGAGCGCAAGGGTGAATGGGTTGAGGAAGGGTTTAAAGGGTTTTCGACGTTACATACCTGAATGGGCGACGAGGTCCCATCGAGCCTGAGAACCGACAGAGGAACCAAAGGAAAGAATATGATAAAAAAAAGAACGTGTTTCCCCCCTGAAGGCGAGGCGGGTCTCGTTGACGGAGGCCGCTGGTTGCGTAAGCGCATAGCTCGACCGGGTACCCAGTTCCCTCCGCTTCCCTCATGTGTGTGCTTCATTCACTTTCCATATTTATCCGCTCGGAAGGTTAACCTTCGACTGGACTTTACGGGAACGGCTGAAATTCGACCTCGACACCGCGCCAGAGGCACTGGAAGGCCGTTTGTGATATCAGATTCTGGGGCACGAGTCGAGAGATGTGGGAACGATTGATCTACCTCTCGATCCTTTCGTCGTGTATTAAAACGATATGTGTATGTATCTGGACCAGAGAGCCAAAGTGTATTGAGTAACGCTTTTCGAACTCCCGGGGAGAGCTAATACAAAGGTGCGAAAACCTTGCAACTTGGGAACTATATTCAGAACAGAACGAAAAGATTTTTATCATCGAAAAGAGTGAAAAAACTACATATCGATCCTAAGACTCACGCAATTTTCATTTCTCGGTATCGTTATTGGTTTCGGGAGCAAAGTCGCGTGAAAAGGAGACCGCGTAACGGTGATTATTCGCAAGCGCTTATTATCTAAACCGTTTGGTGTGTGGCTTGGTGACTGCATTAGCAAAGAGGCTACCGTCGAACAGCAGCGTCACGCGGTATCCTTCGGTCTTTTTCCACCAATTGTCGTCCACACGTTGTACACGCTACTGTTGAAAATTTCAATACTGTGCACTCTGTACCCAGAACGCGCCTGTGAAACTCGTTCGAGAGACACGTAAAATCCGGTCGCGAATTAACCCCGCTCCGACCAGTTCCGTGCGACAGAGGCTCGAACGAGGCGACGCTTAAAGGCGAATTTTCAACATTTCGGAAGCGTAACTAGGAAATCTGATAAAAGGTAACAGATATTCGTGAGTAATAATCGTCTTTCAGGAGCTTCAATGCAAAATTGTTGTCCTTCGTCTATTTTTAAGATTTCGTACTTTGAATACGTTAAAGGCGAATTTTCAATATTTCGAAGGCATAATTGTGAAATATGATATAAGGTAACAGATATCCGTGGATAATAATCGTCTTTCAAGAGCTACAACGCAAAATTATCTTTCTCCTATTTTCAAGATTTCGTACATTGATTCGCTTAAAGGCGAATATTCAACATTTCGAAAGCGTAACTAGGAAATCTGGTAAAAGGTAATAGAAATTCGCTAATAATATTCGTCTTCCAAGAATTTGAACGCATTATCTTTCTTCTATTACAAGATTTTATACGTTGACTCGCTTAAAGGCGAATTTTCAACATTTCGAAAGCGTAGCTGGGAAATCTGGTGAAAGGTAACAGATATTTGTGAATAATAATCGACTTCCAAGAACGTCAACGCAAAATAATTGTTCTTCTACCCTGTTCAAGAATACGTGCGTTGTCTTATTATTAAATAACACTCAATAGAATGCGGATTTTATGCATTAGTAGCCTCTACATATTATTATAGTGACTCTGACTATAGACTCTATAGCGTTCACAGAGTCTATACTCCGTGAATTACAACAGAAGATAAAATCTTCATCCTATGCAATGAGTTTTCTATTTTTCTCCGAACCCAATAAAATAATTAAAAGAAGTTACATAGAAATCGCTACGTTTGCTTACGTTGTTACGAATCATACTGGAAAATGTAATTTCGCATAATAATCCGCGGTTTAGTAATCACTATTGCAATAATTATCTAAGTACATACGATATTAATCCGATTGAGGCTGACGAGTAAAATCGTAAACGTACCGATTCGTTACGTCTACGGATAAACAAGCCATTCATTTAATTCCTTCGTCACAGTAAACGCGTTCCACGTCTTCCGAAGACTCATCGTACTTCCTGGCGCGAACATCTGTCAGTTTGATTCCAGCGGTAATTAATATTACGATTCGAATGAAAGAGCCATGGACGGACAGACAAACACCCTGGGAATGTTCTCGAGTCGGGAAAAACATCAGTGAATCATCCGTCCCTCCCGTTTCGCGATTCGTTCGTTGCGCAACCTCGATCATTCAAACGACTGCCAGTTAACGCGCCCGTCCCCGTCTGTTGCAGGTACACGCAGATGACGCGATGACGCTGCATTGGTGGATGCACTGGTTCTGGGTTACCGCTCAATTTCTCGGTACGTTCCGTACAATCCCGTAGTAAATCAAGGGCAACGAGCGCGCGCGCGTTGGTTCGCAACGCGACTTCCGTGCGTGTCGGTTCGTCAAACGGCTGCTTTCGCGCCGTCCATCGGAAAGACGCGTTAAACGCGACTCTCCCGTTCACGGTCCAGATAAGATTCGAGGAGGGAGAGAGGTGTACGCGTGAAATCGCAAACGGAAGCTATCCTCCCCGACCGAAGGGGCGGGGGGGGGGGGGGCAAGGGATCTAGAATCCGCGATCCTCGACACAGTTTTTCCTCCCATCCACCCTCTCCGCCCCGAGCTGGACCTTGATTCTCCTGTGTGGAAGATATTGACGAGTTTCAGAATTTCGTATGCAGTAAATTCTCGATGAGTGTTCGAAGGCTCTTGGACAGTGATAAGAAGAGTTACCCAGGTGTAACGTTAATATTTTTAATGCAGTTTATAACAGTGACAGTGCTTGGGATTCTGAAGCCAATGATATTTGTTTTATCTGCATCTAGCCGTTAGTTTATCAAATATTTCATGGTCCGTGCCAAAGAGCCTTCGGGCACACATCGAAGATTTAATGTACCTATTCACGGAACTCTCCCGCGAATGAACAAAAACAAAAGTAATATGTATCTCTAATCGTTTGTATTCGATGTTCAGTGATCTTAGGGAACCCAGTGCCGTCGACCACGACGGAACCACGTGTCCAGAGCTCGGAAACGACGCCGGAAGTCTCCATCATGGACACGGGAACCGTGGTGCCGCAAAGACAGAGCTTTCGTGTCGCGAAAGCGATCGGTTTTCATCCGTCCACGAACGCAGCGATGGTCCTGGACAGGCTGTCGTCAACCACCGTCACGAGCCCCTTGGAGCCACGGGGGAACGTCGTCGTGACTCCTGTCGCCGCGGAGGACTTCCGGCGCAGCGGTGTCGGTAACTCGAACGATACGGCCGGTAAGGCAGGGAACTACGACAGGATACGTAGCCCAGTGACGAAGAAGGATAGCAAGATCACGTGGATCCTGACGACGAACAAGACCGTCAGGTCGAAGTACGAGCAGGAGGAGAAAGTCGAGGAGGAGGAGATGATTGGGAACCGGAACGACAGCGTGGACTTCGTCGAGGATCTCACGGTGCTGCCTCTTCAGGAAGAGGTGTCTAGAATCAGGCTGGTACTGAACAAGACCAAATCATCGACGTTGTTGTCCTCCTCCTCCTCCTCTTCGTTAGCCTCCTCGTCCGCTGGGGCTTCCGGTATCAGGACGTTTAACAGGTCCGACGACGACGTCGAGATCGACGAGGAGCTGGTCGAGCCTCAGCTGTTCGCCACCGCTGCGTCGATCCTCGAAGGTGATCAGAGCACGATCTCCCTATTAGTTTCTAAGCGAGGAAAGAGTTTAGAGTTTACGAAGTTTAATGTTATAGAAGCAAGAACGTAGTGAAATAATCAAACACACTATACTATCATCTACCGAATAGCTATTTATTACAATATTTAAGCAAATTTTATCACGATTACATTTCCGTGATTGATATTTCAGTTGGCGTGAGCGAGCCCACGCGACTTAGCCGAGCGAGAAGCGCGTTTCCCAAAGATTTCCAAAGGGATCAGGTCCAAGAGGATCATATACCGGACTACAACGACGGCGAGAACTCGAAGCAAGAGGGCGTCGCGAGATCCACCGTGGACATCGCCGCCATTACCGGAAGCTGTCTGGCGACCGTTGTTTTGCTAAGCACAATGGGCAGCCTCGGATTCATTATGTACAGGTAATTAGCTCAGTGTAGAGCGTCGGACTGCTCCAACTACTTAAATAGATGCTAATGAATGTCTGTTGCAGGCGTAGGTACCTGAATCCACCGCAGACCCTGAACAGCGATAAGTGTAGTAACCCCGATAGTTCCGGATATATTGACGATTCCACTATTCGTGTAAGTATGCAGGACGGTGGCTACAGAAAGATACCGCTTGGGGTCCTTCTTAATTTCGATTTCAATAGTAGTGCATGAAGGGTACAAGATACAGTAAATCATCGATGACTGTTCAGATGTCATCCACACCACTGTGGAGGAGAGGGGAATTCCGTGGAGTCAATCAAACGCCCAGTGGAGGGAATGACGTCCGAACACTCATCGATGATTCACTGTAGCTTGTGTCATTAACAAGTCCAGATTGCAAGGCCCTTTCGGGAATTGATTTTACACCTGGTACTGATCCAAAACCCCGGTTCTTGCAGGATAATTCCGAGGAGATGTACAGTTTGGATAACGACTCGTTCCTAAATTCGTTGGAGGCGATGACAATACAGAACTACTGGACGGACAGTGTGAAGCACACGAAGCTATGACAAAAGAAAATAATCCAGCCGGTGAAGAGGATGGAAACGTTCAGTATTTCTGACGGTGAAGTGCACGAACAGATTTCATTGTTGGAGCAATAGTACTTAAAAAAAAAACTCGACGCGTGCCGGACAATTTTTTGAAATCGGTACACGAACTGGAAATGGAATACTTTCCGGGTACACACCGTAACTTTTTCAATTTTCACTCCGATTTTTCGCGAAGTTTCGCATAGAGCGAACAAATCGTGTTTTTTTATCCGTTCACCCGCAGGTATCCTAGGCGTGTACAGGCGCGAGGTTTTCGAGGGAAGAGCAGCTGACGACACATCAAAATTACAGGACGCGCGCACGCATTCCTATAGTCGTGTTGGTAGTGGTATCGGGCGCGCGCGCGCGCGTGTTGTGTGCTTCGCGTCGTGCATCGATACGCAACACAGAGTATTCTTCTATAACGCCTGGATTTTGATTTTGTCAGTAGCACCGTTCCGTAATATATTTTTCTACCGCGATAATAAACCGATAGGTGTGAATGTTTTACGGGGATGACAGCGACGCCGATCGCTTTCGTTTCGAGCGGCAGTAAAAAAAACGAAAAGAAATAATTGGTCAGTGCAATAAGAAATGTACTTTGTCGATGGGATGGTTAACGAACAATTTTTTTTTAGGACAGTAAGTACAAATAAAACTATTAATTTTTAGCTAGGGATAACTAGGGAAGAAAGTGGCAGAGAGAGCAGGGAGGAGGAGAGAGGTGATTTAATAAGAATGAATTCCTACGAATCGTCGGAGAATACTTCCAAACTGTACAGGATAACCCAGCTGACTTTATCGCCAAAGTCATTTTCTTTTGTTTGGGGTATTTTACATAGAAACTAATCGGTATGATTTTACAATTGAATATCATTTTTATTGACTTTGAATAATCACCTTGAACCGCGAGGTGAGAAACTTCTGTTAAGAATTGATATTTCTTCCGAAGGAACTGTAAAATTTCGTAGCAGAAAGGTTCTACTGTTATAATGCGTTCAACAGTGATAAAGTCAACGGGACAGCCTGTGTACATGTAATTATGAACTTCTATTTGTACCAGTAATATTTAGCTATCTCTTCTTAATTCGAGATCCAGCTTGAACATTTCTCACGGTCTTCGAACTTGAAAGAGTACACACGGTTCTAATAGGGTAACAGAAATCAATTGATTTGCTTGCACATGTACGGTCGACTTGAAATACATACAATATTTTCGACACGCAATCGGGCTAACGAAAGGATCGGACCAAATACATAAGTAGTTTGTAGCTTTACGCCTTTATAACATATCCAGCAGAACATTGAGAAGAAAGCGACGACTCGACCCGTGTTTTCCACTACAACCACTTCTAGCTTGTATATATGTACATGTACGTTTACTGTACAATAAATACGGATGTATCTTCTAGGTGTGCAAGTTTTCCGTGGCGGATCTCGACCGCCGTCCTCGAAATACGATTTACGTTCTAGTAGGAAGTTAGTGGCATGTTGTTTCAAATATATTTCTATACCAAGCCTCGCGCGTTCGAGGAGAAGAAGAGTTTATTGTGATAGATTGTAGCGTTTAATAAATGTAAAATAATCACCGATTCGTCTAATGGTACCGGTTGTGAATAAACCACTCATATATTATTAATGCTTCGAATTTCCCCTCTTACTTTTCTAGGCCAGCTCCTTGCAAGTATGCAATCCTACTACTCTCCTGTTCCCTTTTATGTCATCAGATTAATGAAAATGGTGGCACCACCTAGAGAGATCAATTCGGGTACCAACTGGCTAATAACTTGGGCATGGTACCATAGATATCGCCACGAGTTTGTTTGGTTATTTCGTCATTATGCAGCGAATGGCACAGTGGTACCCAGTGGTACCATCAGATGTCTGTTCTTATATCTATGTACATACCTCGTTTGTGATAATGCCCAACAATGTGAGCTTTATCGGGAACGTAGGGCATGACACTAAAATGGTATGTAATGGGTTTTCAAGCCCCAAAATTTCGGAACATGAAAATACATCGCATATAAAATTCATCCTTATATCTCAATTATGATTTAATTTGTTAGCTGTTGTCGTAGACAAGAGATAGCAAGTCCTCTGAAAGCAATCTGTCTCTTTCTAAAGTTGGACGTCGGCCCAATTTGACGCGCAGTCTATACATTGTATGTCTATGGCTGTTGTTAACTTTCGAGTCACAAAGTGTGACGTTGTGACTTAACCGGTTTGCCGTCAGAAATCCGTATTTAAACCGCACACGCTGGTGTCGATGAAATGTCAAAGACCTCGTTCGCATAAAATCCACGCGGTATGATCGAAATTGCGCTGTCACAATCGTAATTTCGAAGCAGCGCGTTTCCGGATCAAGTAAAATCGACGTGTACAGTTTAATTCTAATGAGGTGGCGGATCGTGTTATAAACATTTTCACAGAGAATTTTGAAAATGCAGTGGCCGTCGTTGAGCTTGATTTTCACGCAAATATTTCTAGCTTACATTGTTTATACGATTTACAGTATGTCACTGTTATTCGTGACACCGTCTTGCGAGGATGGCAAGCCGTGTTTGAAGTCTTACTTGAACCAAAAGCCACGTCTGCAGCTGCAGATTTACAGTTCCGTTGAGAAATATCCAGCTGATAGACAGCAACTAGATTTCATTTACAGCGCCAGAGATTTTAATTACACGCATTCAAACAGTTTGTGAGTATACATTTACACAGACTGTTTTTGTTTACATATACGTGATTTTTTTTCTTCCATTAATTTATTCTATTCTCTTGGTGCACATTGTTTTTTTCCATTTTAACAAACCATTTAACAGTAATAATAATAATCAAATGATGATATCTACTCCAGTCCAGTGTCTTTGAATGTTCCACGTAAAACAAGAAACAATGGGACATTGTTCCTCCATTTTTTCATTGAACCCAGTTCTAATAAACATCGCGAAAGTATCATGGATGTAGAAAAAGTAAGTGCACACAGAGATGTAAGTTAGATTTATATGAATGTTTAATTTATGTATATTTTAGGATCCATATATATCTTACACCGCTATTGAGATGACACAATATGTTATTCCTAAAGCAGAGGCTATTAATTTGTTGGGAGAGAAGGATTCAAATGCAAAGAAGAAAAAAGAAACGTTTCTACATCCTGTGACACACATAAAAAGCCGTATAACATTTACAATAATGACTGATGATATAAAACTTCCTGTTCACAATGTACCTGCAGAACTTATACATCACTTAAAGTGCGTAATTAATAATTCTATTTCTGCAGCCATCAGTGCTTATGAAACTAATTCTAGACAAATGTTTGCTTTTGTAGGATTGTACAGGGCAGAACATTTCTACCTATTGTTAAAAATGATTTCCTACAAACTAGACACAGTGATTTAGTGAGACTAATGCCGCACAATAATACAGTTAATATGACACTGCAGTATTCACCAATTTCCCTTGGAAAGTTGAGGATGTTGTTGCACGTTGAAGGTTCTATGCAGACTATGAAATATCTTGGATTTTCTGACAAAGATGTAGACGAAGTTAAAGGCATTTTTGCAGATACTAACATATATCTTTTAGGAGGAACATTCTTCATTGCAACCATTCATGTACGTACGCATTGCAATAACTAAGAAACAATGTAGACTAATTTAGTATTATGATGTTCTGCATTATCACAGTTGCTGTTTGATTTTCTTGCCTTTAAAAATGATGTCAGTTATTGGAGGAGGAAAGATAATCTTGTTGGCCTTAGTAGATGGACTGTTGTTTGGAGAGGGATCAGTCAGACTGTTGTATTCCTCTATCTACTTGAAGAAGGTTCCTCTTTGCTTGTGCTTATGCCTGCTGGAATAGGATCTATAATTGAGGTAATATATTAAATAAAGCGCACACTAGTTTCTTGTACTTATACTTGTATTTTTTTTTTGAAACAGATATGGAAACTGAAGAAGGTGTTGAAGCTTAGACTAAACAAAAGTCACAATAGCGTGGCTGAAATGAAAACAAGAGAATTCGATATGGAAAGCATGCGTTATTTAAGCTACTTGTTATATCCTCTTGTTATTGGGGGAGCGATTTATTCTTTGCTTTATCAACCGCACAAAAGGTAATCTGATTTTATCTTCAATTTAATTAGAGCCTTTAAAAATATTGCCTAAGCATTACACGAAATTTCAGTTGGTACTCGTGGAGTATAAACTCGTTGGTGAATGGTGTTTATGCATTTGGATTTCTATTCATGCTTCCTCAACTGTTCGTGAACTATAAACTGAAATCCGTGGCGCATCTGCCATGGAGAACATTCATGTATAAAGCGTTTAATACATTCATCGACGATGTGTTTGCATTTGTAATTGTTACACCGACCGCACATCGAATAGCATGCTTCCGAGACGACACTATTTTTCTTATTTATCTGTATCAAAGATGGTGAGTCATATATTTAACGTTTATGCGAACATCACGTATACTTAGATTTTTACGAATACGATTCTTTTCAGGCTGTACCCCGTTGATAAGTCTCGACCAGACGGCGACACAATTGGTGAAGAATCTGTCGATTACGGGAGCTCGAGTAAAAAAACCAATTAAATACAATTTAGAGATAAAAATGTTACATAGGGTTAAAATTATATTTTTCACTGTTTGTGATATATAGTAAGACGGTGATAACTTGTTGACATGTGAAATCAACATGACGTATTTGTTAATGAAACGTATAATATCGAGCGTGGCAATGTTACATTCTGACGACGAAATTACACAGATGGCAGTATTAATTATAAAAAACACATTCGGCACAACATCTTTTGAATATATTACCATTGTTTCTTTACAGGAATTTTTTATATATAAGCGATTTGGAAATAGAATGAAAATGTGAGATTGGATCGTGACACATATAGATTGGTGTTTTATTTCAAAACTTTCTAGATTACACTAATAATAGAAAATCACGTCTATTTCAATTTAATTTATACAAAATTAATCAAATCTTTTGTCGTACAAACATTGATGTTCCGTGAAATTTGTTAAATTGACTTTCAGACACTGGTAAGAATTACAGAAATCGGTGTATGATTTCGTTACATAATCGTGACCAAGGTCACTTAGTATAGAGTTAAACCACTGGAGTGGTAATGGATGCTGCTTAATTTCCTACTAGTATAGTCTTGGATGTTCTAGTAGACAGGTGTCTCTTGGAATGACACTTTATAAATATTTACATCCAAGACTATATATAAACAATCCGATATCAACTGTGTCGACGGCGAGTAATATGTATTGTTAGAAAGTGTTTTACGTATATGGCACTAAATTGTATCTACTGGATTAGCTGATAAGCAAATCTTTTGGAGAACTATAAAGAGTAGCCATCTCTGATAAAGATTATAAAGATTAAGAATCGTTTGAACTTTGTGATAAGAAATATTGAAGTCTCATTCAGTTGTACATGGTGTGATGAGCTTCATTTTCATGAAACGTTAATTGAAGCATCATCATTCTTATTTGAAATAAGAATTAAAAATGATCAGCATTTGGTTTCTTATGAAAGTTACACTTTCCATTCTGGTCCCATTGTGGCTGTATTTTTGGCTGAATAAAACTGCAAAAAGAAAGTGTTCGACAGGGTCGTGTTCAAAATGTGTAATTCCTAGTAAGTATATACTATTATTTAAAAGAAAATCAATTAATGTCAGACTTCAGCAATGCGAATTATTTTTAGGTATCAATTTCTTACTGAAACATTGGTGGGCGGAATGCTGTCTCAAAATGCGAAAGAAAAAAGAAACGAAGTCGACTAAGAATAAAAACAATCAGCTAGAAAATTCAAGAATAAAAGACAAAGATGTAAATATGAACTGTGTGGCTCAGCTATCTATTACAGATTTTCGGTTATTTTACAGTGATTATGATTTTTTATAGAGTAGCGACAGCATGCTTTTTTACGGTGCAGATCAACACGGGAATTCTCTACATATAAAATTCTCTTACAGAGGCTTTAAAAAAGTAGAAGCGTCGTTGCACCTTACAACGTCTGACAACCGTCTATACGTTTTGCCTGGTACAGTATATGTTTAACAACAATTTCTCAATTCGTTAATACAAAGTCCATTAAATGCTTCGTTTCAACAGTGTATCCAGATACTGCTTTGGTCAGCAGTTTCAATCAAGTATGGACAGCAGCAGGTCTTAAAATTGAACCATTAAAATCCCAAGAACGTTGGAGAATAGTCTACAACGGTATGCTTAGGAACATTGCCCACGGTGATGAATGCAGTGACGAAAATATTGAACATGTTCGTTTGAACTTCCTGTAAGATAAATAATCTTGATCGTAACTATCAGTCAACTTTACTGAAAATTAAACACTTGAATCCTTTATCTAGATTTATTGCAAATTCGAAACCATTAAAATGGCCAGAAGATTGGAGCCCTAAATTGCACGCTGACGCGCTAGCTCATGAACAGTGGAAGAGTCCAGAGTGGATAAACAAAATGTACTGCATAATCGTATAAATTATTCTGTTGTTTCTGGATATAATACAATGATCTGAACCTTTTCAGAAAACAATTGGATCATACAGGCGCTGATTATTTTGGATCTTTGTTAGGTCAAATAAAATATAATGACGGAGCTATTTCTACCGTGTATTTGCGAGGGCTTCACCAGCATCGTTGGGGACAACATGAGTCTCAAGAGTTCAATGAATCTGTTACATTGTTCGGCGTGATGTTGCATGGAGCCTTGTACTATCTGAATACGAGCAGTACGAAACACAGTTTTCCAGAGTAAGTGAAACAATGTGTCATTTGCGAAAAGATTTCTAATGTTCCATTACTTGCTTACAGGATACGGTGTGGACAATTTAGACACAGTAGTGAAGAGATACACATAATGGACAGTATGGGACTCGAATTATCTGATTTCATGCAAAAAGAATTTACGGGGAACTCGAAACACAGAACGTGGTTCAGAGGTTGTTCACAGTTCATATGAAAATATAGTTTGAAAGTTTATGTACATAATTGTTACACATTTAATTTTAGCTGAAGGTAAAGATTATGATATTTCTGTGAAGTGCACTGATTCAGTAACCGTGTATTATGGACAACCATGGAACTGGTTAAACACGATTATTCCAGTGGAATTGGAACTCAATGGAAAACCAGGTATTGGTATCGAATATATCTTAAAAGATTGTTTATAAATTTTGTAAAGTTTCACTCATAATGTTTTAATAGGTGTTGGACTGCTGCAGTTATGTCATTCGTATAACGGGCTATACAAGGGAAAAGCACCTCCTAAATTGCAATATTTAAAACAACCATATGTACACGTGGAAAGAAGCGATTATGTTGTACGTTTTGACGACGGAAAATGTCAAAACGAAAATATTGTCGGCGGAAAAGGATTCTCACTTGCAGTGTTAACTTCAATTAAAGACGGTGATGTAAGAACTGTAAAAAAAGCTCGTCGTTGCTCATCATTGATTTCTCAACACGTAACTTAAATGATCATTTGCAGTTCATTGTGCCAAAAGGATTTTGCGTTACAGTGTTCGCTTTGGAGCTGCAATTACATACACATACAGAATTGCAGAATGTTATCAAAGATATTGAGCGCGTTAGCGTTGGTAAAAAAGAGGGTGATCTACAACAGTATTGTGAAAAGTACATTAATCGCCTGCTGGTTTTATTCTTTACCGTTTGATCACTCAACAATATAGTGTTCATTGTGTGATACTTTCAGGGCGAAACAGATTATTCAGTCGACTCCTGTAGTCGACGAAGTAAAAGGAGCCATTTTGAAAGCAATGAATGACTTAGAATCGGAAAGTGGCAGTGGTATATTAAATAGATACGCAGTAAGGTCTAGTGCCGTTGGTGAAGATAGCGAAGAAACATCGGCAGCTGGTCAAAATGCAACGTTTTTGGCTATTCAAGGGGTGGACAATATAATTAAGAACGTAGCCATGTGTTGGGCAAGTTTGTTCTCGTATCAAAGTGTCAAATATAGGTAATATTTAGCTGGTGTTACATTTGTAATCCATAAATATCCTAGATTCCAACTTTGAATATTCATACATTAGAAAACATCACGGCATGTTTATAAAAGCGTCTATGGGAGTTTGTGTACAACAAATGGTGAACGCTGATACTGCTGGAGTAATGTTTACCAGACATCCAACTACCACAGATCCCTCAAATATCGTTATCACGGCTAATTATGGCCTAGGGGAGGTACAATTACACTAATATTAAACCAGTAACCGTACAAAGTGAAAATATAGTATTAATTCATACCAACTTTTTCGTTTTGTTTAGACCGTTGTGTCGGCCTCGGTTGAACCGGATACGATAATTATTCATAAAAGTTGGAATAACAAATTGACTGTGAAAAGTTCGACGGCAGGGAATAAACGGCAGAAATTGCTGGCAAACGAAAATGGATTGGTCACAGTTGATTTGAATGAGCAGGAAAATAATGAAATCTGCATATCAGAGACCATCGCTCTCCGATTAGCCGCTATTGGGATGAACTTAGAAACCCTGTTCAGCAGTGCTCGTGATATAGAATGGGCAGTGATCGGCGAAAAGATTTACTTGCTTCAAGCACGACCTATTACTACTCTGTACACGTGGACGGAATTTGAGTTAATGCACGAATTAGACAATGGCGTGCCAAGCGATACCGATATACTATCGTTCGCCAATATAGGCGAAGTATGCCCATACCCAATATCGCCTTTAAGTATCTCTGCGTTTGAAAAGGCCTACAATGATATAATAAGTGCTACATGGTTCTTTAAGGATCGTTGCTTATTTAATATCGTAGGCATGAGATACGCATTGAACTACTATAACGTGAGTTATTTCACAAACAGTTAATTTTAAACGTGTAAGACAAAGAAGGACAATATAATAACATTGTTTTTCGCTGTAGATGTTTTTAGCACATCCTCGCAAACATATTACGTTTTTGAATAAAGTTATCGACGTGGCTGTTTCTGGGAATGTTGTGTTAACGCCTGAAATTCATAAAATTGCTCTTGAAAGAAACGGTGAACCTAGTTGGTCCTTTCAGATGTTTCTAATGTATTCAATGCTTAAAGATGCAGTGCAGTGTACCGCTGTGGAAAAGGCTGCCAAACAAAATTATCAAGATTTAACTCTGAACGCAGAAGACTTCCATACCGCCTGCAGTTTATATAATGAAATTAATAAACGGTTCACGCACTACACCAAAGTAAGTAATTCGTCGTTACTAAATAATTTTAAGGAGACAATTAGAATACGTGAAATTTTCAGGCATCGCATTTTCATATGCACACATCGAGAGTCGGTGTTACTTATCAAATTTTCGCAATGACAATCTTGACGAAGGGATACGCAGACTTAATACCTGATCATTTCTCAGACATTGCTATTTTACTAGGCTCTTGTAGTGATATCATTAGCGGGCAGATAGCGACGAGATTCCAGAAAATAGTGAATTACGTTAAAAAGAGCAAAGTGGACAAAGAATTTAAGGAACTCGATCCTACGAAGTGTATCGATTGGTTGAAAGTTAACTGTCCACCAGCTGCGACGGAATTTGAGAATATTCTTAAAGAGCATGGGCACAGATGCATTCAAGAAACGGATTTCTTTTATGAACCTTGGTGCCTTCGTCCAGAGAATCTTATCACGACGCTTCAGGTAAACCAAATTACGTAGAAATGGTGCGCGTGCAGTGAGATTTATTGAATCATTAAATAATAATATCTTCACCAGACAATGGTAACGTCTCCGGTAACGAGTACCATGAAAAAGACATTAAACGTGGAGGAATCGGTGGCGTTACTGAAGACGCCGAAATCAAATTTGTCCAGGTTGATTCTGAAGAAACTCGTACCTCTTTGTAGAACAGCTGTCGTTCGTAGAGAATTGACGAAGGCGTTATACGTAAGCATTGTACACAAATTCAGGTTAGCTTACAGAAGATTGGGGAGGTTGATGGTCCTAGAGGAATATCTACCTACTGAAGATCTTATATTCTTTTTGACGAACGAAGAAATCGGACGAGTATTAAATTATCGCACTACTTCGCTTGTTCAAAGGTAAATAACTAATCAATCAAATGAAATTAAATCATTTCTGGAAACATTTGTAAATGTTTGCATATTGTGCTAGGGCCATTCGTAGAAGACTTCGTTTAGCAAAAAATTATATGGACGTTTATAAAATAACAAATGACGATATCGCCTTTTAGAACGATTTGGGTGCATCGGTGATTGACGCTTCAGTAAAGGTTCAAGGAACACCGGTATGCGGTGGCTCTGTCCTCAACAGAGCATGTGTGATCACGGATCTATTGGAAACTCACAAAATACAACATGGTGATATTTTAATTACACGTGCTACGGACATCGCTTGGAGCCCATACTTTGCTTTGTTCAGTGGCATAGTCACGGAAATGGGTGGTCTTATAAGTCATGGAGCTGTTGTAGCTAGAGAATATGGTCTGCCTTGTATAATTAGCGCCAAGGGAGCCACGCAAATGTTCCAGACAGGTTAATGAATTTATTCGATTAGCAGTTTTCTTCCATATGACTCAACTTTCACAACTAAATAAGACTAGATAGTAATACTACATTAAAATTTATACCAACTTTCAGGCGATACTGTGTTACTGGTCGCAGACACCGGAGTTTTACAGCTGGTAAAGAAATTTGACCAACAAGAAAACACAAAAACGTCCAAGTGATATCCTTTTATGATATGTTTCCGTAATAAACATCTTTTATTTATCATAGCTATCACGCGTAATTGTTTATACAGTTTTACATCACAGGATGACACTCGTTTAGTCTGTCTATGACAACAGCAATAACTATGGATAGTATAATACAGCGAATCCCGTTGTAACGGTATAAAAATATAAGGTCGAGTGTAATAAATTAATTGCTAAAGGTACTGTTACAATTATACAGTGGTAACGCGATTAGGATCGGCTACCAGTCGCAGAGTATGATTTGTGTTGCTGGAAAGACACGACAACTGCAACTGCATGGACGTTGTCACCTTCGACAACAAAATGTCGATTCGCATACAGTCTTCTTTGCTGACTGGCTGGGGTATTGCGTCCAGAGCTTCCTCGAAAAAGTTTCTGTCAATCAATGTCACTTTAAAAATTGACCATAATTATTAGTAGTTTCCAATGAATAAGATAAGTACTTTGCTCTAGTTGTACTGTAAGATTGCAATGCGTTCCGTAGAAGGACGATGTCGGTTCGTGCCTGAACAATCCCTGCAGGTCGAAATTGAGTAACACAAGACATAAGTCTCGCAAGCTCCTCTGCTATAGTCTCCACAATATGAGACAGCACTCGTTGTAATAAACCTGGGGAGACACGACGCACCTACCAAACGAAACAATTGATAATAACGAAAATCCTATTTCGTTTTTAGACAAAATCAGACGTGATCATTACTTCTGCATGCACTGCAATCAGATTCGCTAGAATTTCCTGGGCGTACGGTCTCACATGAGTTGGTTCAGTTTCATAATCCCATTCCAAACCACCTAGATACATACTGGGCTCGATCGTACCGACCAATGGGTCGCAACGACGTTCCAAGTACGCGTCTAAAAAGACAGTAGCCAATGATTCCAACTGCGTCCAGTCAGAGTTCCATCCGACAGCGTTCGACAAGCTTGGGTAATCCAGCTCCTTCAACGCATCTCCAATTTTTGGTACAATAGTATTCAATGTATAACGAATGTTACTTAATGAGATCAAAAGGCATTGCTCCCATGTCTGATAAAAAATTCAGAAGTAACGATAAAATGCAGCATCGATTTCAAAGGACTCTACCAATTGCAATCACTTATAACAGAGCTAATAGACGGATCGTTAATATCGTAAAATCAATTTTAAACAGAGTGGCGAACTTACTGGACCAGGATGTTTGCTGCTTTTGCTTTTATAGCCAGAAGGAGAACCAACTAGCTGAGAAACAGAGGATTCGTCGTCCTCCAAAGCCTCCTCACAGCCACTGAATGCCAACTGCTGGAGACATCGGTCAAACGATGTGAATAACGTTTTGACAGAATTGTAATATAATTGTTGATGAATAGGACTGGCGAACAGTGCACTTTCTCGAGGGCCACAAGCGACAGCTGTATCTCTTGCTTGCTTTGAAACTTCCATGACCATTTCCTCGAACAAATATGGCTGTTCGAAATGAACAAAATTCATATTTAACTAACAAATTTATAGATATGTATAGAAAATTTCACAAATTAAATAATCACCACTCTTGTGACGCCGCCATCTTCGTTTAAATATTCAATCTGCCAAGTTTCTTTTTTGTTTAAAGCTCCTATGTTCTTTGCTGTTTGTTTAAAAAGAGCAGCAAAGCACTGCAATCTGTTTCAGGGGTACATTCAATTTATTGCATGATATAACAGAAGAGTATGTATATTCTTAAAAGGTTAAGGTGTTTTATACCTTAAATCCAGTATAAGTTTTCCGAAAATGTCCAGCGCATCACTTGGTAAATCCAAATGAATTAATGAAGCATACATCTGTCTGATCCTACGTAAGATATGTAGAAGCCAAACTGCGTCTAAATCATTGCTGCATGTATTTCTCATAGCTTCCATGGCGTGTTGCATGCTAGATAGCACTAGAGTCTGCGTTACAGCAATTAATTGAATCAAATAATCATTGTGTCGTTCAGTAATGTTAAGTTTATTAACGTTGTGAATTTACGTTAATTTACTTTGAAAGGTGTTTGTTTCTCGGCATCAACTGCAACATGCAGCTGTCCTGTGAAATAACTTTGACCCAGTCTCCAAAGATCAGGCAGTTGTTCAACAATAATATCACAAATTGCCTCGGTACATAATATTTGTGGTGGCATATTGGTTCCAACATTTTTGTTTGATTTTGATTGTTTACTGTTCAACGAAGATTTTGTTTCGTTCAGATCGTCGCCACTTGAATTGTCTGATTCCAAATCTTCTTGTACACACGCGGTAATACTTTTCTTCAAATAATTCGCGTGTGAAACTGAAAACGTAATTATTAGTATTTTATTTGATACGAACATATTTTATGTGTACGAATACCTATCGCGTTCCAAGCTGGATCGCCTTTAGCCTCCAAATTAACAAGATTTCTAATTATCTTTTTATGTTCCTCCAAACTAAAGGGCATTTCTTCTAGTTTTTTCCTCAAAAATATCTTAAGCATGTCGACTCTATCATCGATCTCTTGTAATACTTGTTTAAAAACGTCCACCTCGGTGGTTTTAAATAAATTTTTTACTCTTGCATAATCATTAATTACAAGATCGTAATTGCCCCGTTTTATATTCTTTTCTATATTAATTGGCATACAAAAGAGGAACTTATATCGTTGCATTACAGCTAAAGCATTTCTTGTAGCATCTGCTCTATCTCTTCTTGCTAATACATCATCGAATAATTTATTAGCTTCTGACATGGATTGCTGAATAGCTTTTTCTAATTTCTCAGTAGGATCACTACCATACGTTTTTATATCTGCTTCAAACTGCTCTTTTAATAACATTATTGTGTCCAATTGTTCCATTACAGACCCTACATTGGCCTACAAATTATAAACAATGGTAAGTCAAAAGAATATGATAAGAATTCTTTTTTTTAACTTAATCACCTTCAAAAATGATAATTCACCCTCCTTTTGAGAGTTTACTTTTCTTTTAAGAAATGCCAATCCAGCTTTTAAATCTCCAAAAGTAGTGGCATGATGATGCTGTAACAGAAACCAACCAGGATGAAACTTCTCACTGGTAAGATCACCGCTTCCTTCTCCAAAAAGTTCTATTAGCTCGTCCTCTGGGAACTTTTTGCTGCAAAGAAAAGAATTAAAACATTTGTCAATTCATCATCCTAAAATGAACATACTCATTGCCCTCTACACTAAGGCCTAGAGGGTCTTCTTGTTGATAATTTGTCGGGGATAGAGTCCGTCTTTCCCACCCAAAACTTTGCAAGGGAGCTTCTTCTACCCATACTGCTGACTCTTTCATAGGGCCTATTGTTTCGTGATAACCACGAAATTGTACCGTTGATGTGCCTTGCCCTCCACCATGTGTGGTTACTATAATGTCCCCACGACCTTTGCAAGGTCCTGACCTAGCAATAATTTTGTTGGTAGATTTCCATTCCGCCGACAAAAGGCAATCACATCCGCATATTGTCAAACCTATAAGCATTTCATGTTATAAAAATACCTAATCGAAAATATTTAGAGTATTATTGTTGAGAGGGATACTAACCTACGAGATCTTGAGCTTTGTTTCCCAAGAATTCACCACGAACAATCACACGGGTTCCCGGTGGTCCTTCCTTGGGTGATACTCCCGTTACCACCGGTGGAGGACCCATCTTTACGATTCTAGTTTAATACAAAATTCTTCCTTTTCATGCAAGACAAATATCAGTCACACATATTTGACCTCGATCAGTCATCTATGATCTCGTCTAAATTTCTGCTTCAAACATGTCGCCAGTAAACTATTTAGTTTAAGAGATTGTGAAAACACTGTCTGAATCAAGATTATTAATACAAATCGAATAAATAAGACATGAAAGTATAGGCTAGAGAAAAACTGGACTTCTGTCACAATAATGACGGCTGATACCCAATGACAGTAGCGGCCATTGATGTTACAGCATTGGGATCATACTATGATCATCATAGACATAGAAATATAGACTGTGCCTTACATTTGTATATTAGTAACAGATAAATTCAGAATAGATGTAGTTTCATAAATAGTTTATCAAATCTATATGTGGGGGAAAATATACACCGCTTTTATTAAATTTACATATTTATAATTTATATGGGAGTATGAATGTTCAAGAAGAGGTAAAGAAGTTTCATATTATGTTATTCCCATTCATTACAATTTCCCTTGCGGGAATGCCTTACCGTCATGAGCCGTCTCGTAGCGGGATTCCGGGAATCGGGTGACATCCCGGCGTGCGAGTGAGAGCGGTAGAGCGAGTCGCGGTATCGGTGCTCTCCGTCGGTGTTGACGCGTGTAGAGGAATTTCAGTGGCTATGGGGGAAGGCGTGCGAGCGAGAGAGTACGGTAGAGAGTGCCGCGTATCGGTTCTCTCCGTCAGTCCAACGCACTAGTAACGTTGCGTCACACAGTTTATTGACTTAGCCGTGTACGCCGTGTACCAAGGTCGTACCATCCCGTGCAGGTCTGTGCTTGCTTCCTCA
>NW_015373934.1:1261164-1324984 GCF_001272555.1 Dufourea novaeangliae
CTAGAAATTTTCACTCACCTGTCGATATTATTTGGCTAGCAGTTTGAGCGATTCGCCACGGGCGGCGCCACCGGTCAATAAAATAGTGGTATTCCGCGATTAAATGCGATTTTAACAGTGTTCTGGTCGTTTATTGTTATTATCAATATAAGTGGAATAATCTACGTACTTTCAGCTACAAATCGAGTTCTTTATCTAAACGAAAGCTGCGCGTATAACGGTATAAGAGGTGTCCAAAGTGAACTAACCGGGGTACGCATGACGAGCTACAGTGTCAACCGTTGCAAATAAAGGGCGATTTTAACAGTGTTGTGGTCGTTTATTGTAACTGCCACTGACTGGAGATTAATCTACATTCTTTCATCTACAAGTCGTGTGCCTGGTCAAATCAAATGCTGTCCATAT
Organism: Dufourea novaeangliae; assembly: GCF_001272555.1. Classification (NCBI taxonomy): domain Eukaryota; kingdom Metazoa; phylum Arthropoda; class Insecta; order Hymenoptera; family Halictidae; genus Dufourea; species Dufourea novaeangliae. The sequence goes on from NW_015373934.1 coordinate 1,261,570, forward strand.
AACGTCGTGAGACCTGTCTAAATATGAAGTAAACAAGGAGTGCTTGACGTGACCCAGTGACTTCATCCATGTTTCCGGGACTCTGTGACACCCCAGCAACCATGTCAGTTTCTGCATATACTACTACAGCCCAAGTTTAAAAGACGTAGGCAGTAGTTAGTTTTTGTAGTAACCCGATGAATCAGACAAATATAATTGAAGATGAATATAAGTTCCTTCGATTATTTCGTGGGGTTCTTCTATGTGAAAGAAACGTGTGAGCTAGGGGCGTTGCTAGCGATCAATTTACTGTAATTTGTTAAAAAAAAAGAATTACATTGAGGTGCTGGTTTAATTTCCAGTCTGTGGCATGTAACTGTCCCTCGCGGACGAACATTATGATATATGTACATCCGTGTATCATGCGAGAACAGGGCGGTAGCATACGAATTATCAAACACAAACTGAACGTGTTCGGTTATCCCGCTACGTTGACGATTTGTGTGTCAAGTAGCTGTAATAGATATTCTAATCAAAGAGGACATACACGGTTAGACGGTTCTCGACCTACCTTAATCTTTCATTAACCGTATATACAGAGAGTGATTCTACATTAGTGTTGGACACTTTTTTTTTGCAAGTATACTCCTACACAGTGAACCTAAATGAAAAAGAATATTCTTATACCTATCAGAGACTGTTTCTTATTCCCAGTTAATAACATGCACAACTGGGTAGAAAAGGGGGTGGGGGCAAAATCCAATTTTTTTCTTGTAGGGTGGGGTAAAAGCCACTTTTTTCCATTCAGTGGGGCAAGTGCCCCCCCTACCCACCTTGGCTATGCCATGGTCGACCATCATACAACATTCTTACGATCAACAAATCGTTGTGATGCCAAACTTTCGGTATGATAAAGATAATCCGCTGGGCCAGGGGGCTACGAACGGCAGGTCACGATAGAAATAGGGTGGAAGGCGCGGCGATAGGATCGTGAACAGAAAATGACCGGTTCACGCTCGCTGGTATGCCGAGATGCATTTCTGTGTCAGTGGTAAAGGTCTAATAGCGGGGCTCGATCTCCTATTCCTTTCAGCTTTATTATAGACGCCGAGGCACCGACAATTTCATCGGGATCGCTCGCGGGGAACGAGCGTGATTGTGCGTCAGCCCACTTCTTGGCACTGAGCATTAAATATTTCATAAACTAATGGCCAAATATCATTGACTTCAGAATTCCAAGCCCTATCACCGTGCTAAATCTTAAACCATTAAAAACGTCAGTGTTACACCTGGGGACCTCTTCTTGTCAGTGGTCTGAGGGGTCTTCGAACACTCACCGATGGTTTCCTGTACTTTTATTTTCGATTTCGACCGAGTGTACCACCGTAACCAGTGTACACCATTCAGGAGTCGCCGTGAATAATCGTGGTATGCACCCATGTAGGGCGAACTCCTATTATAAGGCAACCGGTCTTCCATATTTATTATATCTTGTGGCCACGGGGGACGCGGTGGTCGGCGACGTTCGACTCGTCAAGTGTGTCACGTGGTCAATGACTTCCGTTCGTGGTGTTTTTTCTTCTTCTGTTTTTTCGACATTCCCGACACGATCCAGGAATACCGCATATCGATATCTCCTCGTTTCGGTGGACACCATAACCTAGTATGGTCCGAGATAGCACATGACGCCTTCAAGACGACTTATAAATGCGTCAGACCTAAAACAGCCGTAAAATAGGCGTCTTCAAGGCGTCATGTGCAATTTGGGGTAACTAGACTACTATATGGTGTAAGTATTATACGTTTATGGTGGACTCACGTCCGAATTCCTGGCTCTTCTCGATCGATTCGCCCTGGAATCGACGCCTGAGAAAGGCGAGAATTGAATCGGTAAATACGTTCGCAGGAAATGCCACGCGGAGATTAGCAAGATCCTCCTAATAAGAAGACACACGCCAGCATCCCGCTACCGAAACAGTTATGACGGGAACGTCGATCGCCTAGATCGGGCGCACGGCAGTGATGGGGGACCTTGGCAAAAGAAAAGGAAAGCCTCTTGATCCGCGCATCCGACGCGATACGGTCGTATTTACTAATGGGATCGATTGTGTTTGTTGTGTAGGGCAAGTCCGGAAGAGGCCACGTTTTCAAATAAAATTTTTTAATACTCTCAATATGTGTATTAATAAATAGACAATACTTCACATTCATTGAACTTTTCCGTTCATGAAAAACAAATTCCCAAAGAATGACAATTTTTCAAGACTTCGCAGCGGCAAGACCCCTTAAAAACGTTCGAAAATTTTAGAAATGATAAATATCACTTAATTATAATATTAATTAATTGTATCGAAAAACGTTTCGATGAATTATGTTGCGTTTTAAGGGACCCATCGGGAGGATACAATTTGATTTCCTTATATATTATTTTATTTTAAAATATCAAGGTGACAATGAGTTTTTCAAGGTCAATGCATCTTTTTTTTAATACCATCTTGATATAGATTTAATCTATTAAAAGAAAAGATGCGTTCACCTTGACAAAACTCAAGGTCATCTTTAGATCTCAAAAAAAAGATTAAGTAATAAAATTGTATCCATCCGATGCATCCCTTAGAATGCTACATAGTTCATTGAAACGTTTTCTGACACAACCGATGTTAACGAGTTATTTTAAATGGTAATTCTTATTGACTCAACCTGTATAATTCTCTACGATGACGTCTTCTGCTGACCACGTTGGTTGAACTAAGAGAGGTAGAGGGGGGATAGAGAGACTTTTGCCCGCAAGAATTCGGTCGAGACAAATTGCAACCGCAGGAACGCGAACAAAGGAAAAAAAAGACAGAACAACAGAAAAAAAAATGCTTTCGAACTGGATCTTTGGGGTCCGGTGGTGGACAGCGACGGAGGCGGAAGGTTGGCCAGTTCCATTGAAAATGTAGTGCCAAAGCCGCGTGGTCATTGGCCGCGCGGTCTGCCCCCCACGTGTGACCGGCAAGCTATATAGAAGGCCCCGCGTGGAATTTCATCTTCAGAGTCGAGAGTCAGTGTCAAAGGAAGTCCAGCCGAAGAGTAACGAAGTGAGTAGTTCGCCCTGGCTGCGTAACCCTTCTTCTCCTCGCTTGATCACGTAATTACAGTACATCAAAAACTTTAAATGTGTGTCGATACGATAAATCCGTGTTACATAGTCCCCTTGCATCGGTTCATCCCGAATAAGACAATCTTCGTCCATGTACACTTTTTGTTCTCCGATAGCAAATCGCTCGATTGTAATGTCCTGGAATCTTCTTCGTTCACATTTCTCTTATTTAGACAGTGCCTCCTCTATTGCTGCTTGTTAAAAATAAGGTATATAAATGTATCTCGAAGGAATTTTTGAGCATTTTACAGCTGTTTAAAATATAGTGTCAACATTTTTCAAATAGTTGAAACAAATAGTTGAAAAGTACATTTTTTTACCTGAAATAATTTTTATGAAGTATACCTGAGACCTAAGTAGACTTGTGTCTCCAGTGTAAGCATCCAAAAAGCTCATTCTGATCAGTTTCCTAATTCAACAGTTACAATTTATTGAAAACATATTGACACTATATTTCAAACACCTGTAAAATCAACGATTTAAAAAATGTTTCAAAATCCTTCCAGATACATTTATATGTCACTAAGGACAATAACATATTCAAGTTACAGTACGGTCCGAACAGTTACTCCAAAAAATGGTCCAAAAATAGTCCTTCATTTTACCTAAACATTCGAACAATCGTCCTCCAGTCCTACGAGACTTTGCCCCATGACATGCACCGTACTCCCTTCGTTTTCTCGCTTAATCGACGGATACCAGCACAGTCGCGACCGCGTTTCCCGGTAACGGTACCGGTTCGGTCGGGTTCAACAAACCGGGAGCGCTGCTTCTGATCCAAGAAGTGGGCTAGCCGGTGCGCACGACTCAGGGCGACCTTAACCGTTCTGACACACTTTCCTGGCACCGTGTGGCTTCTCCAGTCCATCTTTCGCGTTGGTGGTCGGCTTTTACTTTTCCTTGGTTTTCGGATCGAAGGTCAAGGTCCATCGTAAAACAACGGGAGCAGAAGAACTCGACCGAAAATTCTACATATAGAATATCTTTATAGGAAAGATTTTACTAGTGGTAAACGAGCATGAAAAGCTTCGCGATTTTCTGCCCGTAGAATGCATTACCAACAATACGTGTCGTTGTGTCTGGTGGGTTTGGTTCTGGGACAGGCGGCCAGCTTGCCGCAGCATCCCCAGTATTCACAGCAGATCGAGCATCGGCCTCGAGAGGACCGAAAGTTCGCGGAGAAACCGAACGCGATGAAGAAAGTCGCCATCGATGATTTGAACGAAGTCGGGACGAACCAGATTCAGGTACTTAATAATATATGGTCGATCAGTTTCCACCCTTCGATCAAATATAAACTTCATATCAGTGAAACCACGGATCCCTGCTGACAAAAGTTAAATATCAATCGGTGACAAAATTTAACGCACTTTTAAAATGAGTGTTGCATCAGTGCAACAATGGAAGTTAAAGGGTTAATATCGTCAACAGTTTCTGAGGTATTCTAGCGGGTCGATTTAAATGGGACACCCTGTATACTCTACCGTTTAGAAGGTACTCCGATGCAATAGAAAATACTTCCAAAGACAAAGATGAAGATGATTCGTAATGATAAGCTTCCTTGCCTTCATTTTTCTTTATCCTGGCCCGTTTCTGTTTTAAAACAAGAGGATGGTCCTTGAACATTCGGGTACTCAATCTGTTGATTTCTGTTCTGTCAGGAGGGTAATGGCGGCAGCAGCTTCTCCTGGTCGAACATGTTGGGTGTGCTGATGAGACTGTTGCTCGGCCGTGTGGCGGGCGACAACGAGGCGAGCAAAAACGAAATCGCCGAAGACGGTGTGCCAGCCAGCCCGTGGGCGAACGCGGTCGCGGTTGGCCTACGAGTGATCACCGCCCTGATCGGTGGCCCCCAGCACGGTGATATCGAGGGCATCGACAAGGTCAGCCACGACGGAAGCCCTATGCAGGTAAGTAGAATTGAGACACCGTAAGTCGGGGTAACTTTGACTCATTAGTCAGGTGCAACTTTGGTCCTAATATCAATAAACGATCATTTTCGACTTTGCAAATTTGAAAATTGTTACATTAACGTTGATTTTTGCGTGAAAAGGTATTAAAGTAAAAGCTACCATAAATGTAACACTGTTTTGCTGTATAGTGTAGACGCAGCTTAAGACAGAAAATGTATTGTTATCATTTATAGTCGTCATATTATAGTCTAGTTATCGTTAAGTTATCACTGAATCAAAGTTCGCCCAAATTACGGTACTCGATAAAAGTCACCGAATGAACTATCGCAACAGGATACGATAATGTCGTTTCCATTCGACAACAGTTCATCGGCATAGTGGTGAACCTTCTGGACGCTCTGAAGACTTCGTTTTCCCATCGTTCGTTCACGGCCAGATCAGCTGGCAGACGGGACACAGTTTCGGAGGCCGCTGTGGCGTCGATCACTATGCTCAAGGTAAGACCCGTCCCGTTTTCGAAAACCTTTAAATGATCGTTGTTCTCGTTCGACAAACAGTCCCTGAAGCTACAAGTCTAGAAGCAAAGAAAAGAATCATTATTATTATAAAATTCGGAGGAAAGTTTACGGAAAAATGAAAATTCGTTTAACATTGCCTGTAGAGGGTTAAACGGCAGTCCCTGCTTGACACAGAGCATTTGTTTTAAGGGTTATATGAGGTCGCTGAAGACCTTCAGCAACGTGGGTCGCGCAGAGGAAGAGGGCCAGCAAGGCTGCGCCGAGAGAGCCCTCTGCGAGGCGAGCGCAGAATGCGCGGCAGACGCTCAGGGGACGACGTCAATCTTCTGTCAGCTTGGATCGTAAGTGATCCTTTTAGTTCCAAAACCACAGGATCGTAATTATTAGACTGCGGATTTTATGCATTTATAGCTTATACCCAACCCAAATAGCACATGACGCCTCGAAGACGCCGATTTTACGACTATTTTATGTCTAAGGCGCCTTTAAGCCGCTTTCAAGACGTCATTAATCGTCATGTGCTATCTGGGAATTGTTTGAAAGAAAGTATACTAAGAAGTTTAATCAGTAGACTGTGGATTTTTATGCAAAATAAAATTTTATAAATTAATTCTTCAAGACAAGAACAAAGGTAGGAATTTTTATCTTTGCTTAAATATCTTATTGAGTTAAGAATAAAATAGAAAGTCGTTGCATTCGACGAAACATTTGTCTTTTACTATATTTCACAGAGCTCTAGAGTCTATAAATGCATAAAATCCGCAGTTTATTAATGAATTTTAATAATCCAGTTTAATAAGAACCTTCGGTATGGTAAAGAAATTTCTGTTTCTTCCTACTTTCCATAAACAAGAGTTTAAAGATTGATATTTACATAAAGATCCATAGTATAGTGCATCATTGACTACCTTTCTCTGTCTGACAATCGGCTGTAACGGAACATCTTCGATCGTGCACAGGTACACGACGAGCTACATACTTCAAATGCAGAGTGGCATCGGCTTCGAGACGCTCTACGAGGCTGGTCGTCGCGGACGGACCGGGCAGGACTGCAGGACCCTGTTCTTGGACTGCAACGCCGTTTGAGGGACTCGTTCAGCGTCCCAACGATCCCGTGGACCCACCAGACTGACCCGTATTACCGACGTAAAAACTCCGGATCCTGGGAAACGATCGTTGGTTAATCGATTAATTGAAGCTGATTTGGCAATTGGTCGATTGATTCGGGACGATTCGATGAGATAACCCACTTTATGTGTACGGGAAAACCGAACGAACGGGTGTCCCTTAAACACCTACGGTCGACGAGCAAACGGTTCACTCAGCGGGATACAGTGACTCGCACAAGTTTGTTCAAAGACTGTCACTTCTGTTTGAGATTATTTACCAAGATGCCAATTTTATTTAAAAATTGATAAAAAAAATCTTATCACGAAAGAAGCGTTGCGAGAAATGTTACGACACTCTATTCGAAAAGACGTGTGATTCACTTTTGAAAGTATCAAATAGAGATAATTATGTGTACTAGTAAGTGGCTCACGATTTTTTGGTCAAACTCAGTATTTCTTTTGAAACAAAATGCTATGCTATTTTAATGGTAGTTGGTATTTGCTCCATCGTTCTCCGCCATTTTGATTCGACAGAAAAATCGGAGAAGGTACAGGAATTAATATCTAGTAATAGAATATTTAAATAGAAGTTGCACAAATATTTCGACATTGTCGTTTCAGAAGTGTGTGAGTCACTCTAGATCGAAGAAGATCCGTGAACCGAACGAACACGTGCACTTCGATCGTACCTCGGAAAAGATCGTCGCGATACACACTTACTTATTGCTTGTTAGAGGATTTTTCTTCTTGTTAGAGGATTAGTGGATTTGTCCAGGGCGTAGACCCTTATTTATATTATGTGTAACTACAATTACTTCGATCATCGACGATTACATAGGCAAATTGTGCTTAACACAAGGGAACGAAGGTTTCCGTACATCCAGCTCTCTGGAATACATTCGATGTATTACGTTATTTTATCTTCGGACGCCAGTCAGTTTTTCAACCACCACATTCCACTTATAAGAGAACACGGAGTACGGCGAATACCCGTTTTGTATCCCACAAAGACTATTCGTCATCGCCTATGGTAAACTTTCACAAGAATAACGACTTTATAATTCTCTGGTACATACGAAAAACAACGGGGTGGCTAATGCTATTTATACACGACTGTAAATAATACCTATATGCGCCTGTAAATAAATTGTAAATGAAACGACTTCACGGAAACTGTACACATTCATTTCCCTCACCTGTCCCATTTCGAGTGGCACAAAATGTGTCTTCTGAGTCCACACGTCAAAGGGCTCGACTCCAAAAAACGTTCAAACCTTTAAAAAAACTAATATATCAGTTGTCTTTGTCGAGATCGTACAATTGAAAAGAGATAGCCTCTATTTAATTTCCAAAGTTTACAGTTAAAAGACACTATAATTTACATCTTTGTCCACTATTTAAATTTTAAATTGCTACCGAATCGATAATTCTCGTTCAGAGGAGAAAAATCTTGACGATTCCAGCGATATTCCAGACGGTTCGAACGAAATAACATACGAAGCGTTGTGACCATAAAATCCCGAAGAGTTACATTTAAAAGTAGACCTTCCGGCGATGGACGGACGGATTGGTCAGTTCCATTGAAACGGCTGGTCATTGGCCGTGCAGTCTGCCCCACCGCCGCGTGGGGACCGCAAGCTATATAGCGGGCCCCGCGTGGAATTTCATCTTCAGAGCTGGGAGTCAGTGTCAAGGAAGTCTGCCTGGAAGTAAGCTAGCTAGTGGGTCGTTCTTTGACTTGAAAACCGGAAATCGTATCTAGTTTTTCATTCAACGCTTTCGACAATTCCCCCCGCCGACTGTCGTTGCAGCCATGTAAGTACATAGCATTAAAAAACAACTAGTGAACACTTTTCCTTTCCTTGGGTTCACGGTGAAGCATTTTGCTTTCATACTTGGATCGTCCAGATACTTTGGACCGGGTAAATCACGGATAGAAATGAATTCGATGCCGGTTTTGAGGAATTTTAAGAATTTCCTATAGTGTTTTACCGAATGGACGGTTCGAACGGGGGATGATTCGTTAAATTCACTTGCTTTTAATCGATCGGTAATACTGTGGTAATTTATCGATTATCTGTGGTGTTTAATTGCACTATTTTGGGTGACAGAAGTTTAGAGTCTTTCCTGTGTTAGAGGAGAAGCGATTTGGTGTTTCTACGAAGAAACCTTGGCATTGTAACTACTGTTCCGAGGAGAGCATTATCCAATTGTCGTGGGGGGTCCCTGTTCCGGCGCAAATGCCGCGTTCGCAAAGGCCCCGAGTCGTGGAAGGAGCCTGGAACAGGTAGAAAATACCTTTCGCAGGTGTCAGGGTACAGTTAGAAATCGTTCGTGATTTTTCCGGCGGCTCGTGTACCGTTTTCGAAAGGCGTGTGTGCTCCGCTCTTCAACGTCGTTCGATGGCTATGCTCGCAAGCATCGTCCTGGATACGATTTTTTATTGCTTCCTACGATAATTGCAACTCTAACCGTCAAATTGAAACGATGTATTCGAGACCTGTGTGGCCTGATTCGGTGGTGAAATGGGCAATTGCAGACCGTTTCGTCAGCTTTTTACTCGTATTAATATAGTGGAAATCATTTCCTAGGTGAACAGAGGTTTGATTTCGATTTTTGAATTGATGTACTACACGTTCATTGTCTGAAATATTTACTGGTCAGACAATCTTACGATAAAATGCATTTCCTTACTCGTTAACCCTCTAATGATAAGGTCCGGGTCGTATCCGACCCAATCTACAGTTCCTCTTGTGCTGCCCCCACTCTAATTTTCATTATTTTTTCATTATTCTCGTTTTAAAATATTTTCTAATAAAATAACACTTGTATTATTACATGTTATATAACTGAATTATTATCCCTTACTATCTAAACAAATAAAAATACAAGGTCGGGATAATAACATTTTTTTACCCTGTTTTAAAATAACAAAAAAGTGCTTGGGTCGGATCCGATCCTACCTTACCAAGTACGACATTAAAACCCACGTTACGATTCGAGTGGTTACAAGAATTTAAATTTTTCTATTCATTACTCTATCATTAATGAAATATTCGCAAGAGTTGTAAATTTTACCGTTCAGAAGTTGAAGGTTTTCTTTCCCATAACATAATGGCGCTCGGTTCCCGCCAGGACAGTCAACGTGTTAACGAGACCGCAATAAAACAGCGAAGTCGAGAGCTCCCACGAAGCGTGAAGCAATGAATTTTTCATCGTCTCGTTTTCCTGCAACAGTTTCCATCCGCCGAACAAGACGCTTCACGATAAACTCCTCTAGAGGATTCAGTCCTTGGTCATATTAATGATGACCACTTGAAAATTTCATAGAAAAACTTGAAATTACGCTTCGGACAAATTGTTAGTTAGATTTTGTTTAATGTGGATAAGTGGTCACATTAATATGGCCAGGGACTCTATTCTTTTCCAGGATGGATCTGTACAGCGACAGACCAGGGCACTTCTGAAATGATATTATTTGAAATATTATTTCAAGTAACACGTTATTATCTTCCATAATTATTTCTACACCTGCGATCAGGTCTGAAATAATATAATTTGGAATATTATTTCAAACAACATGCTATTTTATTTTCTAATCATTTGAAATAATTCTTAGAAATAATTGTGAAATAGTTTTTTTTACCGACGTGGAACGATTGTTTTCTTTCTCGACAATATCAGACGAACCCAAGCAAATAAAATTTACTCAGGTCTGCACGACGACAGAAGAATTTCCACGATTTTCTCCGCTTGGAAGCTTTCTTTCCATCTTTTCTCTCTTTCTGTTCCTCTCGATCGTTCTCGGCCGGTCGCAGCCGAGGAAGAGGACGACGACAGTAGGTCGCGACCGCGTTTCCATGTAACGGTACCCGGTTGGGTTCAACAAACCGGTAGCTGCGATCGGGAGAAGTGGGCTACCCGAGTGCCGTCCGCCGCGTAGTGACCTTAACCGTTCTGACACACTTTTCCCGGGCCGCGTCGTAGCCGATCACGGTTCCCCGTCGACGCTCATTCGTTCCGTGCACGCTGGATCGCTTGCGTTTTCCAAGGGACCCCAAGGACAGAGCCCGTGGTCCGTGATCAAGGTCAGAAAACGTGAAACAATCGCAGGGTTCTCCACTAATTTATCGTGTAATCTGATTACTTTTTCCAATCCTTCTTGTCGCCGGTGTGCACCGAGAATTCCCGTAGAGTATACGTGAAAGTCAAGGTCGATCGATCGAATGATCATCATTCTTGTTGGTGTTTGTGCTTCGATCACGGTGAAACGAGAAAAAAAGGGAAATTGTATCGTCTGGAGGTGTCTAGAAGAATTTACAAGGGAGAAATAGTATCCTACGTACAACTACAGTAACTTATTGATGAGTGCTCGGAGGCTCCTTGGACCATTGACAAGAAGAGGTGTAACGCTGATGTTTTCGATGAGTTTTAGCAGAGTGATGGAGCTTGGAATTTTGTAGCCTTCGAACACTCATCGATGATTTACTGTACCGACCGAAAGTATGGGACTAGGTCTGAAAGGGAAGAATATTATTCTAGGAAGATTTGATAAAAGTAGTGTGCTTATAGCTCATTGAAAATGAATAGAATTTGATAATTTTTTTTTTTGAGATAACAATGTGACCTTGAGCTTTTTAATATCTTTCAAACTGAGACGATTTTTAGGTTAAACAACACGTAAATATTATTAAGTTACCCTATAATCTTAAGGTGGCAGTAACTGGGACATCTACCCTATCAGGGCGTCGAATTACCGTGAATCGTGTGAAACATTCGGGGACCGATTTTCTCCCGGATCCACTCTTGTTTTCTCCTACGAGATTATTGTCGTCGTAGACAGAGGGGGAGAGAGTAAGTCTTCAGTTGGACCATTTCACGCGGTTCACGGTCGAGATACCAACGAGTTCCTCCTCCACCTTTCGTTTATCAAATCGAGGAAGCCGTGTGTGTATGTGTGTCTGAAAATAAAACCAGGCTGTTCTCGGTTTCTGTTGCAGAATGCATTACAATCAGTATGTATCGGTGTGTTTTTTGGCACTTGTACTGGGACAAGTGGCCGCATTACCGCAGCATCCCCAGTATCCCCAGCAGATCCAGCAACAGGCCAGGGAGGATCGAAAGTTTGCGGAGAAACCGAACGCCATGAAGAAGGTCGCCCTGGACGATCTTGACGACATCAGCACCAATCAGATACAGGCAGGTGTAACAACGTATACCTTTCTGTAGCAGGATTTATTAAAGATTAACCCTTTCAAACCTGAATTTTCTTTCAAGAGTAAACAAAATATTTGAGTACGGATTTTAACTCAGTAGACTGTTTAGATATTTTGTTGAAACAAATTTTTTTTAATTTAAAGAAAAAGGTTTATCATTCAACTCTGACTTCACTAGACCTGCTAAAAATATTCAGAACATGAAAAAATGCTCGTGTACACAATTGTGACCATCAGTACTGAAAAGGATAAGATACCATGAATCTGGAAAAGTAGGGACTTAAACCGGTATGATTTTGATACCGGTATTATGCCATCAAAGCTATACTGAAACCGATATATTACCGAAAACCGAAATAAATATCGGTATTTTTCGATTTCTATAAGGGTAGGGCTTATATAGGGTTATATAGGGCGAAGGTACACCCGAAAATACCGATATAATACCGGTATTTTACGTTTCGGTAGAAGTCCCTGTAGAAAAGTGTTTACCCTGGGGATGTACGTCGAACCATTCGACCGTTTATGTGTTCCTCAGGAGGGTAGCAGCAGTGGTTTCTCGTGGTCGAATATGCTCGGCATGTTGATGCAAATGTTACTTGGTCAGACCGGCGGTGTCGCCGGGCCCAGCAAGAACGATATCGACGAAGGTGCGCCAGCCAGCCCTTGGACGAATTTGCTCTCGGTCGGCCTGAGGCTTCTCACCGCTCTGCTCGGCGGACCTCAACAGCCTGTCGACGGCATCGACAAGGTTGACAATCAGAGCAGCACGATGCAGGTAGGTCATCGACGTGTCCTTCGGTTTTGATCGGTGTTTTGTTCCTGTTCACGATCGTCGTCCAGAGTTGGGCAGAATTTTATTCGAATAATAGATGAATAAAAATCAATATCAAAATAAATAATTCTTTGTCAAATGTCTATTAATTCAAGAAGAAATATCTTATTATAAATATTGAATTTGATTCTTATCTTCTAATTCGTTATTCCAAACTTTTCATCCAGATAATGAATTTTTGTCCATCTCTGTCGTCGTCTCTGCTTGAATAATTCACTCTCGAGCTCTGTGTTCATGTCCACCTCTCGAAATACCACAAGAGATCTCGAAAGTGATCGAAGAGGAGCACGGGAGTGGAGTATTCGAGGCTTTTGATCGTCGAGACGAAAGCACAATATCGTTGCGAATCATTCCATGGTAAAAGTCGATGCTTCGAGGAAGGATCATTCGGCGAAGAACGCTTCTGTGTGGGATCTTCGATCGTTCTGGAACGTTCTCTGATGATCTTCCTTCGTGTTGCGCCATGGAATCGTTCGATCGATCTATTCTGTAGTCGATTAGAATCGGCAATGCATCCTATGCAGTAGATTGTATGTACATTGCTGAGCATGAAACCAGACACAAGGGGGGGAGGATATCCTTTTTCTCTGTTCGGAACCATCGGTCGATTATGCTCTGTGAAATTATCGATGCTTACTCTTATTTTTTTTTTTTTCGTAGTTTTGTAAAGAAGGATATGTATGATCGTCGTTAACGAAGTCACAACGGTGTACGAAATCGGTCCCACCTCTCGTCGCGAGTCGTTGCCCGGTTTAACGTGGTCACCTGGGAGCAATTAGGGGAACGATCATTATTCTCGCACGGGGTGTGGTTCCGCTAACGAACTTCACGTTTTCTAAACGATTTAATTTGTCCTTGCAAAATACATATTCGGTCGCGGTCGTTTATTTTTCGACTGTAACGAAGTCTCGAGAAAGTTGTGTCCAAGTCGTAATATAGCGTCGTTTAAAAGAAAGCAGGGATCGAAATAAACAGTTATTATATTTTTTTCTTAAAAGAAATTCTGTTTGGTCTTATATGTTTCGTTTAAGAAAATATCTGTGGAATTTTTATGAAAAGAAATGCTACCCTGAGGAACTTCTTTAAAAAGTGTTTTCATGGAACAGATATTTTGGAATCTGTATAATAAATGTTCCATAGAAACAAAGTATTTTGGAACATTTAAAAATGTAAATAAAAGTACCAACTTTTAGATGGTTTTATTTAACAATATAATATCATATTAATTACTTTTGTTTATCTGTCCTCATAGGAACTTATGAGAACGTTTTTTAAAAAAGTTCCATAACATTTTCGATCCCAGAAAGAAAGTTTAGAATTCAGGTTTTTACTTATCTCACTTATATATTCATTTATACGTGACACGATGGACATTAACGGGATCGAATGTACACCGTTGCGGCCGCTTCTATCGCGTAGTTGATCGACCACGTCCACCGCTTGGGATTCGATTTAGATCCTCCTTGTAAATAATCGTCGGAACATCAACTTAGTGCACACGGCTGGTGTCGGTTGTTTAGGATATATTGGCTGCGATGCTGGGCGCGTTTCTTGGACGACACAGAGACCCTAATCAGATTTATGCCATGGCTAAAAACGCTTCCGAGGTTAGTACGCAATCGAACGAAATCGTAGACAACAAAAAAAAAAACCTTGACTGTTCTCCCCGTCCTGGACGTTTCGCCGAGCCTTTTGTCCCTTCTTTAATTCCAGAAAGAAAAACAAACCGGTCAAATTTCTTCGATTCTTTTTTGTGTAAGTGTACCTAAGGGATAACCTAGGAGAAAAAACGGCGACGAATTTGCGGGGAATTACGTAGAATAACCCTTTTGCAGTCCAAGACTATAAAGTAATTTATTATAAATTACTCTAGTCTAAACCTCCAGATAACTTTGTTGTGGGAAATCAATCAAAATAATGATATAAACTATATGTAATAAACACATTTGTCTGCCCAGCCTGTGAAGTGCAAAGGGTTAATAACGTTCCGTTGAATAGCGATCTGCCGTTTCCGACGGCGGCCATCTTGTCAGTAAGCGCGCGTAATTCGATCGGGCGTTCGAAGCGTCTCGGCGAAGCGTCGAGGGTCAAAGTGAACGTTACATAATTAATTACGCTTTAATCGTGTATGTAGAACGCTTCCACTGTGTTGACACCGCGCACTTAGCACCTGATATAACGAACCCTTTGATCTCGAATCGAAAAAAGCCTTGTACAGAGTGTTCGACGGTCAAAGGGTTCCACGGACCGAGAAGGGTCCTCCCAAGATCCCGCGCAACTAATTCGATTCCCCTCTGAAACAGTTCATTAACATAGTGGTGAATCTTCTGGACGCCCTGAAGACTTCATTCTCACATCGTTCGTTGGCCGCCAGATCCATGGGAAAACGCGACACCATTTCTGAGGCTGCTGTGACCGCTCTGACCATGCTCAAGGTAGAACCGTCGACGTCCAAATGTCCCAATACAATTTCCTCTATTTTCTCGCTACATTATGTACCCTCGAATTTTACCGTAATTTTCATTCCTGTGAAACCGATAAAACTTTCGATTCAGGGTTACGTGAGATCGTTGAAGTCGTACAACAACGTTGGACGCGCCGAGGACGATGGACAACGTGGCTGCGCCGAGCGAGCGCTCTGCGAGGCGAGCGCCGAGTGCGTATCGAAATCTCAGGGCACGTCGTCCATGTTCTGTCAATTTGGCTCGTAAGTATTTTGTTTCGCCATCGACACACACCGTTCGACAAACTTTGAAGTTTTTCACGACCTCGTAACGCCTTCAACTGGCGTTTCCAATAGAACTTTATCAGGTGAAAAATAAAATTTTTTTAAATTAATTCACGAGGGACTGAAGCATTTCTCCCTACACGATTATTGTCCCGGCGCGGAACCGAGTTCTGGACAATAATCGAGAGGAGTCTGTATTTGGCACGTGTCGAACAGTGCAGTTAACTCTATGGAAACACAAGCAAAAGTTCTTAAGAAACTTTCTCTCTCGTTTCAGGTACGCGACGAGTTATCTTCTCCAGAGGCAGAGCGGCGTGGCGTTCGACGCGCTTTACGAGGCGAGTCGACGCGGTCGCAGCGGCGAGGACTGCAGAACCGTGTTCCTCAGTTGCAACGCCGTTTGATATGCCCTTCGCAACGATACGCCGAGTACGATTTAGGCTCTGCAAGGACCCTGGACCAGTTACGGACTCTTAAATCCTGGGGACACTCGAACCGTCCACGAGGCAGGTCCGTCCTTACAGATAACGCTCCGTATCATCCTTTAATCGTATCCCAAAAAAACGTTCTCGCGTCCTGAGCCCTGGATCGCACCCAGAACGGCGAGGCAGCTTTTTATACAGACACACGACGTGACGTGTAAACATTGTCAGGGAATCGCCTGGACCACTCACCGAAAATTTGGTGAACCGTCTCTCTCTCTCTCTCTCTCTCTCTCTCTCTCTCTCTCTCTCTCTCTCTCTCTCTCTTTCTCGAGGCTCTCGACGAGCTCTGGTTCGTCCATCGACTGACTTTTGGCTGTCCACTTTCACGATCAACTAATTCGAACATATAGTGCGTCTACGAAATATAGTGACTTTAGGTGTGACCTTCTCTATAGCAAAGAACACATTAAGGGTACTCCTAAATGTGTCCTTTGCTATTTCTTCAGGGTTGTTTGGTCCCATTTACTTTCTTTTACCACACGTCTGACGTAATTCTTGCACCCTTTAAATTTAGAGTATATTTTTTCTTTATAGGATGTCAAATTCTTTAAATCTAAGGGTCCAACAACCACTACCGTAAAAAGGAATTGACCATCCCTGGGCGTTTGACTTGCCACCGAAATACTTGAAGGCGTGAATAATCGAAACCCCTGTTGTTTTTACGAATGCACTATATCTCGGAGAGGCACAATACACGACGACGAAACTCGTCCGATTAGTCGCGGTATCATTGTCCACGAATCATTCGAATGGGACCTCTGGATGTCTCCATGAACGAGGTTACACCCTCGCGTGGACATCTAGATATTCGTCTGTGGAGCTGGTGATAGAGACAGAGAGAGTGTCCAGGTGTATTTCTTTTTCTCTAGACCACTAGATATTTATTTCTATTTATTGAGTATACCGTAACGTAGATGTAGACAATCCACTCGGTAGTCTACGACGCGAAGGGAGACACGGTTTGAACGGCTTGACCCTTTCGATCGCGATTTACCGTCTGTGATGGAAGCCATCTCGACTTTTCGATTAACGAAAAACTCCGACCAATCAGAGCGCCACTCTGCCGGCCGAATACCTAACCCACGCGCTGTGATTGGTGGAAGCCTCGGAGAACATTTTTGTTAAGGAAAAACTTGTTTCAAATCATCTCACGAGTCTCCCACTTCAAGATTGCAGACAATAGAAACTGTCGTCCTTGTCTTTCTCAAACGACTTGGCGTCCCCCACGGCCGGAAATATCGCGAGACAAAAGGAAACGATCTGCGGTCCACCGGGACGGATGAACGCGCGTCGCGATAGTTTCAGTTATCATTTCTCGTATTGTAATTTGTACTTTATTCGCGGTTTCGCGAGACAGAAATTTTTACACGGGGGGAGGAAGACGAGCTTAGAGCTGCTGGATCTTCGGAAGATGGGTAACGAATTGCTTGCTCGACGAATCATGTGTCAATCCTTTTCGGACCCATTATGGATCATTGATGCTGGATGGGATTGAAACAGACTCGTCGTCGAATGGCCCTCCCTAAAATTCGAACGAGTTAACGTCTCAGGATATATCTATACATATAAATATATTCATTTTCTCTTTCTCTCCACCCGTCCCCGAGGTTCTCTTCTGTATATATAGGTAACTCTCTATACGCAGAAACGGGGTGTATTTTTATCACACATAACCCACGTTCTATTTAGCTCGGTTAGCGTTATCACCTAGGTGTTAAGTTGTATTTATGCGTGAATTGTATTTAAAATCAAGCCAATAAACGGTCTCATTCGCAAAATGAATTTGTTCCTTTACTTCCTTCCCTGAAACTATAGGGCAGAGAAATCATTTCGAAACACTATGTAAAGGTGTCCCATTTAAATCGAACAAAGAACTCAAATGTTCGATTTATTGTTAAGAAACATATTTCCTGTCACAGTTCCTTAAATCCATGAAAATCACTTTTCATCTTCGATTACTAGATCAATGCTGTCCCCAATACTCAAATACCAGAACAAAATTCCTCTGTCTAAAGAACACGTATACTACACAGTAGGCGTTGAAGTCTCCACTTGTCCAATTAACACATTCCTACTCACGAAACCTACATACGATCCATTAATACTTTTTCCAAGCAAGGACTTTAAACGACATTTCTGGTACAATTATAAGACGATAGAGTGTCCAGTCACCGAGAAGGACACTGAGAGAAGCGTGCACAATGGCCAAAAATTTGTTCTAATCTTGTTGATCGTCACCATTAAGACCGAAAACGAGGACAGTGCGTGTTTAAGCCGTGCAACCGGCGTAAAGACGACCAAGGTGACGTCAAGAAGCACCGAAGTAGTTACACTGCCGTGACAGACAACGGACTAGGACCGACTGACTGTCCTCCGAACGAAAACAGTTCACCGTACCGCGTCCTAACGACGGTTCACGAAACAAAAGGTTGCGAAACACCTTCTTCGCGAGTTTTCGGCGGTCAGAGGAGGACCGTGACCCGTGATATTGTTTTCCTGTCGGATAGATCTCGTTAGGGGAACGTTCAAAAGAAAATATTCTCGATGACGTTCAAATCCTTGTTGAATTTTGGGAAATTTCCCAAAGACCCGTATCATCCTCCCATCGAACGGTACCAACACAGCGGTTCCGGTGGATGGCATCACAGCTCGCGGGGGTAAGTATGCCTGTAGTGCAAAAAGTGCGATAAAATTGAATTTAACGTTAAGAGTGCACCACGTGAAATTAATTTGTACTGTATCAAACCTCTTTAGTTCATTTTGTTTACAAAGCAGAACCGTGTAGACTGTATTCGATCTCCTACCAGTTGGTAAAATTATTTCAAATAAGTAAGTTGCACGATTTCTTTTCAGGAGCAACAAGGCTAAAGGTGGAGGCGGTGCTGCGCTGAGTGCATTGACATTGCTCGCTTTTCTGTTCCTAATAAACGTCATGCAGGTAACTATCCTCGATTACACGCGACTGTCCTCCCTTCGAAATCAAATTCCGGTTTATAGAAGGAGGCGATACGACCTGAAAAGGAAAAGACATTCTGTGCATCAAAAAGACACATAGGAAAGAATTAAAATGGCGTATGTACAGGGTGTTTAAAAATTATATGTCACGGCTACCATAGTCATTTTTGCGGAGACTTTCTTTTGCAGATCTCCACCGATCCAAAGGTGTAGAATAACGCTATGGTAGCCGTGACATATAATTTTCAAACAATCTTGTACTTATGCAATTGTCGTTGGTGTTCAGCAATCATTGCAGGACAACAACGCAGCGGCCACAACGATGATGACCACTGCGGTGATGCTCCGCGATGGCGAACAAGAACCGGCGGCGGCGACGGTTCTTGTCGCGAAGGAGGCGATCGAGGACAAGGCACGGGGCGAGGTGAAACGTGACAGGACGCACGGTACACAGCCAGGAAGATCCAAGATTGAAAGGCTTAACAATCAGTATATTAAATAAAACGAATCGGTACATAATGATTGATAATACACGATAGTTAG
The DNA here is from genome assembly GCF_001272555.1 of Dufourea novaeangliae. Taxonomy (NCBI): domain Eukaryota; kingdom Metazoa; phylum Arthropoda; class Insecta; order Hymenoptera; family Halictidae; genus Dufourea; species Dufourea novaeangliae. The sequence continues at coordinate 1,280,996 of NW_015373934.1, forward strand.
TCGAAAAAGGGGATGGAGAAATCAAACTCGGTGGATCGATCGGATTGGAAGCTGTCTCATCCCGCGGTTCTCGTATTTTGTAACAATCCAATCGCCGACGCGTGTTCTCTCGCCGCCTTTTTAGATCGGTACTGAGATAATATTTTAATTGAATCATTCTGTAACAATTCCTTAAACGGATGTGCCTCCGAAAATGCCGTACATATAGTATACGTATTGTTCTCTCTTAAATACACTCTCTGTTTCTTTCTTATTATTTATTCATTTTTTTTTTTTACTTTTTCCGGGTCATTTCCTCTCGTGTTTTCTATATATATATACATATATATACTTTGCTCTTTTTATTTGTTTTTTTTTACCTTCAATGTAATCATATAATAGCCGTATAATTTCTTTGAGAATAAACATACATATATACAGCGAAAAATCTTGATCTCTCTTTTTCTCTTTGCTTTTTTGTTTTTCTTTGGTTTAATTTTTGCGTTAAAACGCGTGTAACGCGCACACTCGCGCAGATCGAACGGTTCACTTCCGGTGGTCGACGACGGGAACTCAGTCGAAAGATTATTTATAAGAATAGACTCTATAGGAATAATTAATGCTGTCCCTCGGAAAATAACAGACTTAGAGCCGTCCACGACGAAGCTTCTCGCTCTCTTGATTCTACGGTGACACATGTATGCAATCTATTTCCTCGGTTTTTTTCTTCTCGGCTGTTGCGGTTCGTTCGTTTCCCGCCCGTTTTCGAAGTTCTAAACTCTCGCGGCCTAAAGCTGTGACGCAGCAGGAAATAGACTGCGGATGTTTAACTAAGAATTTCTGAGGTGTAAACAAAATGGCCGCCGTCTCATTCTCGACTCACGGACGATTCCCCGCCATGAATTTTGTACGTTCGGTAAACGCACCAATGAACACTTAAGAGATTTTGTCACCATTAAAGTTGAATTTTAAATGACAATAATATTATTAAAGATTTGGCACATGAAAATTAGATTGTTTAATATCTATACCCTTTACAACGTATAGATTTCAATATTGAAGAATTGGAAAATTGTAATTAAGAAAAAATACAGATTTTACCAGTGAATGAACAATATTAAGCAAATAAACATTTCGAACCAATGCGGCGAAAATTATTTAAATATGAAACAAGGAATTGGAAGTAATCAATATTTATTTTTTCATTGACTGAATCATACGTGTTCATTTACCGATGCGTCTCCCTACTTACGTAACTTAATCGGCTAAGCGTTTTCTCTATAATTTCTCACGAGCTTCCAAACAACGAGAGAGTCTTTTCGAATCTAGAATCTAGAGGAACGCAATGCGAAATGATTGAGCCAACCGTTGATACGCGAACAATTTTTATTCTCAATTTTTCGATCGTGTTTACCTTTCACACTCTTCTCCTTTCTCTCCCTCCCTCTCATACCTGTTCTCACAGCGTTTATCTCGCGATATGCACACTCCGACACGCTTTTATTTACAACAACGTTAGAAACATTTAAATAGTCCTTCGAGACATCTCTCGGTAGTCGAGTCTCTTAAAAATTAATCGTGGATGTTAAGGGAAGCTTGGGGATGGTTGCTTACGAGGATGTGTATGTATTCCAACAAGTACATTTTTCTGTAGCTGGCGACTTCGGTGGACATATGGAACGACGAAATTTCGAAGATGAGTGCAGCTGAACCCGGTTTTTGTGCATTCTACATTTAATAATCGAATTGGGAGCCGTGGTTTCATTGATGTAACAGATGTAAAGTACAGTCTAAACTACGGACCCCTCTCGATTATCGTCAGGACAATAATCGTACAGGGAGAAATGCATCAGACCCTCGTAAATTCGTTTTTTTTTCCCGAAGCTCAAGCTTCGGCAACAAAAACGGAGGGACAACGAAGTATGAGTTTGGCAGGTTTCACACCCCCATCACCCAGTGGTGGGGATAACGCCTGGACAATAATCGTGTAGTACAACCCAGACGATAATCGAGGTGTCTGTATTACCGACAACAGAGATCGTACCGAGACACTTTCTTTCACTCGAGTATGACTGTAAAATCGTGAATATGTATCTGAATTTTGAATTCGGCATGGATAAATAGAAGAAGTCAGGAGGTTCAACTGGATTCGTCCCACGAAAACGAAGATCTCCCGTTGGAGAACAGAAGGTTCTCGTCTGCACCGCGCAGACGATTTCCAGAAGTTCTGGTTTCGTTCGCCATTCCACGGGACTCGCGAGCGCGCGCACAAAGATGGCGGCCGCGAGTCCCTCCGAACGATCGGTAAAGACAGATGAAGCTAAACATCGATATTCAAGGAAAAACACTACTGATTATGCGGATAAACGTTCGAAGATCCTTTCGTTCGCACCTCGTTCTGCGGTTCACTTTGTCCAATGGGCGAAACGATGGAAAATAGAACGATGAGTCAATTCCTAGACGCGTGCGAGAGAGCTCGAGAAGAATTGGCTCCTCCTGTGCACCGATCAGACCAAACGGAAACCCTGTCCGTTCCCTGATCTAATAAAGGATCCTGCAAACGCGAGTCGAAGCTATTCAATTTTTGCAGGAGACTAATGCAACGGGATAAAACGATGCGTCTTCTCTAGCAAATACAAATTCCATTTTGAACACAGTTACTCTTGTTAACGCAGAGCCAACGTTGTCGAAGAAACGTAACATCTAGACTGCGGATGTTTATGCATTTTTTAGCATCCCTTAACTAGGAAGATGCAAGAAAATGAAGATATTAATATAATTCAATACGATCTACTCGTGTTATCCTAAACGTAGTAAAGCCTTCAGTGCAGAATCCAAAATTCTGTCCAACTTTTATTTTCAGGCATTAGTATTTGAAATTGTGAATTGTGCGTAAAATTCCGCAGTCTAGTAATGTCTTTGAGCAGTTATAAATCATCACGACCGCGTTCGGTTCGTTTCCCAGCGAGTTGCAAGAAGCGTCGATCCTCTTTGAGAGAACCTTTCGCCTTTGCCAGACTCTTCGAGCCTTCGAAGGAGTTGGAACTCGAGCGTCTGATCGGGGTAGCCACGCTGATCCGTGACTTTTATCAGTCGTCCATTAACACGAACGGAAAGAAAAAATACGAAATAACGATCAAGCCTGTCGGAAACGTTCACTGTTTGGACGAAGATATCCCTCTTGTAATTAACACTAGAACTACCAGAGTCAAATCCTAGATAGCACATGACGCCTCGATGACGTCCATTTTACAGCTATTTTAGGTCTAAGACGACTTTAAGCCGTCTTCAAGGCGTCATGTGCTATCTAGGATGTAACTAAATTAAATTTATTGTGCAATATAATCAGTGTAATTTAGCATATCGTATAATATAAAATCTAGGATAAATTAAAGATTAAGGTAAGGTCCGACGGGAGAAAAAAAAAAGCAAGAAATTAAAAATCTGTCATTTTGTCGGGTTTGGTAGTTCTAGTGTTAACACTTTTCTACCTGTGAGCCTATTATAATAGATTTTCCGATGGTAGAGAGATACTCGGGCCTCGTCCCATTTTGAACGCGTTCCATAATCCGTCAAGAATCACATATCCCAGTCCTCGCCACCTAAATTTCCTAAAACCGTGACTACCGTGACTCGCTCGATCGGCTGAATTCGTAAGATCCCTATCGATCGTGAAAGATCGGATAAACTTTACAATTAACCTCTACTACCTTGTACTCTTTAGGTCGACTTCCACGAAGCAAAGGATTGTATAATATATCTCGAATCAATTCCCGTGTCACGTAAAATCAGAGATTAACAGATTTATCCTCTGGAACAACGGATTAGCAAAAAGCTGAATGATATTTTGATATCTTGGGTGATTTAACGAGCGTCGAAATGTATCTGTTTGTTTAATGGAATGAGAGAGCTTTCTATAAAATTTGCCCATCTCCACGCTGTTATTAGCGGATTCGATCGATTCTGACGATTCGTGGTCGTTTGATTCTGTCCTTGTACCTATAACCTCGCCTAACTAACCGTCGCCCTCGAGTTTCGTCCTCGTGGCAAAACAGTCCTCTCTATCTCTCTCTGACCGCTCTCTATTGGCGGACGGTGGCTCGAGGGGAAAAAGGATTAGATCAAAAGAGGAAGAAAATTCGTGTTTCATGGGATATGAAGTGCACACAATTATACTCCAACCACTCGCGCACAATACTCTTACGATCTATCCATGAACGCAATCAACGAAACTATGCGAACAATCTATCTCGTCGACTTCCGTGCGTGTGGAGAGAACCATCTCTATACACTACCGGCCAAAAGTATGAAATCAGAGCTCATTATTGGAATAGTAAGTTATTATTCTGTTACGATATATATAATAGTTAAAACTGACAGAATCAATAGATATACAAATTATTTCCAATCAGTTTTAGCACACTAATTTTCTCAAGTCTTTATCGAATAATATTTCTCTTTAATTAATCAGACCTGGCGCCATACTTTTGGCCGGTAGTGTACTTTCATTCGAGTTTCCTGGGGATACTTCGAACACAACGAACCTATAACAGAAACAATAATTCATGTAAAAAATTGGAAATTGTGATTTTGCATAAACTTTCCGCAGTGTCTACCAATAAGCGACTACATCTGAAAATAAATTAAATTATTATCTGTGAATTCAGTATAGGAACACTGCGTTCGTGGTGTATTTCAAGGATCCATAGGAGCACGAAAGTCGAGAAGATGGCCACTAGTCGCTGGTACGACACCAAGTAACTGGTGCCACGATAACGATCGCTAGTACTTTCAACATTCGATAAATTCCATCTGACGCGTATATGCCTCTCTACAGCTCGGCGGAAAAAACACTTACAGAGCTATGTTGTCTATCTACATGATATGAAGCTGGTCGATGAGTTCTAACGGCCACGGGCCACCGTCCACGGCCGATATCGCTTATGTATGTGTGTATTTGTTTTTTCTTGTTATCCTTAAGGAAGCATTTTGGTCAACGTGCGCGTACGAGCAAGCATGCTTCTGTCCGTAAAAGGTAACGTGAATTTCTAAATTACGAGGAGACGAACGAGTTCTCGTGGAAGGGGTTACACGTTCTTCTTAGTGTAATAATCACGCGAAAATTGGTAACCGTTCGACTATTAAAAGGTTATGTACAAGTGTTCAACGTTCGACAGACGAATAGCAAAGAAATCTATACCGGAACGTCACTTACGAGTCTCGTATTTCCGTTCAAATCGATCGGACGTCGTCTTTTTCACGATGATGGCATCATCGTCGACGATCACCTTCGACTTAAAACGAGTTCCAACGCTAGAAAATCGGAGGGGGGGGGGGCAACGAGAACTCGGCCGGAGGAGTTCCAACGAGAGGATAGGAGTATGCAAATCTGTTTAAATGGAGGACAAGGCGAGGGGAAAGAGGCGTGCCGTGATACTATTATTAGTGCTGGATCTCGTCAGTCTCGTCCTGGGACACGATGCTGGACCTGTTCGACCGTACGTCGAGGTCCATGCCGAACGGTCTCGACGTCGTGTCCGCGAGAAGTAGCGTTTGCGCGCCCTCGTCGGTGCTCAGGCTACACTCCAACGAGCTGTCACTGAAAGTACAGAAACAGACTTCTACTTCATCACTAGCGTCATCAACGATTGCCCTACGGAAACGGTTCGGCTTCTGATCGACGATCGTACCCGGGCGGGTTTACCTGACGATGCTGGCACGATCCACCGATCCCGTGGCCGGCAACGTACAGTTGTCTCCGTTGCACGAACGTTCGCCGTTACTGCTGCAGGACGACGACGTCCTGGTCGTCGTCGTCGTCGCCGCCGTCGCCTCTCTCAGCGACGCTCGCCGCGATTCCTCGTGACACTCGCACCTGTCGATCGATTTCCTGGATTTATTCGCGCGTGCAGAACCGCCTCCGCCACGGTCGTCTCGGAAAGTGAGGTTATGGTAACGATACAAAATCTACCTTTCCATGGAAACCGTGACCACGGTCGTCATGGCTAATAAGGTTATGGTAATGATATAAAATCTACATTTCCATGGGAACCGTGATCGCGAAGAGTGGTCTGACAACGATACAAAATTTACATTCCGAGACGACCGTATGGTGTCCGTCGAAATTCTCGTTGATCTGTCTTTCCCGATTGAACAACGCGTTTCACGGGTCAATATGGCGGCCGCACCTGCACTCTTCCGGCTGCACGTAGCTGTACCCGCCCGATTTCGGCTCGTCGTCCGCGCGCGGTATCGTCTGGATCCTCTTCGGTGCTTTCCTCTTCTCCGGTATCTCCTCGAAATTGATCCAGTTGCTCGGTCTGGCAGGTGCTCTCGGCGGCAGTGGAGGTGGACTCGGTGATTTTCCCGCGCCTTTTCGGCCCCCGTCGGTCACCTTGCCAGCGAACTCCGAGAACGTATTCGCCGCGTGCTTCCGCGGGCTCTTCAGCTTGCGACTGTCCTCGCGCGGCAGGGAGATCTTCATCTTCTCGATCCGACGCTCGTCGAGGGACGTATGCATCACGAACTCGTCGAGAAGCGTTGGATTGATGGGCGTCGTGGACCGCGGCCTCTCGATGGGTATCGTTCTGGATAAAAGAATATAACCGATGAGACTTGTGGAATTTACAGAAACGGAAAACACGAGGGTTTCTTATAAGGCAATCTCTTAATGAGATCTAACAAGGCCCAGCGATGTAACAAACAGAGTACGACAAAGGATTTCTTTATCGAGAATGTTCTCCGTCACGCACCTTACTTCCTGAAGTCGTTGTTTCACAGGCAGCATCGGCACAGCCACGCTTTTCTCCAGAGGCAAGGTAGTGGGTACATAAGGTAGATCCTCCTCGAAGCTCTCCTCGTAGAACAAGCCTTTCCTCTCGTCAGGCAACTCTTGCACGAGCTTCTCCGCCTTGTTCCTGACGAACTCGATCTCCGAGTCCCTCTCCGATTCCGAGCTGTTGTGATCCAGATCGGAGATTACGCTGGGCGCCTTTGCGAGGCCTTCCTCCGGTCGAATCCCGTCGTCGAGCAGCTCCGACGACTTTCTGCTCTCTTTATTCTTGGTCAATTGTTCCTTCGTCTGTTTCTTGGCGGGCGTGTTCTCGACGATCCTCTCCGGCGGCGGTGGCGGTTCGATCGGTTGCACCTCTTTGCTCTTCCGTTTCGGTTTCGTGATCTCTTTTCTCGTGATCGAGTCTCTCGACGAGCTGCTGGACACCCGGTGCTCCGTTGTGGAAGGCTTGCTGTCTTGACCTGGCAACGGTTTCGCCGCGGTCTCAGCTGTTTTACCGTGAGCACTGAGCTTCGAGTCCTTGGAGGAACTCCTCGAGATCTCAGAGTCTTTCGAGATGCTGCGCGACACCTGACTGTCCCGCGAATAGTTTCTCGACGTGGTTTCGATCTGTGCCTCGGTCTTGATCTTCGAGGGTATCGGATGATGCTCGATCGAGACCTCGGTCACGATACTCCCGGTACGGGGCTCAGACTCGTATTCGTCCAACAATTTCGTCGGGGTTTCGAGGGGTATCGAGACGCTCTCAGAGGGCAAAGCCTCCTCGTAATTCCTGTCGTCTGCGTGCAGGCTTATGAAAATCGAGTCCTCTTTGTGGCTCTCCCGATCCGTGTTGAACCGAAACTCCACGTTCCCGATACTCTCAAGGGACGGATGATGACCGTCGTCCGTATTCTCGAGCTCGGTCCCGCAGGTCACACCGGCGATCGCCTCGTCGTAGCTCTTCTTCCGTTCCCGTTTCTTGAAAAGGCTCAACGTCGACGAGAACACACTTTTGTTCTTCGAGTCCCGTCTCAGGCTCGACCCTTTGTCTACGGAGACCCGTTCGCGGGACTTCGATCTGCTGCGCAGACTCTCCGTGGTGTCCTTTATCTTCGAGGTCAGGCTACGTCGGGGTTTCGTGCTCGGCGACGGTGATTCTGGGCTCAACACACTGCTGTCTGTTCGGCCCTTAAAAGTTGAACACGCGGATCGTCAGAACATGCAGTGTCTTTTTTGGGGGGAGATTCTTCGCAGAAAAAGCTTAGCGGGTCTTCTACAAAGACAAAGCCAGGAATCCGTTGTGTGGACCAGATGAAGCGGGTAAGCGTATAAGTGAAAATGCGTTCGGCCCTCCTGGGAGACCAACCGATCAGCCCCAACAAAATTATGATTATATATAAGTAGTGTAACTAATTAAGAATCAATTCCTCTACTTCATAAGCCCAATTTTCGGGCACTAATCAAAACTTTACTGCACATCGTTTTGGAAGACTTATTACTGTTACTGAAATGAAACATAGAGGAAGCTGATCCTCCAGGAGGCTCGTTCAGTCGCATCGAAGACTACAAGAGGCCTACAAGGTCCACAATACCTTGAACAGAGAGGCGAAGCTGCTTTTCCTGGAAACGGAAGACGGGCTAGGCGTCCGGGAGCCCTCTAGATCGCGTACTTTCTGATGCCTGGGCAACTTCGGGCTTCCGGTCGCGCTACTCGTCGTCGGAGTCGTTGAAACGATCTCCTTAAAGTTCTGCGTTTTCTTCCGTTTGTCAGTGAAATCCAGTGTCACCGGTTTCTGAAGCTCCTGGGCCAGACTACTGGACGACTGTTGCGACGTCGTGCTTTGCGTATCCGCTGGCTTCTTCACGATCGGCACCTGAAGGGTTCACGCAGTCTTAGACCAGAACGAAGTCGATCCTGCGCAAGAAGATCTCTGTTTTCCGTTCGCTCACCTCTATATTGACCTTCTCCAAGAATCTCTTCGTGATCTCCACCTCCCTCTTGAAGATCTCCTTCCTCTCCTCGCGTCCACGGCGTCGGGGTTTGTCCAGAGGATCTGCCTTCAGATTCCCGTCGACCATCGAGACCCTTATGCTCTCGGGGATCAACGCCTTCGTGGTGTCAGCTTCCCGTTTCAACAGAATCTTCTCCAAGTCGTCAGTCTCCGGTTTCGATGGTTCAATGAGATTGTCGGCTAGGGTAGGCTTGCTCCCGCAGAACGAGGTCTCCAGCAGACATTTGTGCGGACTCGGTGATCTAGTCGAAATCGATCGTTTAGCTCGTCGAACACGTTTCCAATCGACTAATCCGATTGATGGGTACGATCCTCTTACCTGGAGGAAGTGGCCGAGACCACAGAAAGCTTCCCGGAAGCTCCGGAACCCTGGCTACCAACAGAGGACAGCCTCGATGTCCTACCGCTGATGTTCAACAGCACGATCTCGGAACAATTGCTATCCTTTCGTTCTCTTTCCAACTGTTTGCTACTGTAGTCCGATAACGAGCCATCCTCTTTCCGTCTTTTCGCCAGCTTCTTCGACTCCCTTTTCAGATCCTGCTCGTGGATAGGATCTTGGAGGTCCAGCTCCTCCGTGGACGATCTCAGATCTTGAGCGTCCTCCTTGTAACCGAGCGTCAGCTTGCATCCAGCTGGGGGCTCGCCGCCTGGAATAGTTCAACCGTGGAACACGTTTAACCTATTGTTCCTGTGTACTGCGACCGATCTACCGCGCGACAGCAACGAGTCTAGGCGATTGGAACACTAGCTACTCACTAGGGGCGACCAGGTTTCAACTGTACTTCTACTCCAGACTGTCTACAATCGTATACGGGGTGGTTCGATAAACGGGTGCTAAGTGTCGACTAGGCAGCAAGTCGTTACCGCTACATCGAGCAACGTCTTTAGAGACTAAGAATCGTCTAGATACAAGGTACCAGTGGTGACAAGCAAACGCTAAATTAGTCCGACAACAGACTTTAGGGGTAAAGTATCTAAGATCGATCGTAATAGTAAAGGTACTAAATCTTGAGCAAACTTCACTCATCATCACACTATTATTAGGTCAATTATTAACGTAGAAATGAACACACCACAGTGAATCATCGATAAGAGTTTGATGTCTCCTCGGCACCGGACATTAAATATTTCATAAACTAATGGTCGTATACGGTTGAAACAAATATTATTGGCTTCAGAATTCCAAGCTCTATCGCTGTATCAAATCTCATTAAAAAAACCACCGCTACACCTGGAGACACTCATCGATAATATACTGTATTTACGTGATATTTCGTGGTTTCTGGTTGCCCGTCAGATTCAACCGTTGTTCAACACGACCAGTGGCAATACTCCACCAGAGACACCGTGAACGTGTTGCTTCTTCCTACAGGATAACAAGGTCTACCACGTTTGTGTGTCGCGCGACAAAAGCCACTCGAATATAGGGCAAACTTCCCGGCGCAACCGCGTGTCCCCCTCGAGTCCCCTCCCTTCCCATCGTGTTGTAACTCGAGGAGACCTGTATTAATTCGTGGTTCCACGCAGAAACGTGGAATCGAGCTGGCGTTATCTCGCGGGACCGTTTAGATTAGTTCAGAGGCGCCGCGACGAACGTATGTGTCCCGGTCGCGATCGATTCGTGCCACCGACCCTCCGTTCCTCGACGCATCCCGTTGGAAATTGTCGTTTGTTTACGCGAGATACGCGTAAACGAGCGGCGTACGGAAAAATACTGGCGTTTGTGTCGTTGGGGGATGGTCGTCTTATCGAGGGGGCTGCTGGAAACTACCGTTCGAGGTCTTTCTACTATACAGAATCTCCCACCAAACGCAAGCACCTTTAGTATCTGACTTGCTTTTGATTTGCAGGGAATTTATTTCAAGAAATGCTCAAAGTGTAATCTCAAATTGTGGATTTTTGTACACAAGATCACACGAAGGTCACAGTACTATAATTAGAGTCCACGGTACTTCTTCTTCGTTTAAGGATCACGATGATTACCTGCGAGTAGCTCCCTCTCCGGCGTCGAGTCCCTGGAGTTACTGTCCTCATGGTGGGAGGAACTGCTCGCCCGGCTGATGTCAATACGCGGTGTGCTGGGTGTCTTTAGCGAACTGCCAGGCGTAGCCGGCGTGGTCACCTCGACGATGCCTGGCATTCGCGCGACCGGTTCCCCCTGCATTCAAATTCGTAAAAGGCTGGTTTTTCGCTCGGGTCACAATCACTGGGGTGTGGTTGTGGTGGTGGTGGTAGTGATGGTGGTTGGTTGGTTGGTGATGGACACAGGTCAGCCTGCTTCAGGAACACGCGGAGCTTCGATTTTTCGAAGGAGGAACAGACTTGAACACGTGTGGGCGAATACACAATCGCCGAGATCCTCGACGAAGAGACTCGATAGAGAAAGAGAGAGAGAAAGAGGGAGAGGGAGAGATTGTGAGAGAGTGGATATCTCGGCAGACAGGCCGATTCAGAGAAAGATAGGACACTTCAGGGAGGACACAGGGAAGGACTCACGTTTTCCACCTCGTCGGACAGGTCTTCGAAGGATGCTATCGGCGCTGGTCCAAGCTTCCTCTGATGAGCGCTCGGTAATCCTGACGCCATATTTTATTCCCGATAGCTCAGCCCTCGATGATGCTGCAAGAACACCCTGTACTTTAGTCGATCCCACTTGTCGCGAGTGGAACAAATATAGTGACTTTCGTTTTTTTTTTTTATCGACAGACCCACTCGTCCCGTTGTCCAATAGAAACCGTGATTGACGGTGGTTGTTGATCGTTCATTGGGGTCAGAGCCTAAAACGAGGGGGTAGTCAAACGAAAATCCACTTCTGAACCATTGACAACATTCGACACTGGTGCCCTAACTACACCTAACGAAGTCCCATTGAGTCACTATATTTCTTCCATTCACAGTATCGTCCCCATTTTTAATAGATTCCATTCACGGATCTTCTTTTCGAAGTCTACGAAAGAAGCTAATCAGAGTCGACGTTAGAACGTTTAACCCGAAGGACGAACCGATTAGCTCGTGACACGTCGTTTGGAACACGGGACATCGAGGGTCTCTCTCGTCACCAATCGACGCTGATCGAGCACCTGATCTCCAATTTTTTCCCCATCGAACCACCTCTATACAGATGAACAGCCCTTACACAGGGTGTCCGAAAACATTTCGACTAAATGCGTGCAACACTGCAGCATAGATTGGCACAACTCTCCCAAAAGAAAACATATCTCATAAACATTTCTCTTAAGAATTAATCGACGCGGTTGGTTCTTGACGAGATTGAAACCTGTCCTCTTCCAAGGAAGCGTCCAAGAAAGTTCTCGAGTAGGTGAAATTTATGGACGTAAACGGGAGGCCAACAGTTCCCGAACAAAGTTGTGGTTCTCTTGGCAGTTCATTTTGCAAAATTACTGCTCAAAGTCTTTCCCCGATCCACCGAATCTCCGCGAACAGGTCTGCTGATTCGATAAACTTGATATTCGACTGTACCCTCGGACTGTTCCGGAATCCTATTACACGACCCTATTTCGATGGAGTTGAAAATATTCCAGGAACTTTACGAAACAGGAGAAAGACGAGAAACGATCCGTTTCGGGTCGGTTTGCAATTCCATTCTGTTGTTCCGTTTTGAAACAGAATTCACAAGGGGGAGGGGGGCCGAATGATTTCGTTTGAAAGTTTATTCGAAATTGCACGGGGTGAATTTGAAGCGGAGAAGAAGAAACGTTTGGCGAACGAAGGATGTTTGGGTGTTTCTGGAACTTCTGAAAGTTTCATAGATTCTAACAATTTAAAAAGTAAATCGCCGAGTCTTTTTCATCCCCTACACTTCCCTCAGAAAGATTCCTGTTTATCAAAGTCTCGTAGATCAAGGTGTTATTTCGTCGGTCGAGTTCTTAACTGTTTTAACTCCATTTTTTAAAAATGTTTAGTTAATCAAGCTACGTACGTCTGATTGGTTCGAAGAATACAAATCCAACATAATATGAATTAAATTCAGGTAAAGTAAGGAAGTTTGCGTGTCGTCGTTGCGTTAAGAAGTTGGCATGGAAAAAAGGAAACTGGCGATGTTAAGTAAAGGTCGTTGATACGCTGAGCCAATTAGCAACGGAGCCTCGAGGGGCTCAGACTGAATCTTCTGGGTTCAACGTGTTAAACCACACCCCTTGCTCAACCGTTCGCCTACTCGGCGAAATAACCTTCTAGACGACGCTTCTTCCGCGTGACGAGGATCGATCGATCGACACAGCCAACGATTGGGATACGGAGATTTCGAATTTAAATCGTTCTTCCGTCGTTAGTCTGTAACAGAGTAGATAGACCACAGGAATGAAATCGAAAGACTGGACAAATAAACGGGTGGAGCCCAACTTAACGGGAGGAAAACTTACGAAAAAGTGATCCATCTATCGCGCTGGTAATATCCTTGAAGTTCGGAGAATTTGGCCCGAGGCCGAGGGAAACCGGTCTAGATTTAGAATAGATTCTCTGGAAGGTGGGACCAGAGTTCTCCAAAAGTTTCCAACACGGGTTCTTCCGTTCCCGACTGGTATCGAATGATTTACGTTCCACGAGCCACAGTTTTGAATTCTGAACAACCGGAGGGGCTCGATTAACTGGTCCGATGAGTTATCGTTGATTAACGATCATCGTTGAATTCTCGGGAAAATGGAAAGAGATATGTGCTCATTAACGAACTTTTGCGATTAAATCGATCCGTTCGTGTTCAACAGAAGAGGTAATATTCCCAACGAACCGGGTGTTACTAGTCTTCTCGGAAACTAACACTAAAGCTACCAACGTTGAATGTCCATTAAATTAAACTGTATAATACACGGGGTGAGTCACTTCACTGTACTACCTAACCCCACTCCTGAACTACTTGTACAATAAAACGTTTCAAACGAAAGCTGTTCGATATCGAGTAGGTCATACAATATAATAATTGGTTCTTTGAAGTTTTCTGAGTTTTTTTTATCGTAATGCGTAATATTTAACCCTGCGATTCGAAAGAATATCTTACTACCAGAATTTGCAGCACCGCAAATTTCGACTGAATAGATTTTTTTTTCAAATTCACTCAGCAACTTTAAAAAACTAATTTTCATGTACTTTACTATATTAGATAGATAAGAACATTTAACATCCTTTATATTGTAAAATATCGTAGATAAGGGTTCTTACCCGTAAGAATTAAATTAAATTAAATTTAAATGAAAAATTAAAATATTAAATGCCGAGGAAAATATTAATAACGTACATGGAGTCGAAGAATAATTACCGAAATGTTGAATGAAGAATAATGGAAATCTTTGCAACACAAGACTATTTATACGGCGAGCGACGAATCCCTTCTGACGCGCGTCTAACCAGCCACTGACTTATACTACTCGACCGGTTTTGCGACCAAGAGGCCACACAATTCTTTGGAGTTTTCGAACGCAATTTCGTGGTCGGTTTGGCTTGTGGAGAAGCGTGCACAGTTCGACAAGGGGTTGCGCGAGACTCGGCTGTTCGAAAATGCTTGCTTGTTTGCGGACTCTATTCCTCCAGGCGACAAGTTCAAAGAGATTAGCTTACGGTCTACGGGCCCCGCCCCCTGGTTTTCGGTTAGATTTGTCCGGACCCCCGTTAAAACGGTCTTTGTATCGCTTCTACGGCTTTGTAATCGGTCGAGAGAGCCTACCAGGCGAAAACCCTTTTCCCTTATTTTCGCCAGCGGAACGATTCGATCTCGTCCACATTTTGTCACGGGAAACTCTTGCAGAATAAATTTTTCCGAACTTCGTGACACTCGAATACTCGTGCGGTTTGTCCAGAAGAGATAATGGATATGAAAGTGTTTACAGGCTGATAGGAGAGAGTGGATATTATAGTATATGTATAGGTTACAGTGGGGTAGAGGGAACGGCTGCAGTGGCGCCACAGGGGTCGTCAGGGACCGATGACGTCAGAAGATGAGAATGCACGCAAACAAGCTGTTGGAAACTCGCAAGTGAAGGACAAATACGGTATTGAAATTTCAATAAGTATTTACCCAGAAATCGGTAAAACGTACCGAAAGAATGCAAGAAGACTTCTAGTAATCTTAACCTACAATGGCGGAGCCAATGGGGCTAGCTTAGACACTATTATATACGTTCATATTAATAGCTATTTCGTAATTTGACATACAGCAATAGTGGGAACGAAAGGATTAAGTAAACCTATTACCGAAAAGTCGTCCTAGCATCTGTAATACCGATCACGTGTTCCTCCAAGTCAAGCGTCAATCAAAGATCCGTTGATTTTTCACCCGTCATCCACGTTCGAGTCCAGGTTTATCGAGACCACGACGGTCTGTGTAAGTGGACAGGTCGGTTAATGCGTGGGAGTGGCCGCAAGAGCATGGAATCCTGCCAATACCTGAAAAGTGTCTAGCCCGGAAAGAAGGCACGGGTCTTGATTCGCGAAAAGGAGAAAGAGAACAGGAAGAGAAACAGGGTCGCGAACGAGATAGTGGCGCAGCGAAGGGAAACTAATAGCGCCCCCTTCCCCCCAGAAAAGGTACTAGACGATCGCGATTCACGCTGGCCTCGCCGATAACGACGATTTCTCGTCCGTTATCGGTGGATCTGCACTTAGGTCGGCGTCCAATTGAACTGTGGAAGACAATCTCTCGAGGCTTCGAGCAAAAGTCTTCCACCGACACGTGGGAAAAGGACTAATCATCTCCTTGGGAGTCCCCTCCTCGCATTCAAATTCTCTCCCGTCTTTAGGAAGCTAATGTCGGTTCTCTGTTCCGCAGTAACCCGTGTCCATTGAACTGCGAAGCCATTCCACGGGAATTACTGAAATTGACATCAAATTAACATTAAGTTTTAACATTTATTTCAGTACTTAAAATAAATTTACCAACTGATAGGAGACCCATACCTCTGAACCCCAAAAAAAACCTACCCCAACATCTGGTATAATAACACGAAAGTGCTACTGAAAAATCATCAGCGACAACGAGATACTATTAGCGGATTTTTACACTAAAAGCGGTTATGGGAAGATCCTGGATTAGCTTCCGGAAGGAGAGTCGTTGACGGAGGATCGGTCACGGGTCAGACAGCCAGCTCAAACTACGAGGGAATGTACATATCCTACCAGGGAGAAAATCGGAAAATCTGCCGGAACGCGCGTTCTCGATGCTGTGTACACACGGCAACCGAGCGCTATAAATAGAGAAGGCTTGTTAGCGGTACCTTTTCTTTTTTTAAACGCGAGAGAAGGAGCTTGCCCCGGCCCGATAATCGTTCCACGAGCAAATGAACAACCCCGCCCGTTGAATAATGAAACGACACCCGCTGCATCGTACTATCCACGATTTATACCCCCCCGCTACCCGCCATCTTGGCCCGCCTCACCTTTAGCACGTTCGCCTATAACCCGCAACGAAATCTCATTTTCATTATCGTATTTTCACGTCGATTCGCTCGGGCGACGTGGTTCCTTCGTTTTGCTACGATTTGGTTTCTCCTTGTTAAAATTCGCAAGGAATGCAGTGTGGGATATGCACTTTATATTTTTTAAGGTTATGTAGGGCCTTCTTCCAAATTAAATGTTATTTTTAATAGCTATATGTCACAGCTACATATATGTAAAAGAATAGGAAAAGCAACTTTTTTTTAACTGCTAAAAACAAAATTTGGAATATGTATTTGTACATCTAATAATCCCTTCGTACACTTGGGATGTTTTTTTACTGCTATTGTTGTCTTAATTGCCCTGTTAAACGCGTACAACATGGCACAGAATACGTGTGTTTGTCACGCTTGTAATAATCGGACATGTTTAATCTACGTTCGTGAATATTCGACGCAACATTATCTGAACGTCTCTACGTGAAACAGTAATATACGACAAGCAGATAAGCGGCGATCGCGTTGAATCATACTTTTCAAGTTTAATTCTCATTAAAGCCGCATAACTTATGCGATGACTCAATAGGATGTAAGAGTTCTATTACTTAATCAATCTCAACCACGTTTACTGATTCAAAAAGGAAATACTTTATCTATTTTTACCTCAAACGCTTTATCTACACAAACGAACTTGCCCATCTCTCCGATCTCTACCATTTGGCAGCTCACCGTGTCTCAACAAGTCACCAACGCTCGTTCCACTAAACACCAATAGCATCTCGTAACGTTATAATTATTGAACACCTTGCACATACATTCAATCCTCTAATTTGCAAGCGTTATTTGTGTTTTAGTTATTTTGTCACTGTACACGACCGTCAACCGTTTCGAATTCGATCATTAAAGCGAATTTACACTGTTCACTTTGGTTAAACAAGGCGATTGATTTTCACAAAATTAAAAGAATGCCAGCAGTGTAAATTTCCATTCGATAAAAATGTTCAACGAAATTTGATCGAAAGGTAATGTACAAAATTCTCTTTTGTTCTTTAAATTTCGTTAAATTCGATCACATTGTCGATCAAAGTGAACCGTGTAAATTCGCCTTTAGGAATCGACTATCGAGAGATTTTTCGAGAAACACGATCGAATGTCTAATCGTCGCAGGACCCCATAGAAATAACGGTCCGGTTGTATTTTATCAGGGGACGGTAAAACGTCGAGACTTATTGCGCAGCTATCCCCGGAGCGTCCCGTTTATTTATAAACGTCTTTTTCATCAGACGACTTTCGAAAATTCCCGATCCCATTCTAGATATTTCACGAATCGATTTCATCTGCGCAAAAAAAGGCACTGCCCGCGGGATCATCGCCGGAGTAATTGAGAGAAAGAAACTCGAGACTTACGATATCATTTTCGTACCGACCGAGGTTCATTTCCATGGATTCAGAAAACTACAGCCCCATGGTAAACAACACATAGAACGGTGGCGCTATCGCAACCGGCGGTTCACAATTTTTCCTCTCGCCTCCTGTCGTCCAATGAGATCTTTCGATAATCAAAGTGAACGAGAAACTGCGTGGGAAAGAGATTCACCGTACCGACGAAACTAGACAACGTTTCTTCTTGTGGATGATGAATAACTGTCGGATTGTTACGTTTCGTTCTTTCCATCGAACACGATGCAGAGAACACCCGCGTGTACAAGCTGACCGCGCGAGGAAACACAGTTCTCGACTGGTTAACGGCGACGCGTACATGCTGGACGGGGCCAATCGTAGCTGTCGACGCAACGTCAGGACGTGGGATCCCTTTTCGAAGCATCGATGCGTCATACCCACGATGGTTACGAAATCCTACCGAGTTTTACGAATAACCGTCGCGGGAAGAAGAGGACAAGCTCGCTCGCGGTTCTGCCGAGCCGTGAACGTCTAAACGTGCTGGTTAGACGGTTAACCTGTTAATTCTCAGGTGACGATGAGGAATTCGACCCTGGAGTTCTCGAGGGCTTCGTTTGCCTCGTCGAGACTCGTAATAACTGATTGAAGCTGACTAACGTGTTGCACTGCTGTCTCTCGATGAACTCGAATCGAACAGATGAAAAGGTATGTAAATAAGATTTTGTACGATTAAATCTTTACGCGAGTGTCTGGATCCAGTACAGTTCAGGATTCGGTGTCTGGATCCAATTTGGTTAGAAATTTCACACAGATATTCGGGCTTGCGGAAATCGAACTAAAGCGTATAGGTTATATTAAACCTACGACGACCGATTACATTGTTTCGTGCGTAACTTTCACCACTGAACGAACACACAACGAAAAATAGGTTTCCTATGTATTGTAGAAAAATTCAATAACTTGAAACATCTGAAAACTACCAGTAGACAAAATCACATGACGCCACTGTAGCATTATCGGTCGTCGTAATATTAACATTTTATAAGAGAACCAGCGTATTTCGAGGAGATTCGTTCTAAAACATATCGAAAGACAGATAATTAGGGGTCTATCTGGACCCAGGCAGCACTAAAATGTCTATAATTCATGGGATAAAGGCGACTGCCAATCATTCGTAGGTTAAGATAAGAGCCTCGAGTCTGTGTATTATAACCGATCCACAAGATCGTTCTATTATTATCGTACAGCAATCCGTACAATTCTCAAATATTTCAATTTCGCTTCGGTTGAAATTCGCTTACCCCCCATCGAGATTACATTTCTCGCGGAGTTGAGAGGAATTCCCCCAGAAAGGGAAAGTATTCGAACGGTTCGCGGAAACACAGAGGGTTGAATTCTTTCACGAACCGGCTCTTTCTTTTTCTCTCTCTCACGGCTTAATCGACCGCCACCCTTTAAAAGATTCCGTGGCAACGGGTACATATCGTGCTTTAAGCCCCTCTAGCCTCGAGAGAGCCATGCACTTCCCGATCCATATTCAGTCGCGTCCACATGTTTCGTCCCTGTCGTTACGGTCCGGTCCGCGGAAGTAGGAGGGAGACCAGATTCGCCGGGCGTGCAATTGATCGGATATATTTATCGTGCGGGATTGGGGAAATCAGCTTCGTTATTTTTGCAACCGTAGCCCTAATTTCTGCCTGTCTGGAAAACGGTAACGCGGCAGTTAGTCGGCTCCGGTGATTAATCGAGTTAAAGGCGACGATCGGGTATTCGCAATGTTGCAACCCCGCCCAATTCCAGGAAACTCGACTTTCATTTTGTAAATGGACTTCATTGTACCGCGCGCAGGGGGGAATCGATCGCAACGAAACGGCCGTTCGTTTCGAGAATCGATTCGGTTGTCGGTCGAAATTTCGCGGTGAATTTCACACCGTTGATGGTCCGACGGATTTTGCGTGTCTCGCCGTGAAATATATCGGGTGACGTAACTAATGAACTCCCGATTTTATGCACGTACGAACACAATGAAGCGATTATTTTAATGAAGTTTGAGGAAAATATTGTTCTGTGGTGAATGTTAATGAGACACTTAACAGGATTATCTCAGTAAATATCTGTTCCATTCTTCGACCCCAGACTGATGACTGTGTGAAACTATAGATTTATCGATCCTGTGTCTATCACGCTGTTACAGTGTAAAGGTACAATATAATACTTTTTACTTTACGTTGTTATCAGTTCAATATGGTATGGAGAAAATCGAATTCTCTGTACATTTTCATTGGTTTTATAAGCGTTGGGGGTCCCGAGCGACCCCACAATGTTATGTACGCTCGAAAAAAGGGAGATGATGTCGTTCCACCGGTTAAATTTAGATAGTATACATGTATCAATTCTTTGCACGCGGTAGTGAACGCATGTACTCGACAGGAATCACCTGTACCGGAAATTGTACAACCAGATTATTCTTGGATCCCCCATCGGACACGGTTAGAAGATCATTTCGTGGTTCCTCCGGTTCGAAATGTGTTTTTTCCTTCCGATCGATCCCCGGATCATCCGACTCTAAGCGGGCCAAAGTGCATCATGGTTTAGACGAGCATTCCTTCGAGCAAGAGGGTAGCTTTAAGTTTCTCCTTAACCCATTGACGCAGTTAGACCGTTCAATTCCATGCCCCCCTCATGCTCAATCCCATCAACCTGCCGTGTCTCGATCCTTCCGTCGTTGAAAGGCTCTGTCTCGCTTCCACGTGAATTTAGAACGACGTCGAACGAATAGGAAGAAGTGAGAAAGCTTTCAAAGGAAAAACGACGAGAGATTGTGGATTGAAACGACGATGAACGGCATTTCTCGAGTAGAGGACTTAATACCGAGAATACCGATAAATAATCGACTACAGCTTGCTATAAACTGAGTATTGACCTCTCAGTAAACGAAAAGTCAATGGCTACTACTGGAATATTCATCCCCGTTGACCGTCACGCATTCCACGATCCTATTCTCCGATATCTGGAAAGACACTTTAATCTTTCGACCAATGGAACGGGTCCAATCGGGGATTACTGAAACGTGTCCCTTCGTCGCTGATTAAATCCTTCAATCGGTTCAGACCAATATTTCCTTTCTGAGACCCCCTCAGGATCTCTCTAAATAGATAAAGAATTACGAGATTGCTCTGATCGTCACCCCAGTGAAAGTAAAATGGTGGATCGGTCATCATCGATGCACCTAATGAAGACCCAAAGGGGGAGGTGGTTCTCTCGATGGATCGAAACGATGGGTGGGGAAGTGGCGTCGTTGGAACAGTTCGTAACTAAGAAGTGCCCTATGGCGAATTAGACACGCGATGGAGGGTCGTAAACGAGATCTCCACGTGTGAAACGTCGCGAAAGCGACTTTTTCAGCGTGTTCAAGCGTTCCGCGGGAAGCTCGAAAGCTGTAGGGGTCCTCGGCTAGAGCCCTCACGTAAATGGCCCCTAACAACTTTTTCGCGCTCCAAGGGGGGTGGTGCCGCGGAACTGACTCTATTAACGTTGGAAACTTTCCAACGAACGACCTTTCGCGGTGAACGATCTCGGCGAATCGACCGATCGAACCGGTAGAAAAGAATCGTCGAGGACTCGGCTTCTGGAACGAGGAAAGTTAAGTGAAACGTTGCTTTTCCGCGGGGGCAACGATGTGACCTCGGTCGGTCCCCCAGGGGGTTGAGTCAGAGCGATGGAAGGCGGCGATTGCTGGCTCCCTGGTGCCAGTCGACGCCAGATAGATACCGTGCTACGTCCATAAAGTAACCTTCTTTCTCTTATCTGACCTGCATAAATAATCCTGTCTCTTGTTTAATCCGTACCTACTGATATTTATACCTTTAAACGAAACACTAACACACACCAACGCGCGTAACTAATGGGATTACGTATTTTTCAGGAAAACGTCATGCGTTTCTTCCGAGATATACAGGGTGAACCCAAAAGAAGGGTTTAATCCTTCTATGGTGGGCAGTATTTGCCAGATGATGAAAATAAGTCTGAATTAATGTGGGTCGAAAAATTAATATTTTCAAAGTTATAATCTACTTTTTGTTTCGATTAGCCCTTTAATGCCCAGACTACATATACATATGTATATTATATCTTGTTGTTTTAAAGCCGAAAATATCGATATTAAATAGGCTCCTTTTTTTCATTTTTGTAAAATATACTTTTTGAGGGAATACTTAAATTTTTTAACTGAAAAAAGGTATTGATAATTTTGAAAAGATTAATTTTTTCACCCACGTTTATTAGGACTTTTTTTCATCGTTTGGCAAGTACTTACCTACCTCCAGAAATTATGAACCCTTTCTCTTTGTTTCACCCTATATAAGGCCCGCAGGCGTTTTATTCGTATCTCTGTAGAATTAATTTCTGTAACGGTGGATAAGAACGTTGTTGAACTTTCATTATAAATCTCGACGATCCATAAATGCATGAGGTGTACCGTAGTCCACGGATTACATGCGTCTTCGAAGAATCGCCTCCTTGAACTTTGATATTCCACGGATAATACTTATTCAGGACCTCCGTTGGCAATAATAATTATACCGCGAATGTATATGCAAATCCAAGGTTTTATGATTCATAACAGGGGGCCATTAAAAGAGGTTCACGTAACTTTCTAAGGGTTCGACCTATAGAATAGAAAGAAGTAAAAACCTTTTCGAAATGTCTTTACGATACGCTCCATTTACACCTATCCTCGATTTTCTACTGTTTTTTTTTTCCACTGAACAAACGGTCCAATACTCGCGAGCACAGAAGCGTGCGGGGTTTCTCGTCTCTCGTTTATCTCGTTCGTGGATCTTCGCGATTTACATTTAGATTTTTCTTCTCCGAGAAAACGGCGCAACGAAGTTTCTTCCCCGAGTGTCCCCATTCGAGGGGGTTGAATTCCACGGAAGAACGATCGCGGGTGCTCTCGCTTGTGGGACACTTAAACGATCACAGGAAGATTCGGTCGAACCGTGACACAGAAGCAACGTTACGAGAGAATCGTGTATCCGTTGGAACTCATCGATGCATTTTTTATCCAGAATCAATCGACGTCATTTCTAAACCATGCTGAAGACGAACCAGCCGGTCACTGATCGACAAACAAGAAGACAATGGGGGTGAAGGGACACTATTCCCTATGCACGAAAAAGATTGCACGGTTTCCTTTATCTCCTTTATTTAAGGGATCCTCGAATTCCTTCGAGAAGAACCACAGGGACACTGGAGGATATCTACTAACTATCAGCACTGGAACATACTATCTACCAGCCATATCGTAGAAGACATTTCAGGAACAAGAAAAAGAAGATCCGAACCAGCCTGACCGAGATACACTGGGCAGTATAACAGAGGACCTCATCCTCATCGAGAACCTGTCAGACACACGGAATACGGTCAAACGCGACACGTCGATGCTCGATATAGCGTATCGATTAATAAACACTTCTCCTTTCCGTATCGATATATCCGTATATCACCAAGTATGTGAGTCGAAGAACCATTTAGTCACACGGAGAGAGTCGTCATCTTTGATAGATCTCTGTCTCTCCCCAAATCTAGGGGGTCTCCCGTTGAAGATCGATCCTGTCGAATTCTGTCGAATACAGGCACGGGAGAACGCACCCCTTTAAACGGACCACACCACGGTGAACACCCCGGTGTGTGTCTCTCTCTCCGCACTTACCCCAGTCCCGTGTCCTCCATGCCAGCTATCGGGAAGCAATCGATCTCCCAGGTTCCCGCTACACCATATCCTCCCTTGATCGGCGGCCCAGTTTTCTCGCTCTCCTCGTCGTTTCTCTTTCTCCACTTCGGGCGTTCTTCTCTCGTTCTTCTCAGCCCTAGGCCAGCGGCTACCGTTGGGGGACACACACACGACTCTCTGCTCCCGACAGCTTACATCTTGACGGTCCGTGCCAGCTGTGCACCGCAAGAGACACGCTCTCTCGGCCCTCTGCACCGACGCACGTCGATCCACGACGTCCTACCACGTCCTACTCATCGCTCACGCTGCTGCCGCTGCTTCCCGAACGACGCGCACACGCCACCCCCTTTTTGACCGACCGACCGACCAACCAACCAGCCACCGCGAGCCAGGGGTGCAGACTGCTCGTTACGGGCCACGGGCGAGCCCTCTGCCCGCCATCTTTTAAACTCGAGCTTGCTAATTCTGACGCGCACGGTCGTGATCACGTAGTTTGTATTATGGGTTCATTGTTTACCGTCCAGGTCAAGACCCTTGAGGAACCACCGATCCATGTTTTGTCGGTGGATGGTAATTCGGATTCACGGTTTTTATGGTCCTTCCGTCTGTCGACAGGGTTCGTGTACTGAGTTGGACAGAATTTTATTTTCGAATAAATACCCTGTGAAAAGTAGAGGGATCTACGATCATTGGTTAATGGGGTTAATAATTGTTTGCCTAGTGTCGACTCATTCGAGTATGATTTTGTTATAGAAATTGGAATTGGCAAATAGAATTAGTTACAAATGGCGCAGTACCTATTTTTATCTTTTCTTCGGAATTGTTTATCTAGATAATGAATTTGGTCATCTTTGGTTGTATAAACTTGGGGTCACAGGTGTATGTATGGGACTTCACGGGAAGATTTGTGAAATCGTATCTCGATCCTTGCACAGCTGGAGTCCACGGACTTATTAACCGAGGGTGCATATGTATGATATTCCAGGCGGGAGGTCAACAGTGACGGGCAAATTCATTATCTAGGTAAAGAGTTTTGAATAACGAATAAGATATAAAAGAAAAGTACTTTGTTATATGTAATTAATTTATCGTTGAATTCCCAATTTTTTATAATAAAGTAATGCTTCCTCTTGAATGAATAGATACTTAGCAAACGAGTATTTACCCTTATTAACCCATTCAGCTCTAAATTTTCTTTTAAGAGTAAAAAATAATATTTGATTATAGATTTTTAAATGATATTTTGTTCAAACAAACTTGTTTAATTATTTAAAAAAAAATGTTTGCTTTTTATTCATGTACTATTTAAATAAAATTCTGCTCAACTCTGGTGTCGAGAAAGGTCGACCCTGTAAAAAGTGTCGAATGTTAAAGGGATGACAGGGATTAGCAAAAGGGACGATAGACTTCACGAGGAACCTTACCCTCCTGGAACCTGTGGCTTTGTAATTGAATATTCAGAGATCACGTTTATCAGACCTCGGTCTCCGATCGAAAAAAACGTTGATTAACGAGGGTTGTTCATGAAACAAGGTTTCTTGGAATTTTCACGGAGTAATCGGTGACACAGCTACGCGACACGATCAGTGATAGGAGTGTAAAACGTAGAAAACGACGAAGAAGATGCGAAAGTGGATTAAAGAATGATCCAAGAGAGACAGGGGGCACCGTAGTCCACGCGTTCGTGTCTGCGGATTTAACGGGCTGTGGTAGGGGCGCGCGCGTTTCCCCCCAGGGTGGTTGGATTAGTCACGATCCCCCCGTTCGGTCGTAAAGTTTCAAAGGTAAAAGGAAAAAATGTAATGGTGCTCGTATAACGAGCTGCCACCTTGTGGTCGCTGTCTATTATTCGGGGGATGATGTACAACCGTGTAATCGAACATATTTTCGCCACGACGTTGATACTATTTACCCTGTCCGAGTTCTTGCATGGACGAATAATCCACCCCCGTCGCAGCGTTTCGATCGATTCCTTGAGAAACCGATTCTCGACGTTGATGACGATGAAGGATCTTCAGGGGCAGGGGAGATGCAATTAGAAAGATTAAACGTTGGTGACTTGCAGTGCCTCACTTTCTTTCTGTTCTTTTTTTTACTGTTTGTCCTGTAGAATCTGTAGAATATATCTGAAATTGCACAGTACAGTGAAGAGGCAAATGTGCTCTTCGAGGTCGTTCATGGTACTTGCTTGAAGGGTAAATCGCTCCTCTGGTAGAATATAATTGACTATATTTTTCTTTGTACAATCGACCATTCATGGCTGGTAAAACAAGCATTTCTTTATTCTGTCAAGACAGTATTGTACGAATTTATGCATTTTCTTCTTCTGTCTGAGAATATTGCATGAATTTGTGACTGCATGCAAGAGTGTAGCGACGAGTGATACAGGGTGACAGAGTTGATACGTTCGGGTCTGCGCCAGGAGAGAAGCAAGTCTCTCTGTTACCCCGTAAGATTTAAAAAAAAGAAAACATGAATCATTGAATGTAGAAACAATTAGTATCTACAGGTACTGTACAGTTGGGGATTTTTTTATTGTCATTAATCCTCGAAATTATCGGTACCGTTGTAGCTGTTCCGAGTATCTACGAATACGTTCTTCGCACTAGTCAAACAGCGCCCCATGTCGCTTTTAGGGTCGAGGGGCAGTGTCGTGTGCGATCGATGCGCTTCAGGCCAGGCGAAACGGCTCGTACCCTATGCTACCGATAAAAAGATAACATTCCGATAATGAAACATAATTGACCCATCGTTAAATTTCTTGACCAAGATCTCTGAACAACATCGATTTCCAGACTGCTGAAATGTATCTCACCTAAAATCATAAAAAATCAGACCATAGTCCTCCATTTCCAGGCGTCGTCGTTCGAACATGTCACACGCGTGTCTCATATATAAAGATTTTATTCCGTTAGTAGTACGTACACGTTTGCGCCAGCACAAAAAAGGATCGTTATTTATATAAAATCAGAGAATAATGCAGAGGTCCTTTTCCGAGACTAGACACATAATAGGGGCCGCAGGATCGTCAGGGTCAACACATGTGTGTTCTCCCACGGCGGTTGCATCGATCAAACGATTCTCGACGCGACCCCCGAATGTACCACATATGTATACGGTTTAACCCTGAAAATCTTGACATCAACAACGTTCGCGATGCAGCGCGCGCGCGCGCGTGTGTGTGTGTGTGTGTGTGTGTGTGTGTGTGTGTGATCTTCGTGAAACGCGTCAGCCGACTCTTCCCAGTCCCAGATCTCATCTGTCCCTTTCTAGATAGCACATGACGCCTTAAAAACGCCCATTTTACGGCTATTTTAGGTCTAAGGCGCCTTTAAACCGTCTTCAAGGCGTCATTAGACGTCGTGTGCTTTCTGGGAGTCCTGTCCATTTTGTACGCGTGTGTGTGGTTCATGGTATTTACAGGGCAGTGTTTTTTTTTTTTTCTTGAAGTATCGCGAGTTACTCTAGTAAAAGGCAGGCACTAAGTGACTCTTCAAGGTTCCCTTCCTCTGCAAGCGGAATACATATGGTCGTGCAACATTGTTGTGCTCCTCTCCCTTTTTTCTCGCAAGGTGTCCCCAAATGTAACAATGGCTTTTTTTAATGAGATTTTGCAGAGTGATAAAGATTGAAATTCTGAAACTAGTGGTATTTGTTTCAATCGCGTAAGGTCATTAGTTCTGGAGATATTTAATGTTAAAGTCGTAGTCTATATACAGGGTGTGCTTCGGAACTACACATTTTTTTATATCTTCAAAAACGAGTGAGATATCGAAGATGGTCACATTCCTTAGGGTTGCACCACCACTTCGGTAACACCCTGTGTATAGGCGACAACCTTAACGTTAAGTGTATGTCAAACTAACGGCCATATGCGACTGAAATAACTAGCATTTGTTTTAACATTCCGAACATGTGCTAAAACCTCATTAAAAAGCCAGCGATACACGGGGACCTCTCCTTGTTAAGGTGTGTATCCATTTGTTGCGTATCACCGTATCGTATCACCATATATTTTTTTACGCAACGATGTAATGCTTGCCCTCATCCACATTGATATACAACAGTGATACAATAAAGGGGATACTCAACAAGTGGATACGCACCTTTAGTGTCCTCTCGCTAACAGCATAAGTCTCAATCTCTGCCAGATGACATCCTTCTAAATTCCCCCTCAAAAAAAAAAAAAGACAAGAAAAACAACGTATACACCACATGAAAGACAGTTTTTGTAAATTATCGGTTAAAAAATATAGAAACTTGACGGTATACCGTGTTACCAGTACACCTCGATTAATCGTTATCGCGCGTCGATTGTTTCGGAGGCTTAAGTACACACCGAACAGAAAAAAAAAACAAAATGCACAAGAATATTACGACACAAACACACGCATTTCTCTGATACTGACGATCTCTAGAGGTTAAATCCTCACGTTCACGCCGGGGATGAAAAATTGTACAAAATGTGAAAAAAAGTTGTCTATTGACCATTCCCGTTAGTTTTTCCGCGCTTATCAATGTCACGGCGAATTTGGTCTCCGGCGTGTGGTGAGCACCAACCTTTCCGTTTCGTCAGTGGCTAAAAGACAACAAAAATTTCGGTGTATTTTTATGTGTGTGTGTGTGAACAATACAAAGCCGTATTA
The DNA here is from genome assembly GCF_001272555.1 of Dufourea novaeangliae. Taxonomy (NCBI): domain Eukaryota; kingdom Metazoa; phylum Arthropoda; class Insecta; order Hymenoptera; family Halictidae; genus Dufourea; species Dufourea novaeangliae. Next base: position 1,308,928 of record NW_015373934.1, read on the forward strand.
CCGTGTACACAATATTTTATCATTGCCTAGCCGTGTATCGTCTCTCTATCACGTCCACTTGAAGACGAATCGGCTGCGATCTACAAAAATAGTTCACTCTCTCTTCGACAGCCTCGATGAGTTTCATCGTTTCTTTTTTTTTTTTTCTTTTCTTCGGTTCGCCATTTCTCGCACGCTTTAACATTCATCCGCAACTAGAACTTGGCTTCGTTAATTCTCCTCTCGACAGAGTCCTCTTACCGTTTACAGAACGCACATCGATCAACAAACTGGAGTCAACGTCTCACTACTCAACACATCCGGTGTAACATAATTAAATCAGTTTTCGTTCGCCGTTCTACTGCCATCACCCACTGTCCCCGTTTAATAATAAAGTCCGTTGAACAAACAAACACGTCGGTTAGGGGATGATCTACGATGATTTCTGATATATTCTTCTCTCTCGAATACGGTCAATACGGTATGGCTAAGGGTTTCTTCTTCTGCGTCTTCTTCCTTGCGGTACAGAGCAGTCAACGGTATATTTTAACATCCCGTAACCGGGAAGCAACGGGCATCAACTACATGGAAAACAATTTGTATATCGGGGGCCACTACAGTAGTTCAACTAAGTACTTTACGTTTTCCTTTTCCCAACCCCCCTTAGGGCTTCGACGGTTAATTCTACGCTCTAACGATTAGCGCGAACCTTCCGGAGGAAGATTCGCGAATTCTCGGAAATTTCTTCGTGTAAAAAGGTCCATCGAATACACATCTCTTCTGCAAGATATGCCACCTTTACGAACAAATCTACGACCTTGTGTATCTCGAAAATCCTTTTTCAATATGATTGACAATAATTCTTTTTCTTTATCTGTCCTCGTAACTTCCTTCGAATCACCCAACCACGCGTATCTTTCTTAATCCCGAAGAATCGACGATGAATACAATATATTCGCTAAAAAAAAACAATGTTTACTCGGTCTGTATGGTAATATATATATATATATGTATATATATATATCAAAAGTTCCAAGCCCCCCACCCCCTAGTTGTTCGATCTACGATCGAAGCAACACCAAACGGTCCTCCCCTTCGCGACCGTGGGATCCGTGCTAACGGAGATCAGATTCCGACAATCGTCAGGTGTTGGGTTTCGCGTCATCCGACGATTCGCTGGCGAACCTTCCTCAGGAACGAATGGAAGACGTTGTCGAGGACGTCGACACGCATCGGTTCAGCTTGCTATCGATGATGATCTCGTCACCGTTCCGGATGTTGTACCGATACAGCTGCTTGTTCGGATACAACATCTCTTCGGGCCCGTACTGCGCCTTCATCACCTTCGACATGAACGAAACGCATTAGATAAATGTTTAAAATATATACAAGCTGTCCCAAAATAGCTTGGACTCCCGGAAACGAGGGGTTCCTGGGATGATTTGAAACAACTTTTTTCTTAGCAAAAATGTTATCTAAGGCTTTGTTATTCGTGGCAACCATTTTCCAAAACGGGTTTAGAGTTTCTTTTCAACTTTATGAAGTTTGTCGTAAAGCTTCAGGAACACATTTTTAGGGCCCCAAGCTATGAGAAATTGCAAGAAAAAAAATCGATTTTTTACAAGGGAAGGCACGGAAGTGTCACCCTACGATTTTTATGAAACTTCGTATGTCTGTCAAGCAGTCAAAATTAAGGGATACGTATTTTTGACGGCTTAACAGACATACGAAGTTTCATCAAAATCGGAGGTGGACTTTCGTGCCTTCCCTTGTTAGTAGAATACCACCTTAAGAAAAGAAAAAAGGAAAATAATCTGGTACAGCAGCCGACAAACACACATAGACACAAACTGTAGAAACAATTTACCTCTGGATCGTGTGTTCAACACATTCATTTCGAAATTTCGTGCGACGCCGAGGAATTCATGGAAAGGGGGTCTGTGTGACGGGGTTTCTATATCGTGATTTCGTGCTTTTTAAGAGGACTCTCGAGGAACCATACATTCTGGAAAACAGAAAAAATACGAAAAATAAAGTAACGTCGTTTCGAAAACTCGCTCACCTGATCCACGTAGAACAGTCTCATCCGATTCGCCGGGATTTTCACCATCGTCTCCAGTTTGGTTTTCAGTTCGAAAACGGTTCTGTACACGTCCACGGATCGTACCTACAATTTCCCCATTTACATTCAACAGGTATCTCTCAACGCTGTAGTGACACTAAAAACGGGGGGCCATTTGATTTCCATCAGAATCGATTCTTCTACGACCCCTCCGAAAGGACTTTTTTCCTCTAGTGAACACATATCATCGCCCGAGTTCTTAACAATTAAAACTTTTATCTAACTAAATTTATTAACAAATCAACTAATATAAAGTAAAGCTAATTTCAATTAATTTACTCCATTCTTAAAAAAAAAATTAGGTAATCCACGTGCGTCTTATTCGTTCAAAGTTTCAGAATATACAAAAAATTCAAGTTTTTTCTTTTCTTAATGGTTGAATCTCCGAATATACTAACAACATTTAAGAACCAGAGCGACGATATTACGGGGATGGACGACTGAAACGCGTGTTCAACCGACAGATCTCGGAATTTAATTATGTGGTCGATTATCGACTTCCATGGGTATAAACGGGGGTAAATTTACCTCGACCAGGTCTCCGTAAGTGAACGTGACCTTGACCCTCTTCTCTGGCGTCAGGTCAACGTGTACCAGCGGGTCCAGCTTGCCGTGAATAGCGACCAGCTCGGAGTACCTGAAAATGGAAGGACACCAGGGTCAAGTTTGGGGGCTTCGTCGTTCCATTTCGACAAACGACGGGGCGCCCGTGAAACTAGAATTAGCTTTATGGTTTCTGGCTTGCCAACTAGAATAGACCACGACGAAGGCATGGAAATGGGAATTAATTCTCGCGACAGGTCCTCGAGCCAAATTAATTCGCTCGAAATACGTCCTACCAGGTACAGATGTGACGTATCCATTCAACGATTTCGAAGCAAATTTGTGGAAACAATGGCAGCGTTTCCATCGTACGATCTAGATGTAATCAGTAGACAAATAAATATATAGAGTGAAACAAAAATGGGTCCGTAACTTCTGGGGTAGATAGTATACTCGCCACACGATGAAAAAAAAAAACTAATAAAAATGGTTTATATGAAACACAAAAATTTATTTATAACTTTCAAAATATTAATCTTTTGACCCGTGTTTATCAGGACTTTTTTTTCACCATTTGACGAGTGCTATTTCCACCCCAGAAGATACGAACTCTTTTCTCCTTTCACCCTGTATAACCTCTTAATAATTCTCCGAAAATGATTCTTTCTTATTACTCATGGTGGCTGGATCCACTCATGAATATAGAACGAAGTGTAAAAGGTTAAGGCTCGAACGAAAATAGAGGAGAGTGACTTTATCAAGAGGCTCGGCGCTCGAGACGCAAAAATGGAGAGACAGGAACCAGATACGCTAACGAATCTAAATTAAGGGGGCGGGAAAAAGAAGGATCGAGAGCAGTGGGCGCGCCATTTTGAATCGAGCAAGCACCTTTCAGGCCTGTCCGCTTCCGGTTTGTCCATGTAGTAACGAATGAAGGCCCTTTCGGCGTCCTCGCGTTCCTGCGACGATATCACACCGCCACCGTTCAAAGTCTCGACGTTTGGCAGTCTCGCGATCAACAGCTGCCGCCTCTCGTGTTCCGTGTACTCTCGAGGACTCTGAAAACACCAAATTGGCAGTGTCCCATTATGGTTCGAATGTTTTTTTTTTACAAATGGTGGACGACCTTTGTCCGAACGAAAGAGGATTTAAGACCACGTTTTGCGACCTAACTGACTATAAAAAGACTAATAAATTTGCAACAACTACTTTTAGGAAAAATGAGGTTAGAGCTTGTTGAGCTTAGGGTGATACGATACAATGATACGCAACCAATCGAAATGCACCTTCAAGTGATCAAGAAATGGGACCCTAACAATACAAAAAGTTAAAAATCGAAGTATAGTATATGTCATGTGCCCTTTTTCCACCCTTTAATTATAGCGAACCAAAATACGGATCTAATCTCAAAAAATCGTTCGGGCTGGGTGCATAAAAGGTTTCCCGTCGATATTACAGGGCAATTAGCATCGCCCGATTATTTTTAGGACGGAAATGCGAGTCTCCGTCGAGGAGGATTTCGAACGAGCGACGACGTCAGTCCGAGGAGTGCTTGTTTCTCGAAAGCAACACAGCAGTGGCCGGTTGACGTCGTGCCAAGATTTTCCTACGAAACTGAACGGATTCTAGCGGCGCATACCGGATCAGACCTCTGTCTTAATGACTTCTCGTATCGTAACTGGCTGCGTTTTATTGCCTTCGTTTCGACGCGTGCAAACGTAAAAGCGTGTGTCCACGTAATTTGTGAATAGGCCACTAGCACGGTTTCATAATACATAGTTTCTTTGGGACCTCGACGATGATCATTATTACTATACCAGTGACTCACAAATTCGTTCACAGAAGGCTGTCACATTTATCTTACCAGATTACGTAACAAACTACGAATCTTATTCGAAAATTAAGAAACATTTATCACGAACGCATGATTCAAGTAAAAGTGTACGTAAACCGAAATTGCATAAAGATTTGTAAGCTTAATTGTAATTTGGAAAGTATACGAACGAATACGTCTGAGTCACTGTATGTCCAATTGACAGACTATTAGGGATGCTCGATTAAGATTCCATTTCTTGGAGAAACACGTCACTATCATGAGGAATATATACATTAACGGTTAAAAATATGGGACCAGATATGATAATTAAAGAGGGAGAGTAAACTATTATTCTACAAAGAATTGATAATGGTAAAAAACTAATGGGAAATGATTTGTGTATGTACCGATTCCGTAACTTTTATTTTATCATAATAGAATAATGAGTTGATGGTCCATCAATCATGAACCCTGGTCCCATATTTTTAACTTTAGTGTACATGTGTCATACATAGCAGTGACGTGCTCCCCAAGGGAATCGGTAAGAATCGAATCGGAACCGATCATCCCCACTGATTACAATATTCATCCCCACTGACTACAATATTCATCCCCAAACAACAAGAAAAAAAATCACTGTGAAACATACAGAAAGATTCCAAAGAAGTTGACAAAGAGAACACATTCATAAAGAACGAAAAAAAAAGATTCGTCACCTCGAACAGAGGACAACCCTGAATCCTCAGCGACTTCAGAACAGGAAACCTGGCGAGCCTCTCGACGTCGTCCCATGTGGACAACAGTGTCCCGTTCACGTTCAAGAACCTTAGCTTCCTGAACGGATCGTGGGAGGACCTGATCGTGTTCCCGGTGGATTCCGATTCCGACTCGGACCTATCGTAATTCACTTTCCCCTCCCCGTATATCCTGTTCCCCTTTTCATCCACCACATTCTCGTCCAGGTTGTTCATGTTCTCGTTGTCCTGGCTGAGATTCTCTTTCGTCTGGCAGGTGGTGGTCGTTTCCTCCTCGTTGGAGTTCCTGTTGTCGACCAAGGCCAGCGATCTGATCGGGCACTCGGCCAGAACCAGACTCTCCAGATTGGGAAAGATGTATCCCAGTTTGGCGATCTCGTTCCAGACTTCTACAGGGTTCCCAGTGAAATGGAGCTTCCTCAGGGACGGGTTCACATTTTCCTGTTTCTGATGGTCCACATCTACGGTCCTGTACTCGTTTAAAGACAGATGTAGCTCCTCCAGGTTACGGAGCAATCGTATCAAGCCCTGGACCGTCGACCAGGACACTCTAGTGCCGTTCAACACCAAATTCCTCAGCTGATCGTAGCTACCGTACTTCACGTCCAGCACCTCCGCCAGACAATTGAAGCTCAGGTTCACGAACTTGATCTTCGGCATATGCTGCAATATCCCAAACACCTCCTCCCATTGGGAGAGCTTGTTCTGCGCGAGATCGAGCTCTTCGACGTTCTTGCATTTATTACGCAGCTTCTCAGCGTCGTTGCCCGCCGACTCGATGTCGCAGTCCTGCAGCACCAACAACGCCGGCACCGTGTGCCGTGGCGATTTCTTCGGTATGAAAATGCTGACCGAGAGGGCGGCCTTCGGCGAGCTGGACTCCGTCTCCTCGTCGGTCAGGGAGCACTCGGTCGTTGAACCGCCGTACTTCAGCTCCAATGCTTCCAGCAACGACGGCATGTTTACTGCATTCTGAAAGCAAAACAGTCCTGGCTCTTGTATATCACTCTGTACAGGGTGTCCCCCACCTAACTCTGCCACCCTTATTTATTTTCTTATTTGTCAGGGTACAAAAGAATGATTCGGGTGAAAGTTAGTGTATTTTCGGGGGGAAATTAGGCTACGAGGTTGAAGGTCATCTCAAGGTAAATAATAAGAAATATTTTAAAATGAGATAAAAAAAATAATAGTAAATAGAATGTGGTGCCAATAGGGAATCGTAAGATCCGGGTTGTATCCGACCCAAGTTATAGTTACTCTTGTGCTGTCGCCACTTTATTTTTTATTATTTTTTGTATTCTCGTTCTAAAATATTTTTCATAGGTTAACATACATTTTCGACGATTTATGACTTAATAAAACGAAATAAAGTGTGTCTGGCTACGTACGGCCATTTTCACTGTGGAAGTCGATTAAAAGTCACCTTACCATTCGAGGGTTGACTACACGTTTATTCTGTGCACTTATTTTTATAAGAAATTATTCGGATAAAAATGTCTGTGGAATCATTTTAGGTTCCTCGAAGAGATAAGTTCAGACTACAAAACACTCTCTGTACACACCTTCCGTCGTCTGTAATGTTCTTTGAGTCACCGTTAAATGGCGTCTAAACGTTGAAATCTAATCGACAAATGATTTCGAAATCGAGGTGTAAAAACGCTTTTAAAAAAAGAAGGAACGAAAGGAGGTCGGCCAGCCGACGGTTTGACGAGAAAAGACAAAGGGAAGCCCGCACGACGCGGCGTAAAGTGGCTTTCAACGGTGGAAAAAAGACAGATAGGGGGGGAGGGCATCTACTCGAGGAAAGAGTCGCGGACCGACCGGGCATCCTCGAGGAATACCTGGTCTGACCATATCCGCTAAGGTCGCAGTATTGTCTCTTTTTTGCGCGCGACGGAAAACCGGTACCCGGGGACCCCCTTCTCATCGGCTGGAAAACGATTCGACCGAGCGAGTATCGCCCACGCAGATCGACTGTACAACAATGTTCCCAAGGAATCTGGTGTGCTCTCCCCTTGAATCGAGTTCTCTGTTTCTACACTAGAGATACAGAGAATAAAAAGAAAAAATAATGAACTGGAGAAACTATAAAGATAAGGTGTGCAACATCTCCCACAGAATCAAGCCGTATAAAAAATTAGAAAGAGTTATCTGCTGTACGGTCACCTGTCATTTTCTAACAACGCGTGCTACGATAGAGAAGTTTCAACAGAGATGTAGAAAAAATGAAAACGACCGAATGTCAGACAAAGGCAGAATGGTGACCTAAAGCATGCTATCTTTTTCTAATATTTAACGGTCTATCAGCTAAATGCCCGGTATTATACGTCTATGAGCATTCGACGACGCCATTTTCTCCAATGATCGATTACAATCGCAGCGATGGAAACTAACTATCGACTAACGAGGACATTCCTAGTCCGCCCAGTAATCGCGTAGTGGCAAACGCGCGCGCGGTTCTAGCTGGCTTCTCGCCGGCGGAGGCAGAGACCCGTCCGCCGCGCACCGGAGAAAGTTAATTTCGCATGGCCGTTGAACCGATATCGCGATTACGTAGGGGAAGCACGGGGGAAGTAATGCAACGACTATTATGCCCGGCTGCCTGTCGTCCCACTCCTCTCCGAGTATCGTCCCCAGCCGTGTGTGTAATGTATATCGGCCAGCTCTAACAACGCTGCCTGCTCTTCTCTCGGCTGTGCGATTTTCCATAGGGGATGAAACTAGCCACGTTTCCGCCTGGCGAGAGAGGATCGACAGAGCCTCCTCTTTGTTCGAGGCCAAGCGTATGGTCCGCTCCGCCGTTGTTCCTCCTCCCCTTCCTCCGAGCAGCACGGTACAACAGAGTACACGATACACGAAATTACAGACAGTGTTAGAAAGTGGCGGGGGGGGGGGGGGGGGGGGGGCCACACAAACGATTTTGGCCGGTGTCCAAACAGCCCGTGGCCCCGTTCCTTACGCGGGACAGAATTTCGGGATCTTCGCCAAATTGACGTAACGTTCTCCCTCCCCACGATTGCGTTGCTCCCGCGAGCGATACGTTCCGTAATCGTTTCGTCCCGTCGTGCTCCGTCGCGCCCCCACGCTATCCTCCTTAACGTTCCTCCTCCCCCTGTCTCCCGCGAAATTTTGTCGAGTATAAACTGCCGCATTCCAAACTCGTCTTTCGCGTTGTGGTTTCTCCATCCCACTTGTACGGGGCCGAGCCACTCGTTTGTATGTCGAATCGTGAGCCACCCCATTTGGGTAAGATTTAAGGGGAAATTAAGATTTACGGAATGACACCTTGGGTGGTACAGGCGCGAGTAAGACGGTATCCTGGACTGGATTTGAGGTTAGGTAGCTTCGGGATGTTGGAACTTTTGTGTCCAGAGATCTTGAGGTGTTCCTAGTGTCTCTTTCTATAATCAGGCTCCTAGAAAACTGGAAACCGAGGCTGTCGAATGGGCCATATTATCGCTGTCGAGACCCGCGACAAAAAGGTCGATGGGGATCGGTCAGCGGATGGTACCAGGTGGCATGGGAACACGGAAGGTCCTTCGACTTGATTTTTTTCCGTGGAGAAGGGAATGGTAGGCCAGGAACAAAGAATTTGTCGTCCCCGCGGCTGAAAAGGATACGCTTATTAATAAAGTAATCCTTCTGAGCTTACCGACATGTACAGAAAAAAATATCTACGCGATGAAGTATTATTACAGTCTCTTCGCGATTATTGTCTGGCTTCCTCTACACGATTATTGTCCAGGCGTTACCCCTACCACTAGCAGTTTGTTTCCCCTCCGCTTCTATTGCCGAGGCTTTGGGCAAAAAACGAATTCTCAACGGTCAGAAGCATTTCTCCCTACTTGATTATTGTCTCGGCGCGGACCCAAGTTCGGGACAATAACCGAGAAGAGTCTGTACTAGACTGCGGAAAAAAAAATGGGAAAGAATTAGGAATTTTACACTAAAGGATTTCCTACATTAATAATAACATATGAATAGCATTAAGTTTTATTGGAGTCTTCAATTTATTGCATTTTCCATGTTATGGAACGCTATAATAATCAGTTTAATTATCACAATTGAATGTAATAAATCAGACTCCATGGTTAACCTATAAATGGTCAATATTTTATCCCACTATGGTGAACCCGCACAGTTAACCGGAACCTCGATTAATAAAATAACAATCGAAAATGGTGCACGGTAATCGAAGTGATAACAGGTATGCAAAATAATCCTAATGAAATTACACAATGCGTTCTCCGTTGCATCACAGCGCAGACACGATGTTTATTACCAGGACTGGCAGCGGACGGAGTAACAATGCCGGCAGCACGGTACTTTCTCCTCGGGCAAATGATTTTCCGTGCGCGAACTATTCGCCGGCCGTAAATTAAAACCGCCGCGAAACGAAACGGCGAATCGAGGCGGAAACCAGTTTTTCCGAGGAAACGATTAACGAGAACAGCGGATACTTTTAAATCGAATCGCGGGAGTGCACCCGGTTTACGTTCGACGGACGATAATTTCGTTTGAAGGTCTGTGGAATAATATCGTGACTTGCCTCTTAACCCATCAATTGTTTTATTTCATTTTGAACACCTGCACTTGTGTGCGTAATTATTTTTAAGCTATACATTGCGTGGGCATAATTTTTTTTTTCTTGTCCGAGAATATTCTAAAATTATTTAAATTACCAATATGTTTACCATGTTACCTAAATTTTACTTTAAATAACAAATGCAATTTTTATTCTGTTTAATGACGAGTACGCTCGACATAAACATCGAAGGGGTTAATAAGAAACGAATATGTTTCCGAACAAAGAGAGTAGAGAGTACTTTCGTTTGAATGATCATTTGTAACCGTTTTATTCGAACGATTCCTTCTAGGATCTGACCGTTAAACTCTGTAATTGGGCGGAACTTGGTGAAAGTTCTGTTTAACCCTCTACGATGTCGGTATCACTGTACTGTGAATTCTATGCTTGTGATTCTGATTGTCTAGTCTTTTATTATTCCCGAATTCATCATTACCGTTACGCTTATCTTGAATTTTACTTTCTAATTTTTATTTTATGTTACAACGAGTTATAAAATACCACGGAAAATATACCAGGAAGCATCTGGTATAACTCGGTTCACAAGTGAAAACACAAGTAAGTGTGTGGCTCGAACAGCTGACGGTACACAAATGTCCGCCCTGTGTGGATGGACGTATCGGGCTTAGGGTGCGTTTACACTATCGCCGAAATATTTGCAACCCGTCAACGAGATATAACATCTTCCTCGATACAAGACCACATTTTCTTTTTCACTCCAAATATTCAAAATTACCCACTGTCGTAAAAATCTGACACTCTTACAATGTTCCAAAATAACTTCAACAGACTCTGTCGTGGCGGTGTAAAGGCCCCATAAAGGCGCGAATCCTCGCGTTGCCCCGCGAGCAACAGACGTGGCATCTAAATATACGTTGGTGGCGATGGTTACGAAATGTCAAGCAGAAGCTGCGGGAGGCTACTGGGTCAGTCGAGGGGGCGGAACGTTTTCTGAACACAGACGTGTCGGTTCCGTAACGGAATCAATACGACCACGTTAAAAAAAAAGGCACCTGGTCCATCCACAATAATAAACCACGAGACCACGGAATAAATTCGAGGCAAGTAAAGATCGTGTGACGACAGCTCGTCAAGAGTTTTCGGATACGGAATAGACACGTTCTCCTGGCTGTTCCACGGCGAGCTCCAAGGACTTAGAAAGTTACAGATACCGACTGCCTCTCCTTAGAACAATTTTCTACCATAATTTTCCTCGTAATGATTTTCGTTGCATATCCCGAGGGGAACAAGAAAAACTGATAAACGGTACTTTCTAAACCGGGAGGAGCAATAAAACGGAGCAACAAAACGCAATTGCTGCTGCGGTTTCCTCATTGCCAATAACGCTGCAGGATTCTGTCTTGTTTGGATCACAGGGGAAAAATCGTTCAGGAAAGATCCATTGTTTCGAGTGGTGGGTCGCGAGACCAGAAGAGGAAATACATATCGACCAAAGTGTGTGTCTGCTGCGCAAATGCTCTCCCGTCTCGGAATATTACTCGGTTGGCCAAGGTTGCCGTTCTCGCGGACCGAGCATTATGCACGCGCCGCACAGAGATATATATCTCCACCACACACGCGTACTTGTAACGAACGGATACACACCTTTATATACACATAAACGCGTGTATAGATCCGTGTGCACATTGCGAGCACGGCATCAGCGTCTCCCAACCTTTTGTCTTCTATTCTTAAAACCGATTACCGACCAATATGTGCCCTACCCTTTGTTTCATGGTTAATCATCGAGAAGGAGGGGGCAGTATATACGTGTTCTATTATTTCGTGGTTTCATGCGGTTCAAGGTTGACCCTTTAACGCTCCAGACCTTTAAATCCTTATTTAAAAATTATTCAGAAGTTGCGTATTTTCCTCGAATTTTATTTTTCAGTTACACATTATAGTATTATTCAGTGGGTGGTAAAATGTAGGAACTATGAAACTATTGACTGTGAGTGCTAGAGAAAAAAAGGATAAGTGAATATATTGTTATATGTTTTTTTTGTGTTTTGATTGACTATAATATGACTATATGTTGACCAAACAAAATCAGCGATTCATATTTCAAGAAGTTCGAAATCTTACACAAAGTTTCAGATTCAAATTTCGGGAATCGAAAAATTCGGTTCCAACCCACTTCAACTTGATCCCATTAAAAGAAATTGGAAATGACCCAGTTCGACAACTGAATATCGTCTACGGATCTAATTTCACCGTGTTCATCGCATAGAGTTGAGAGCCAGAGACATATTGTTACTGTCCTGCGAGGTACGAGTACAAAGGGTTAAAGGCGGGTATACATTGACGGAGGATTCTCTAGTATACATAGTAGTATAGATGGTCGATCAGTCCAATGAGTTTCGCGAGCCTCGTCGATAGAGAATAGAAACCAGCCAGGGGGAGGGGTCGAAAGTAAAGGAGTCGAACCACACACGGGGAGATTGGGAAACGGTGCTGTATGCGTGTATACACGTACACACACCACACGTTTAATGTATATATTCTTTGTTCATTTCTCGCGGTTTTTAAGAGCGTGCCTCGCATCGGTGCACGGCAATTACATCGACGTGTGTGTGAAAGCCGACAAGAGATACATCGAACACCGTTCACGTCTGGCATGGTAGAATTACCTGCCGTAACTGTGAACCCCGCCTCCTATTCCGATTAATTACGCATTTTTTTTCTATATAATCATAACTTTATGTATATTCTAGTAGACACTTTCGTGAATTTTTTTTTTCAAAAAATGAAAGTAAATCATTTATTTAAGCAGATACGCAAGGTTACTTTTACGCGTGGTGATTTCAGAATGAAATCTTACTCCAATGGATCCACGATGACGGATGTCCCGTTATCGACGGAGGTTAAACTTATCTGCTCGATAACGTGAAACAATCGGTACAGAATACGCACAGTCTTTTCATTAATGGTTGTGTGACTCACAAAGAGGAACTTCTTTAGATACCCTGAAAATGTCAATTTATTTATTTTTTTAACCCTGCGGGTTTGTAGAGGATCTCACAAGAAGTACTTACTGATATCCGGCTCTTCAGGGTGAAACCATCCCTTAATGATTAATTGTACTCTCACCTATTTCCCTCTATATCTCAAAAACTATAGTTGATATAAAAAAAAACTTGCAAAGGAAATTTAATGGCTTCTTACGCTCTGTAAACCCGCACACTAAAATTGTCCCAAACTCGTTTTTTAAATAAATAAATAAACAAAAAAAATTAATTTTTAACAATTTCGTTAGACACTTTTATAGAGCATAAGAAGCCATTGAATTTTCATTCTAACAGTTTTTTTTATATCTATTATAGTTTTCTATTAGAAAACAATTCATCTTTAAGGGATGGTTCCACCCTGAAGAATCGATTATCAGCGAAAACGAAACCACGTTCTCCAATTATCGAGTGTACACCCACCCACGATACCTTGAAATACCGACGGACGTGGTTCGAGTTAAGCATCCGATTCGGAGCGAATAATCGTGATTCTGGACGGCCACTTGATCCCGCATAAACTTCGCGCCGGCGGCTTCCTTATGTCCGAACGAACGTGTTAAAGTACAATTCCTTTCAATTGCATCGGCCTTGAGGTAGACAAGGAACGACGCAATTCCCGCGTATCCGCGGTTCTTTGTTCGTGATGCCGCTACGGTCTATTATCCGTTGAACACGAAAGAACACGCAGACAGGCGAAAAGTTTTCGATGATCGAATTTAACAATCGTTTCGCTTGCTTTGGACGATTCTTACAAAAACAACCAAATCGCAATTCACGAAAGCAATAATTCGTGATAAATCGTTAAGCCGTTCCGTACAAACGAGATTTCTCAACGAGTGTCACGATCGAGATAAGAGGGGAAAAATTGATTGCAACAGAGGAAACTTCGTCGCGATGAAAATACATGCAAACACACACCACGAGCAGCTGTCAAAGCGCGCTCTGCTCAGAAGCGTAGATTGTCGTTGCGCGCACCAGCTGATTTCGATTATGTAAGCCACTCTAGAGAATGAGAGAACGCATAGCGCAACGCACTGCGTAGCAGAACTATGCCTGGTCCAAGTCCGATACACCAAACAAAAGCTAAGAGATGGTTGACGTAATGATACGTCTTTATTAACAGTAGAACTATCAACAATGAATGTATGCTAAGTTAAATTGTGTAATATAGAATGCAATATAACTTAGTATAGTATAATATAAAGTGTATAAAAAATTTTCTAAATATTTTCTGAACACCTAAACGGTTGTATATTTGCAACACACAAACCCCTCGGCCAGCCAAGTGATAAAACGCTCTGTCGCGTCGTATTAACGTGTGTTCTGCTCGTCTGATTCATGGGGCTTGATAGGTCCGGAGTAACTGCGTCTCTAGCACGGTTCTTGCTACCACGCGTCGCCACGCATTTGTTGCAGTTCACGATTTCCCATCGAATAACCCCAAAATCCCCAGAGTTCAAGATCCCTGTCATCTAAACCCCAATATCTGACGCGTCATATCCGTAAAACTCAACGGTCAGCACTACATTCCTCAGTTTTTTTCTCACGTATTCCAGTTGACCATGCTACATCCACATTTTAGGGTATAGAGAACAAAGAAACAGTCACGAAAAAGCAGCAGGATTATTTTTATTCGTATTTCTGAAAGTTCGAAGTGTACTAACCGCAGGAAAATTCCGAAAATACGTAGCATCAAAGGAACATATTGGAACCGTAGCCTGGTCTCTACAAAACACGGTTCCCCAAACAAACATCAGTAGCATAGACGTGCTGCTGACCTATCTGCGCACACGCTGATCGTAGCTGTCAGGACAAAGTCGAGTTTTACGTATAGTCGGGATGATTTGCCAGAGAGTAATTTTCTTGTTTTTTATATTCATGGGTAGACCGAAGGGAATCATCCATAGTTCTACGTCGCGTAGAGACTGGTATGGATCGATCGAGCACACACGAGTGTGTGTCGGGAAAGATTGAAACGGGGGAACCGAGAGAGACTTAAGACGTTACAAGAATATCACGAGGGAATCGGGTCAAGGATTGCGTTGGATCACCCACAGAGCACATTATTCGGGACAAGACGGTTATTACACAGGTGTGTGTGTATACTCACTGTTTTCCTCGTCCGATATCCGTCGTGTCTCCGTCAGCCGATTATTTTCACCGCGGACGATTTAATATGTATCCCCCCCCCTATATCGGTTGCCCCCGGGCTCTACGAGGGAGGATTATAACCTATCCTGTATTTCTCGATGCACTCGCGATTTATATCAGCCGCGGGGAATGATCGTGGAAACGAGATCGATCCGTGCCACACGGCGGACTCGAGAGGAGAGGTTAGGGAGAAAAAAAAAGAAGGAGTGGTGCCTCCGCGCGTACGGACACACCGAACGTGCCGCTCCGCCGTCCGCCGTTGAACTGATTTCTGGGCTCCTTTGTTTAGTAAACAGAAACAGCTGAGCCCCGCTACTGGTTACGGGCTAGTGGTGGTGGTGGAAGAGAGAGAGAGAGAGAGAGAGAGAGAGAGAGAGAGAGAGAGAGAGAGAGAGAGAGAGAGGAGCCTAGTGCGCCTCACTTCGCGACCACAGCACGGCGCAACCACGTTTCTTGACAGTTCCGTGTGATCACGTGGGCCCTGGCCAATCGGCGTGGTTCGTCCGACAGGCGCGTACCGCGGCGCCCCACGATCCTGGGACGAACCAGACGATGGAAACTCGACTTTTCATTACGATGTAGCCATTGTTTGTATTTTGTCCTTCTTGAAAGTGAAAACACTGAATGCCTGATAACCTTTGAATGGCCTTTTGACTTACTGCTAGCTAGGTACTTGATAACCTCCCCGACATTAATGCATCTGTTTATACGTGGAAGTAAACACGGTGAATTCATGAAGGGTTGTAGGGTACGAAACGGTATTGCAATCGAATGTCAATAATTTCGAAAGGAGCGTATGTGATTCTTCGTGCTGTTGTTTGACTTCGAACATCCTAGCTAAGCAAATGATAGTGAAATTGACTGTTTTTTTTTTTTTTTTTTGAGACTTAATAAGCCGCTCGAGTGATTCTCAGAATTGTTATGTTCGTTCCGTCGATGATACCCACATTCTCTGTTAAACGATTCAAATGGGACACAGTTGGAATTTCAGTGTCACGGGGAAAGAAATCAATGAAGATTTCATCAATGCAACGGTTGCGAAATACGAATCTGCGATTGATCGATGCATAACTGAAATTATATAACACGATTGAGGAA
>NW_015373934.1:1325041-1402127 GCF_001272555.1 Dufourea novaeangliae
CCCGAATCATCGAACGACCGTGATGATCCACAAGCATAATGCTTTCGGTAGGAATAATGGATCGTTGTTACCCGGAAGAAATGTGGATGACTTCGATCGCTACGGTAAAATATCCAAAAGGTGACTGTTAAAGCGTATATATTCTAGAATTGAAAAGAAAGATCGATATTGTCAACCCGATTTCGTCCCTTAAACAATGTTATATTATTTATTGATACATAGAATTTATCAATAATACCATTAGCTAACAGTATTACACTTGTTCCTGTCTAGGTTCCCCGAAGGTTGTCGTTCTCTCGTTTGCGAAATTATAGTACATATATATGTCGAGGAGCTCGCCTTTCGATCGACGCTCCTCTCTCTCGTCACAATGTATACATCGCACTGATTACTATTAGAATCACAATTACAGATCATACATTCACGTATAATTACACATTACAACGTTACATACACGTGTTTATGTATACATATATATATATATATTTATATATTTATAAATTACAGGTCGGAGATTAGATGTGCTCTATATCTCGATTCATCAGGGAATGTTTCGGTACTTAACGGTCATCCTTTTCACGCCACACTTCCGAGGCTCGATGCCATCATGAAATGGTTAAATCATCGGTAACGATTCGAACGTAAAAAAAAATTCTTCTCTAATCTAGACGACTCCACATGCAATTTCCAGATCACACAGAGACACCCGAAAAACGTTTATTAACGGAATCATATTCAAACGTTGTCGGTTTAGGTTTAGAAAACCGAAAGACTAACATTGCTATCCCCTAACGGCGCGTCTCCGAACCACCTCCGAAGTTCGTTGATACATCAGGCTATCGTGTTTACGATAAAGACACTAAAATCCTACTTTCCCTCGGCCAAGAATCGACCGAAATAATCTTGAAAGAACCCCTGTAGTCTTCACACCGAAATACATCTCGTCGGAACATCAACTGGCGTACAAAATTTACTTTTGCAACGTTCGATAAAAAGCTGCCGGACGAAAATTATCGGCTGTTCTGCGATGGCGCGCACGCGCGAAATCGCGCGGGAAATACGATTATTGTATAACATGCATTCAAATGGGGGCGGGGTTTTCTCGTCCTTTCATCGCCCGATTCGTGCAACATCGTACGTTCTCTCTCTAGATCCTATTTAATTGTCGTTCCTAGCATGACTCGTGAATGGGCATCTTTACAGACTCTCTCGTCACCTGTACAGAACACTTTTGTTTCGCTCTCTGCCATTTTTTTCCTTCTGGTTTGCAACGGTAATGATAAGAACAACAGCGACACTACTATAGCTCCTTTACAATTAATTTTTACAGCGACTCGAGATAACAGGGTTATATCTATAACTCTACCCAGTTTAACATTTATACGCGGATGAACGAATAATCTCGGGATAAAACGGGGATGACATTAATTTCTCGGAGCAGAAACAAATGGAGGTCGCGAAGCGAGATCTACATTACTGACACGACTTGGCCCCCAGCGGAACTGTGTCTCTTCAAAGTAATCTTTTCAATTACACTAAAGCGTTTAAATAGTTTCAATATTATTGAGATCCGTCCCCCTTGTCGATGAATTTCGAAGACAGAATCCTCTTTCTGACATTTTAAGCCTCCCAGCAAGCAATGAAACTGATTAAATAAAGGTACTCAAATTCAAGGATTTCCATAATGTGGACTCGATGAACTTGCCATTCGCGAGGGCCGTGTGTGAATTATTATTCTTGACACGAACTCAAGCAGAATCCCTTATTCGTAACGATCGTAATTATACTTCGAGACTCGAATCGTTGGCTTAAGATTATGCTCTCGATAGTGAGAGTCCACACGGCGATTGTATAGTCAAGTAAATCACGATTAACCTCTGAATGTTGTCCGATGCCTCTCGCTCGACGGTTCCACCCAAAAGAAATTTGTCACTTTATATATGAAAAAAAAAAAAAATTAACCCGAAATTACGACCTCCTTTCATAGACAATTGATTTTTGTCCTGTTCTCCTTCCCTCGTACATTCTCCGATTCGTGCACACTCAGACATTATGTATTCGTTTTTTTTTTTTTTGTTTTGCAATCGGAGAAATACGATCGGTAGGCATGCCGGTATTATCACACACATAATCTCTAAGTCGAATATACCATTCCTAGGATATATTATTATCTATATTACGCATTGTGTGTTCAATCGGATTTCACTCCCTTTAGATACAAGAAACGCCGTTCCGAAACCATCGTCGCACTATACACGGTGCGGATATTACGCTTTAGTTGAGATCACGAGCTGGAAACGTTTTGTCTCGAGTGAAACTTCTCCGCGGGGAAAAGCCTCCCCCCGAGATCCGTTTAATGTACCGAACGTAAACAGACCGTCACGACGGAAAAGCTTTGCGTCTGCCGCGCACGACGAACGGAAACCGATTTTCCCCTACGTTTCTATGGTAGTTCTGTCAGCGGCCGCAGCTACCGTCCATGGGATGACTTAACCTATAACCGGTATGTACGTATGAATATATAGAATGCACGTCGATCCTTCGTTGATATTGGACACCAATCTCTTACTACGTTAAAATTAGTGGACTATAGAAATTATATAATTATAGTGAATTATCGATGAGTCTTCGAAAACTCATCGATGATTTACTGTATTTTGATCTAATACTGTTAAATGGTCCTCGAAAAGTCTTTCGAGCAACACCTGAACGGTCTAGGGTACAGTGACTGATGGACGACAATACGGGTCAGATTATTCCTCTGACAGAGCTACCATCACTGAACGGTATTGTCTGACCACGATTCGATGCATCGTTTTTCCGCAATGTGACACGGATCAGAGCGACAATCTATAACCGATACGATCGCTTAAGTGGCTAGGTGTATTCGCTAAGTGTTAGTTGGCATATCGGCCGACATTTCTAAACGTCGTTGGATCAATAGTTTTCCTTTTTTCTTTTACGGCTATCTGTTAATCGTAATCCTAAATTAGACGTGCGGCAAACCGCGTGACCGGCGTACTGAGACGCTTGACTGAGGTCACACGATCATCTTACAGGCTAAGGACTAGAATAGACTCTTCTGATCACCTTTGCAGGATGAAAGAAACGCGAAACGAAAACTCGAATAACAAAAACGGAAACTTACGTCGCCTAGGTCTTCGTTCTCCTTATATTAATCGAACGACCGCGCTGGTCGTTCGTTCTTACCTAATGGATATACGTATGTTTTATGTACTGTGGCCATCGTGCTTTGCGTCCTCTCACGGAATACAGATCTTTGACTAGAGAAATCGGATTGGGTCGATCTCCCGTAGACCGTGATCGACACACAGGGTAAACACGGAACGGAAACTTACGCCTATCACTTGGATCGTAACCTCTGTTCTTGCAACCTGTACAACGTGTCCCAGAATGATGGGACAAATCGCAACACGTATATATTCTTCATGCAAATACAAATCGAAAAGTTCTTTACCGTTTTGTAATAGGATTTTCGAGTTATTAACAGTTGAACGAACTCCATTCAGCTGAGCGGTCCGCCACACGTACGCCAGTCAGCTGAGTCGCGCGCTTCTTAACTGTACATCTGAGCGTACGTGTGGTTGACCGCTCAGCTGATTGGAGTTCGTTCAACTGCTAATATCTCGAAAATGGAGCTTCAGATTACAAAACGGTAAAGGACTTTTCGATTTGTATTTGCACGAGGATTATACGTGTCGCAGCTTGTACCATCTTTTTCAGACACCCTGCATAACACACGTACGAATACGAAATAACATTAAGGACTAGGTAAATCGCGGATTCACGCTCTCACACACGCATCTCACAAGCACGCGCACACACTGACCCATTCGTTTCTCTTCTCGTTATAATTTATACCCTTATTCGTCTAAGTAACCGACGGTTAATCACGGTAAACTACGCTCTACGACTGAATAACATTCGATATAGATCATCTGCAAGCTCAAACGATAAGATATGGCCGCGTCCACGATCCTCTGGAATTGTGTAACGTGTATCTTAATTTTTAACAGCTATTTTGCCCTCTGATCGACGTGCTCGCCGCGACGGAATTCTTGGTAACGATCGATTACTCGAAGGGAAGGAACCGATAAAGGTCCAACGAAATCCTCATCTGACTAGTTAAACAATGTTTTACACCTGTACACTTTGATCTCCGGTTCGACGGTCAGCATCGCAAAGCCTTTCCCCGTTGGTTACGTGTTACTACTTAGCAAGCTAAACCGAACGTAAAATCAGTATTGTCCTCCCTTACACATTACTTGTTTCATACGTACATTTTCGTTAACCGCTATACTGTTAGGCCGCGTTTCCACTTGCGCGATTCCACGGAACATTAAAGAAACCAAAATCCAAAGGACTCGAGGACTTTTTTTCATTCGAACGAATAGAGGGGAAACAGAAAGGGAATATAATCTGTCGGTTGACGCAATAGTACGTCTTTTCAAAAGCTGAGAGCGGTTGACGTCTTCCTTAAATAAGTACTAGAACAGTAAAAAAATAGGAACAAGTCGCTTTCCCCAAATGTAAAGTTTGACGAATACGTTAAATAGTAGTTTCTAAATATTTTTAGACCACCTGAACGTTCTACATTTGCAAATACAAAACATCCTCCCGCCAGCAAAGTATTAATATCTATTGTTAAAAAAAAACTTCCCCATACCTGATGGTATGATCGTTCAAGTGAATACGCGGCTTAACGCGAAACACGCGGCGAGGGTTCGTTCCACGGGGTGCGTGTCGATCGATACCCAGCGAAGAAACGCTTTAACCGAGTTAATACTGATGTGCGTTTGAAGCGACGTATCACTTCGGTCGCTTCCCAGATGAGTGCCTCGACGCAATTTCCCATAGAGATGCCCTTTTATTCGCGTGGAATCGAACAACCTGCCGCCGTGAAACCGCACACGCCGGGCCGCGTTTCGAGTCACAGGCATTGTTTTTCTCTATGCTCGGGGCCCCTCGTTTCAACGACTATATATGTATATTATGTATATATGTATATTAGCAAGTAACTGTTCACCGCTCGCGCGTTTCATCAGCGTCGATACGTTACCTGACGCGGTCCACGACATTTACTCGGTGGAATCGGAATCGGAATCGGCGGGCGCGTCGGACGCCTCGCTCTGGACCTCTGGCGTCGATTCTGGAAGCTTCTTGGCGATCGTCGCCGACACGTAAGCGCCCGGCCCGTCGCCCTGCGTGTGCTCGATACCGACTCTGGAACCACGAATGACCGATAAGAAATGAAGATACCGATTTTGATCGAGCAGAGTCGTTTAGGAAGGTGTAGTTTCCTCTAAGAATTCTCACTGAAATTTTGTGTTCTACTCAAGAAACACTAGTGTATACCTGTACTCATGCCGCGATAGGTTCTTCACGTATTTCTCCGGTGGATTGTCACTGTCGCTGTTCTGAAGGCTGACGCTCCTCGCGGTCGTGTGAGACACTTGGGTAGCCGGCATCGTGAACTCGACGTAACAGTACTCCGAGAGATTCTCGGGGATCTGATCGTAGGAGGTCAGAGCCATACGGCAGACCAGTTGATGCGTTGTGTACGCACCTAAAGAAAAAAAAAAAAAAAAAAAAATCTGATCCGATTAGTTTTAACACATTTGATGTCGGATGACGTAGTAGTACACGTCTTTCTTAAATAAGAACTAGAATAGTAGACAAAATAAGGCAAAAATGCTTTTCCTATATGTAACGTTTGACAAATTAAAAAATTGAATAGTTGTTTCTAAATATTTTTCGGGACACCTGAACGTTGTATATTTGCAAACACAAAAATTCTTCCGGTAGCATAGTGTCAAATATCGCTTGGGATAAAAAGGGATTCAAGATGGCGACCGTTGCGAACAACGTACCTTGGCCTTGTTTCGGTAACCTGGGCATCCTCCAAACGATAGCACGATGTTGATGCTCGTATTTCGCTTGTCCCGATGTGACCTCCATCAGCTGCGGTTCCAGGGTGTCGACAGCCCCGAGGAATCTCTCTATACCCTTGATCTTCCCGGTTCTCCTGTGGGCGGACTTCACCGAGCCGTACCTGAAGTGTTTCTCGACCCTGAACAGGTAGATCCAGCACTCGGGGATCGGGAACCGGACCATCACGTCCTCGCATGGCACTTGGCCCAGTTTCCGCGACGCGAATCCTGGCACCAGAATGTCCGCTCTCAGCTCTACCTAATGAGGCAGTGAGGTTAGGGTCAGTCGGGCCGTGAACGGGCGGCTGACAAAGACAAATTATCTTACAAGCGACATTCATTGTAGGGTAGGTACTAGGTACAGTAAAACTTGGATTAGTACCCAAAAATTGGAACTGAAGCCCGGGTGCTAATAAAGTGGAGCAAACCCAGATATCACATTACACTTAATCAATATCAATAATAGATATAATTCAAATTATATCGTGTTTGGTCTTGTTCTAAACAGAAAAATCTCACAAATATGTTAGTAAAAGAATTATTGAAAAAATAATAGAAAGTAGAGAAATTTTTGTCTTATATTTTATGCTTGATTAGTTCCAGGTGATGCCCCTCCAATGGTGGGAATGAACACTCGGGTGTTCACGCTGTAGATCGTTCCAGGTACTAATCCAAGTTTCACTGTATATTGATTATTGGGAGTGGGTGAGGACGCGGTGATCGCGATCGTGCAACGTTAGGCAAGGTTTTCGACATTACCTTGTTACCGGTAACGCACATTACAGCTTTAAGCTGCAGGGGAAGCTCCCTGTTTTTAGGCGGTCTGACACGGAATCGCATCAGTTCGATATAGCATGCATCGGGCGGCTTGAACCTTCAAACGGGTTAGTCATGGTTAGAGTCACAATCGGTTATCGAAGGCCCACGGAAAGCAGTCGTTTTCTCTCGAAACATTGTCAAGGAAACAACAGAACTTTCCACGGAGCCTCAGGTTATACACACATCCAGTTAAAAAATAGCTGTTAGACGATTAAGAAGCGTTTTCCCGAAGAATGTCGACAACGTACTTTATGATCCTAGTCTTTTCGTATTCGTCCTGTTGGACGCAGGTGTGAAACTCCACGTTCTCCAGACGAATCCATTCCTCGGTCACCACTCGAATGATATCGTGCCTGCCCACCACTTCCTTCCCCTGCCTCCACATGTCGTTTATTCCAAGCTCGACGTCGGGCATTCCTAAAGCAATTGCCCGTTTACAGTCTCCACATAACAAGGGTCGACAATGTCCCCTAGCTTCTCACCTGTTAGGAAACCCAAGAAGAACAATCGAACCCGCGCGATCTGCTTCTCCACGTGACCCTCGAAATTCTGCTCGACATAGAGCTCGTCTACCACCGTTATCTGGACCTCTTCCATCTTGTAACTGAGCGCACGGTCCCGATGGGCGGGCAGTCTGAACAGAGCCTCCTCGATCGCGTAGGACAACTGTTTCATGTCTTCGTAATTCTGCGAGCCTAGCTTGAACAGGTACGAGATCTGAAATATTCAGAGACGATTGTCCAGCATCCTGTGTCGAATCTTTCGCGGTTTCCAGTGTCCATCGAACAACTGAACGAACATGTATATACCTGTGGCGCGTGTTCAACAGGAAGACCTAACTTCTTCAGATCGCTACCAAACTCTTTCACCCCCTGATAATCACCCTGAATGGCGTACGCGGCGAACTGGCTGAGCTTGTTCGTAAGTCTCTCCGCTTTTGTCACCTGACCGGGTCTGACACCTGGACGTTCCTTGTAGAAGATATATTGTAACTTCAACGTGAAGATCTTGCCGTACTGATCGAACTGCTGGGCCCCGATGTCGGAGACCGAGTAGCAGGGCAGCAGAGGTAGCTCCTGGAACGGGTCCTTGTCGTCTTTGTTGTTGAACAGTTGGAGGACAGGATTGTCGCCTTGGTAGACCACCCTGACGAAGGTCTTCTTCCAGAATCGCTGAGCCGTGATCACCTTCTTCTTGTTCGGTTGACGCAACTGCATCTCCCATCCGTCGCCTGTGTAGGTCACCCTCGGGAAATCCTCCAACGGTTGACTCATGTCCTCATCGAACAGGGGTGTGGGTGGTGTTTCCTGGGACAGCAGATTCGGTTCAATTCCTCTGTGTCCAATTCGACACCAAGGTACAATAAATAATCAAATTAGTGCTTGATGGCTCCTCAGGGTTGAACATTAAATATTTCATGAAATAATGGCCATATGCTGCTGAAAAAAAAAAACATCATTGACTTCAGCATTCGAAGCTCTGTCCACTGTGCTGAAGCTTATTAAAAACGTCTAGGTTACACCTGGGGACCTCTGTCAGTGCCAAGGAGCCTTCGAACACTCATCGTGTGATATTCTGTGTCTCGAAATGCTACCTGAGAATCGGTCCTGGTCAGTTCCGCGGTCGGAGTGGTTTCCGTAGGCAAGACAGCGTCCTGAGCGAATCCAGATTTGTCGAACGGGTTGAATCGTGGCGAGGAATCCGCGTACGCTGAGTTCTGAGGGCTCTTTGGCGGTGGGGCCAACACGGGGACAGTTCCACCCTCGATGCCCATAGACTGGTCTCCTTCTTTCGGTCTACAAGAAGGAACCGATAAGAATAGAAAGAAAGATCGAGTACCCCGACAGTGGTGGATACTTGCTTGATAAAGACACTGAAGTCTGGACCCTCGTCGGACTCCGCTGAGTCGGATCTCTTCACTTTGGTCTCTTGTGGCGGGGCGGTCATGCTGAGGAACGAGTCGAATCCATCCGCCTCCCCGAAACCGGTCACTGCTGTTTCTGATCCAGTCGCGGAGGAATCGCCCCAAACTAAACAACGAAAATTCAAATAGATTGCTCCACGATACCCGTTTCGTTGGAGATGTCTAACTGCCGAACAAATCTTCCCCTCTACAGAGGTACCCCTATTTAGGCGTGGTAGCAAGACTATTGGTAATATATCTGATATACAGGGTAAACCATTAAATGTGATCAGTTTCGTAGGGACCGTATCAAGGAATTCCAGTGGGGCTACCCTCAGAGAAGAAGATTTTCTCTCAAGCAGCAGTTAGACACCTCTGCTTTCGATCAACCCACGCGAATTGTCCTTCTGCATTCGACCAGAAACTCACCGTCGCTGGACGTGTCCATGGCGGTGGGCCCACCCCCAAAAGCGTCCAAAAACGGATCAGTATTAGCGTCCGGCTCGGCCGCCTTATTGAACTTGGACGCGAAAATATCGAAAGCATCGCCGCTGCTCTCGATCGTCTTGGCGGTAGCCGCGAAATTATCCAACTGCTCGTCCGGTTTGTACATCCCACTGGCGGGGAATTCCGCGGCTGGGAGTGGACTAGTTGGAACGGTGGCGTCTTCGCCAGGTCCCCCGAAGTCACCCAGTAAATCGGAGGCGAACGGACCGCCAGGTAGAGACGATGGGACAGCGGTCTCAGCGGTGTCGAACAGGGCTGGGGTGGGCGGTGGTTGCGCTGGGGTGGCTGAGAATGGAGGACTTGCTGTTTCTGGGACACCAAACGGAGCCGCGGTGGTCGTCTCCGTGACGGAAAAGAACGTGGAATCGGATGTAGCCGTCACAATCTGATCCGTCGAGAATAATTCGGCGCTGGTCATGGAAGGTTGGTACTCGCTGACCACTGGAGTCTCAGCTGCGAAGTCTACGCCAGTGACAGTCTTGTCGTCTGTGTCGCTGCCGACAACGCATGTCGTCGACACGACAGAGGGCCTTTTCTCGCTGCTGATGGACGCTGTCTCCGCGTAGTCCGACGCGAATGCGTCTTCCGTCGGAGCAATGGACGATTCGTCGTCCGTCATACTGGCGAATGGGTTGTCCTGCCCGATGGTCGTTGTGGTCAAAGCTGTCCCGGTGACCAGGCTAGTCGTGTCGCCGGTGGTCATAGAAATGGAGAAGATTGTGGTGGTTGTCGTGTCGGTGTTGGGCGCGTCGAACAGGTCCAAGATATCCTGGTTCGTCGACGGTTCCATCGGGCCGGGTTTACTGTCGTCCGACATCAGATCCGGAACGTTCGAGTCCACGTCCAACAGGTCGGCGAAACTGTGCTCCGGTGTCGGGGATGGCGAGTGCAACAATGTTGGGCTGGGTGTTCTGGTAGCCTGGTGTTGAAACCAAGTTCGTTAAAGTGTATACTCAGCATCGAGATTATGCGTGGAACAATTTGGTCTTTGTGCGTTTTATTTTCTTTCGGTAGGCGAAACGAGGCTATGATTGTAAAAGATTACGTAGCGACACTAAAATGAAAATGGGGTACGTAATCCCCGAAAAGTGGGCCGCAAAAATACATTCGATGAAATGTCTACTCCTATACCTCGTCTGTGCATGGGGTGTACCAATCAGAAGTGGCCAGTCGTTGACTGAAGTGTTTCTAATTATACAATAGATTAAAACGCTCACCTGCAACCGGTCCAGGAGATGATTGGAGGTCGCGTCCATGGCCCCTGTCACGGACAGGATCAGATCCTTGGTGTTTTTCGGGGGCGCCGGCGGTTGCGGCCTCGGCGGCGGTGGTCTAGATGGCGCTGGTCTTCCGTTCTTCGGTTGTAACGCTGGTGCTGCCGCCGCTTGCGGTGGTGTTGGTGGCTCCACTTCCGGCGCAGCGGGTTTCCCGAACATATCCTCGGGCGACTGCGACGTCTCATCTGCCGTATCGAACAAATCCGTCGACGACTCGGCCATCATTGTCGTGGTCGTCGCGAAAATGTTGCTGGTTTGGCTAGTGAATATATCGGTCGCTGGTGTATCGGTCGCGGCTGTGGTGGCGGTCGTATCGAAACCCGTGCTCGCTGCGGACGTGTCCACGCCGAACGAGGCGAACGGGTTCGTCGAGTCGACGCTGATCGGCGGCTGGTAGGATTGATCCGCGGCAAAGTTCAAAAACGGATTCTCCCCAGTGGTTCCTGTGTCCGTCGCGAAGTCCTGGAGAAACGGATTGGAGGTCTGTTGGCCGGCCTGTCCGTCCGTCTCCTCCGCCCCGTAATCGTCCATCAGGAACGGGTTTCCACCTTTCGAATCCATGACGATGAATTAATCGGGCCTGGGTGTAGCGAAAAGTATTTAAGTGAAGAAAGTACAGACAGAGAGAGACACACAGATAGGATTATAGTCTTATTTGTCCATCAGTTCGGACTCTAACAGCTTCAGTTCGGTCTGTCCAGGTTCGATCGTGGCGAAACTGGTGTCGAATGGGTCCACGTCCTCCCCGAACGCGGGACTTTCGTTCTGCAACGGTGTCAGAACCTTTGCGCCTGTGTCTTGATCGTCGATGCACAAAAAATCCTGGGATTCCTTCCTCTCCTCTGCTCTGGGATCGAAGTCGTCGATTTCCGAAACCGTGGACGCTACTATTGTTGTCAAATCGATGGGGGCTGGTCTGACCGGTACTACTCCGGAGATCTGTTGTAGTTCGCTCTCTAGAATCTTCAGTTCCGCTTTACCAGGCAGGATATTCGTTGCTATGGAGGTGTCGAACGGATCTTCGTACGAGATCTCCTCTTCGATCGGTTTCGATTCGATCCTCGGGGTCAGAGGCTTGGCGTCCACTTCGATCTCAGCGTCCAGCAGACTCTCTTGCCTTTTGGCCAGTATCCGTGGTTTTTCCGCGAACTTCTGCAACACGGTACTCTGTATCTCGTTGATCTTCAAGTCCCTGGGTCGGACAGTGGCGGCCGTGAAGTCACTTTGCCTTCTGGCGGGCTCGTTCACGGCTCTTGGGTCGAAGTCGTGGTCGCTCAAACTGTGGGGCAACTTCGACTCCTGATTGAGTAGTTCAGACTCGATCAGCTTCAGTTCCGTCTTACCGGGAGCTACCTTCGCCACGAAGCTCGTGTCGAACGGATCGACATCGACTTCCTCCTCCTCGATGGACTTCTGGGAATAATAAGGTGTCAGTGGTTTCGACCGATTGACGTCCTCCTTGGTCAACAACGATCCCTCGATGGAATTCTGGGAATAGTACGGTGTCAGAGGTTTCGAGGGGAGAGTCTTTTCTTCCTCGGTGGTGGTTAGGAGGTCTGGCCTGTTGGACGGTGTCGGTAGCTCAAAGGCAACCGCCCTCGTGGGTGCTAACTCGAGGGCTTCCGGTCGCGAAGTTCTCCGTGCGTGATCCTCGACGCTGGCTTCCTGTTCCTCTACTTCGAATTCAACCGCGAAAGTTGGCTGAGCACTTGGTACCGGCGGTCTCGGTGGAGCCGTCGAGAGAATCGGTTGAATTGGCGACGTCGATTGTTCCTCTTTTCTGGGATCAAAGTCGTCGTCCTCCAACGAGTTCGATTGCTTCGTCTGATCCCCGAGCAACTCCTCCTCGAGAAACTTCAATTCTGTCTGTCCAGGTGGGATTTCGTGGACCGTCGAGGTGTCGAACGGGTCGACGTAAGTGATGTCCTCGACCGGTGCTATCGGTTGGTCTACCAGCTGGCTTAAATCGGTGGTCGATCCACCTAGAAGATCCTTCTTCTCTTTGAAGCTACCGTCATGCTTCTGGGTCAGCAAGCCTGTCTCGTAATCTCTGTGCAGGCCAGCAGGATCGGTAAGGGATATCGTCACCTCCGAGACTGGGAGTTCTTCTAGCTCCTTCTCGATGAATTTCAGCTCTGTCTTACCCGGGAGAATATTCTCGGCGAAGGTGGTGTCGAACGGATCCTCTTCGTCGACGAAGGTCGCAGCCTCGAAGCTTGCCTCGACGATCTCCGACTGGAAGTCTAGAGCTTCCGGTTCTTTGGTGCCAAACGGATCCTCGGCCTCCTCGAGACGTACCGGTTCATCGGGCGCGGTCGATAGATCGAACTCGGCGTCGTCCAAGTCGGGAATCTCCTCTAGGATATTTTTCTCTTTCAGTATCTCGAACTCGGAGATATCAAGCTCGTTCGATTGTTTGGTCTCCGCAGCGGTCTCTTGAGTGGCTGCTGGACTGACCGGTCTGGGTAGAACGGGCGGAAGTTTCGTTAGATCGATTGGAATATCCGGAAGATCGCTGTCATCATCCAGCAAGGTCTTCTCTACTTGAACGGGTTCAGCGTTCGCGATTGCCTCGGCTGGTAATTCAGGCTCTTCGAAGTCATCTAACAATAGGTCTTGTTGAACCCTAGGTCGTCTGCCTTTGGTGATCTTGCAGGAACTGACGTAATCGATCCGTCCCGAGAGTACCTCGACCGCGTTCCCTAGACTGACTAACTTGTTACCTTTCTTGTCGACTGTCTTTAGTACCTTGTCCGCGTTTGTGGTGTCGAACGGATCGTCACCGGTCTCCTCTTCCGTAGGACTGTCCGGTATGTAAGCTAGTTGAACGTCGATGTTTTGAAGAACGTCCACGTATGTGGTGTCGAAGATGTCCTCGTCGACCGAGTCCTCGTGGTCATCGTTGTCTTCTGGCACGTCGACGAAACCGTCCTCGTTCACCAACGGTTTCTCCTCTTTTTTCTTCCCCTCGAAATCGGGCGGCTCTTCTTCGATGGGATTACCCTCCTCGTCGAAACCGACCCACTTCTTCGAGCCTTTCTTGCCCTGATCCTCTTGGCTCTCACCCTCGTCAGCCTCCTGTTTCTTGTTCGTCTTCTCGTCTAACGGCGGTTTCCGTTGGAAGAACGAGGTCGATTTGATTCGATCTAGATCGCCCTGTGTCTTCTTTAAGATCGAATCGACACCGGCTGTTAACGCCTCGAACTTCTTCCACTCGTCTGAACCGGCGTTGCTGGCCTGCTCGCCGGATTCCTCGGCCTTCTGCTGGGCCTCCGCCCGCTCCCGCCTATAACGCTCGAGCTCCTCCGGGTCGAACTCGTCGTCCTCTGCCCCCTTCTTGCCTTTCTTCTGCTTTTTCTTCTTCTTCAGGCCCTTGGCTAGCTTGTGCATCCTCTAACAGCTACAGTGGATCGCGCGAGGCCTCTGTGTGAAGCAAGGAAATCACGAAAAGAATTAGAAACAACATCGATCGATAGATCCTACGAACTGTTCGCCAGAAACTTGCAATGGATTTTGCGAACTACGTTGCTCGATCGAATCGTGCTGAGGTGCTGGGTAATTCAACGTGTCTGTTGGATAGCGACGAATCGATGATAGACAAGTACAGTAAATCATCGATTATTGTCAATCACTTGGAATTCTGATACCAATGATATTTGTTTCAGCTGCGTACGGCCATTTTGTTTATGAAATATTTATTGTTCAGTGCTGTAGAGCTTTCGAACACTCATCGATGATTTACTGTATCAAGTTGATTGCAGAGTTCAGGTGCTCGCAGGGCAAATCGAAACTGACGGAATCCAAATGGAACATTTTTGACCGTGAACTCGAAATTTTATTTACTGTGATGTTAGTCTACGTTATCATAGCGTTAGAACAAAATCCTCTCAGCATATTCAGGGTGCTTACGGGGAGGTTATGTACAGACGGGTATGTGGTGGATTCTGTGTGAAAGAAAATGTAGAAACTTTTTTACTTTCATCACAGTTATATGTATAAT
Source organism: Dufourea novaeangliae (assembly GCF_001272555.1). Taxonomy (NCBI): domain Eukaryota; kingdom Metazoa; phylum Arthropoda; class Insecta; order Hymenoptera; family Halictidae; genus Dufourea; species Dufourea novaeangliae. The sequence goes on from NW_015373934.1 coordinate 1,339,499, forward strand.
ATTTCCCATTATAATATTGTTATCCATAATAAATCCTAATTGTTCTTACCTTCGATCAATAAACCGTCTTGACATATTTGAAAGAAATTAAAAGTTTCGTAATTATGTACTCCGTTTTTGTAACAATGTTCAACACTCGAATTCCATCGAATAAACAAATAAACTAATATTATTTTTTTAATTTCGAAAACATATCCATATGCCAACACTGGGAACGAAATGGTTAACCTGAAGCGCGTAGAATCGTCACAGTACCAAGTAGAAACAGAATGCAATGAACAGACACCAGCGTCAGCCCAAATCCCATTTAAAATTGCGCGCGTATCCAGCGCATTTCAAATTAGATTTTCTCGAAAACGGAGCCCCTAAAGAACAAATTTTATTCCACAATTTTTTTTCTTATTTATTTACCATTAAATACCTGCCCGCTGGTACATAACTTCCGTAGGCACACTCTGTGCACAATTATTTCACCAGCGTAAATTCGAATCGTTTCCGTGTTCACGGCCGCCATCTTGGTTCTAACCCCTAAAAGCTAGTTCGCCCGTGACACGTGCCCGGAAGTTTTCGAGTAATTACTAAAACGATTTCTACTCGTCACATCTAAGGAAAACACTATATTCCAGGAGTGTTTCTACAGGAGTGACTTTGGGACAAATTCCACTCCAACGAAGCTTCAAAACATGCGCGAAACGAATGTCGTCGGTGCGTGGAAAAAGCCAGCTCCCACGCCACTCCTTCTTCTCCATTCTTCGAGTACTTGTTGCACAAACACACACACACACACACTGCCGATCTTTATTTAGCCGGTCACACATCGCGCTAAATCCGTCCGATTCTATCTGAATGCTTGTATGCTACCACGATGTGTGTATGAACAGCTTTTGTATCGTCCTCGAAAGCTTCTAAAACGACGCCGTCGAAACGACATCTAGAGATCGATCGTTTCGAGGGATTGAAATGGGGGACAGAGAAGACACGTTTGGAGAAATCGTCCTTCCGTTCTGGGGATGTTTCATTTCCATTCGATCTTTCGAAAGAAAGCATTTTCTTGTGTAAATGTTCCAAAAGTATGGAACCAAAGTCTGATAATTAAAAAAAGAGGAAAATAATAGCGTATCATGGAAACCTTATCACGTCATAAGTATTGTAACTATTCATTGTATTGGGCCTTGCCCGTCGATTCTAAATAAATAAATAATAATAAATAATTATTCTGGAGACGGGAATTGGTCGTTATCAGTTCCCAGAAACGGTAACGATCAATCGTACTATCGTCACAAACGGCCTGTTTAACCCTTTTATCCAGTTCCTAGACACTGGAAAGATACCAGGCGAAAGAATGAAAGAATCGACGAGTGGTTTCGTCGAGGGGGGGGGGGGCGATTGAGGAACGGAAAAAAACATCGAAATGCATATATGTATATCCGCGATGTATATGTTTCGTGCAGTTGATAAGGGGAGCTTAAAAGCTTACGCGATAGCTGTGTTTAACATATCAGCCGTATTAATCCGTATCGAATGGAGAATTTAATTAGCATCGAGAATACCCTGCCAGATGGTTACGTTTCCATATCCTGTGTCCTGGTTTTCTATCGATCCTGCTTGTCCCATGGGTGTTGCGAAACATCGATGATTATTTCGAAAAAAAAAACTTCGTATCGAAACACCCTGTTTTAAAGTTGAAAGGGCTACAAAAACCCTGGGCCCTTTACACTCGAGCAGCCAAAGGTCCACGGCTCCGAGATTGAGCAGGGTTGGTCGACCAGCAACGTGTACGAAGCAGAATTCGGTCGATACTTGGCGGGGGAGCACGTGCTCCATATTATTGGTCACAAGGGTGGTCATGTCAGGGGCGCACTAACAAACGCGCCCCCCCTCCCCCGACTATCACGACGTGCCACCCACTCCCCTCGTGGACAGTAAAACCGATACGAGTACACCTGCACGTACAGTGGCAGAGAGCCTGAGAATCGATAAGGGAACCGAGGAATTCGTCGAATTCAGACTGGGGAAAATTTGATTTGAAATAACAATAAGAAATAACTAATTGAAATAATTTTATTTCAGAACTTCCTTTTCAATGCTGTTATTTGAAAATAAATATATTATCGATTCGTTTGAAACAATAGCAATTTCGAATAATCAATTATTTTGTTATTTTTTCAATGCAATTTGACTTGTTTTCTCAAAGATAGCTGGCGGTGTCGTCGCGTCGTTTCTTTATGAATACTGAATCAGTCGAAGAACGGTGGATTAATGATCGGCATAGTTACGAAACTTCGTGGAACTATGGGAAAACTGGGTTATTAAACTGCGAATTGTATGCATTTTGTAGAATATCTAACCTGACATCGGTATACCAACAAGTTTAAAGACAGTTCACTCGGGTTTTCTTTTTATTCCGAATCTACTGGAACTCTTCAAGGGTGTTAATAATTTTTCCTTTGCTTCCACTTTCCAGAAGTTAATCCGTGAAATTTTATATTTCGTACTTTTCCAGATAACTGACGCCTCGAAGACACCCATTTTAGACGCCTTTAAGCCATCTTAAAGACGTCATTAGGCGTCATGTGCTATCTGGGTGGACGGAAGAAGCAGTCGAACGGGAAGTGACATTTCGATATCGATGTGGAGAGGGGAGCACGACACGATAAGGTGTATTCTTATCTCCAACAGCCAGATAATTAAATTTTACCCGTGTCGCGTCACACCGTGTTCTAATAGAGATTATCGATCGGTACGGTTCGTGGCCCTGTGGAATGGAATCCAGGACCGACACTTGTTACCAGTCAATTAACAGTCCCTGGTGAACGTTAAATCCCTTGTTTCCTGGATTTTCATTAGGCAAAGTCCCATCCCCCTATGTTTGTCTACTACCGGGCATTATTCCAAATTTATGTTTCGTCATCGAACGTTCGACCATCTAATAATTTCCTTGCTTTTCAATCGAACCAATCACTTCTAATTGCCCGACGTTACCTCCATCGTCTGTAGCGTCGCCATTATTGTACGAACAAATTCCAAAACATTGTTCCTCCGTTACGAATATTTAACACTTCCGAATACACGATCGACGATGAACTCCATTTTCTTCCGACGAATCAACAACACTGAACTAAAAAACAAAAAAAAAAACAAAATAAAAATAAAAAAAAAATCGAATATCACAGCTCTCGATGAATCTTTCTCGTTACACGGACACACGTCGTTATACCAGAGGTTCAAGGAGAGAGGATTCGCCGAAACGAGGTCGCGGAACCGAAGAAACGAGGGGGGAGGGATGGTTGCGCGCGTGCCGATTTATATTTAGAAGAATCCTAGCCCCATACGGAATTCAACCGGCGTGGCAACCATCCTTCGTTTAACGAAAAAACACGACTCGAGTTCATTGTCCAGCACAAAACTAAAAAATTGTCCAATTCGAAGAATTCCAAGCTGACCAAAACTGTACCGTGGGTAGCGTGGATGACGTTTTTCCATTTTCCAGGCCATCGATGGGGAAACGATTACGTAAACATCCAGGACGAAGGAAAACCTCGAGTGTCCTAGGCTGCACGAATTTATGACGTAATTGAGAAACTCTCGTGTACCTATCGCCTCGATATCTGGTACACGAGTTGTCCAGCGGCTGTCCGAACGGAGGGGCGCAAGCGTAAAGCCGGCTCCGGTATACAGGGTGTCTCACCCGATTTTGACATCTTGATTTTCTCGGTATCGTTACTCGTAACAATAAATGTTTCAGCGGAGGCTTGAATGGTATCGAGTGGAGCATATTCTGAGGTTATTAGTTTTTTCGTGAGTAGACGCGTAAAGGTCATATAAAGGTCAACTTTGTTTTTTTTAAATGGAACGAGGTATTTTTTAATACATCGATCGATGCAGCTGGACATTCGTTATAAAAAAGTACTAACCTATGTACGTCGAAAAGTTAGTAGTTCAGGAGATATTTCGATTTAAATCATTCTAAAACACCATTACTGTCGTACTAAGTCGTTAGCGTTTTTTTACAGGAATGGTAATAAACCACAAAAATTGGTGTATATGTCAGTCTACCTCTACAAACTAGACTCCAGAACCTTCCTACCCCTCTGGTCTCGCGTCATTTCTACTTAAATCGATTCTGAAAATCAACGACGAACCGAACTGATAACCCCAAATGTCTGGAGGTAGAGGACATTCCACGAAGCTAGACCGTTGGAAACCTTAAAAGCACAGTCAGAATAGGGTTCCCCTTTACACGAATCGAGCCACCCCACACGAAATCGGTGTACATGTCCGTCTCTGTATCTGGAGCGGATCAATCACAGCCGATAGCTGCCGTTAGGTGTCGTGCTCCCGATGTTCTTCGATTACTCTACTCTGTGCCTCTACCATACCTCTCGCATTCCAGAAAAAGCAGGCACTGAAGGGCGAATAGAAGGCTACTTGGTGTGTCTGTGGGATCTCCGTCGTCACGACGACCATTTACGTGAGGTACTTACGATTCCAGCCTCGTCAGCCACATCGGTACGACGCACATTTTTTTCGGGTCATCCCCGCGACGATCAAAACCCCCGAAGTGTTCGGTTCGATGAATGCCGGGACCTGTCACGTCGCGCACACACACAGTTTGAATTCGCGAGGGGGGTGGAAGGAGAGATTTTACGGTTACACACCAAAGCAGATAGAAACGTCTAAAGGGAAGATGACTTAGGGAAACGGATGTGGGCGCACACCGTGGAGGGTGGCAAGGAAGAGAACCGCGAGGCAGGCCTGGAAGACGCAAGCACTTACGGAATACACGAACCGAAGGAATTCACAAACGTTCCCCGTTCTTGGTACTCCGGCCACCCAAGAGAAGACCACGATGACGCGCACGGGGTGACCACGACGGGACCGTGTGTGATCTCTTTCTGTGTTCTCTGGAAAAGACACACCACGGGGAAGGGAAAAGAGAACCGGGGACGACGTGTGGTGAGTGTGTGTGTGTGTGTGTGTGTGTGTGGAGAGAGCCGATGAAGGCCCTGCCGAAAGCGAAGCCGACTCACCTCGTACTCTCTCCTCTCCTGCGGCTCGAGCTATTTCCAGCATCGATCCGTCCGACCAGCGGCGAGAAGAAACATGCGCGTCCGACTTTGAACGCCCACCAACGCCCCCGACGCCCCTGCCTGCCCGACCACTCGCCCCTTCTTTCTCCGTTTACCACCCTACTCCTCCAGGGACCCCAACGCGCGCGCGCCTACGTTTTCAGAATCGATTCGGAGGACTTTCTAGCTTCGAAATTCACCGAGTTTCGTGTGGAACGAGGAAATATTGAGCTGGTATCGAGCGGAATGGACTATGGCCAGATTTTCGAAGGATTACACACCGTTGTTTCGGGGTTTCACCCTATTTTTCGGGGGTTGTAAAGGTGTAATGATCGTTTTAGGGTGGCGTTTATTGGTTGAGTCTATTTGATTCTAAATGGTGGGGCTACAGTAAATCATCGATGAGTGTTCGAAAGGTACTCTTTATATTTACCAAAAATTCCTACTTTTCTGAATTTTTTCAAATTTTAGTGTTGAAGTATTCGATTGGGGTTTCAGTTTGTATATTTAAAATTAATTTCTTTGATAATTTTTTGATGGACACGTTGGCGAATAAACGGCTCCGTATCACCGATACAGTAAATTACCGATGAATGTTCGAAGGTTCATGAATTTCACTTTTTCAAATTTTTTCAAATTTTACCGGCCTTTCATGAACAAACTTGTGAGTCACTGTCATGCCATAGATATAGGATAACATGTTTAGTAGATGAAAACGATTCTACTTTTGTTTCGTTACACGTTACAAGAGATTTCAGATCTTGAAGAGGTAAGATCATACGTCGTAATCGGATTAAAGATTGTATTCTGGAGTGACGCAATCGAGATGGGGCAAATCGGGAGGCTATTCGTGGCTGACGAGGGTGAAAATTCCAGAAATAATGCAATATCTCATTAAATATAAACGATGCGATGGAAGCAATTGCAGATTTGGAAAGAGCAAAACGGGAGCAATTTTTCGAGATATACATCGTTAAGATACGTTAACATTCGGCTCTAACTATTTTCCGGTGGCGCCAGAGACCCCGTGTGGTGAAATAGTGGGGTCACAGAACCCCGGTGCAGGCGCCAGAGACCCCCGCGTGGTGAGAGTGTGGGGTCACAGAACCCCCCGGTGGAGGCGCCAGGGACACCGTGTGGTGAGCGAGTGGGGTCACAGAGCCCCGCGGTGGAGGCGCCATGGACACCGTGTGGCGAGAAGGTGGGGTCACAGAGCCCCCCCGCAGGTGGCACCTAAACCCCGGGTGTCGAGAGAGTGGGGTCACAGAGCCCCCCCGCGGGTGGCGCCTGAACCCCGTGTGTCAAGAGAGTGGGGTCACAGAGCCCCCCGGTGGAGGCGCCATGGACACCGTGTGGGGTCACAGAGCCCCCCCGCGGGTGGCGCCTGAACCTCGTGTGTCAAGAGAGTGGGGTCACAGAGCCCCCCGGTGGAGGCGCCAGGGACACCACGTGGCGGGAGAGTGGGGTCACAGAGCCCCCGCATGTGGCGCCGGCGACCCCGTGTGTCGAGAGAGTGGGGTCACAGAGCCCCCCGGTGGAGGCGCCGGGACACCGTGTGTCGAGAGAGTGGGGTCACAGAGCCCCCGGTGGAGGCGCCAGGGACCCTGTGTGGTATGAGAATGGGGGCACAAAGGGTCATTTACTACCTATTTTGTTAACAACAAATTGGTACTTTTCTTTTACGAATATCTCTAACTATTAACGGTGCTGGGGGAGCAATTTCAGATTCGGAAGGAGCATATTGGGAGCAATTCTTTGATATATAAATCGTTAAGATACGTTAACATTCGGCGCCAACTATTTTCCGATACGACCATCTTGTCATCCTCCCTCAATTTCTACTTTACCTTGCTGTTTGCAAATCCTTCTACCCATCCTTTCGTCCAGGTGGTCTGCAAAATAAATTTCCCTGTAAAAGGAAAATATGGGAGGGGGGTGGGGGAGGTAGCAAATGAAAGTCACGTGGACAATCATATCCACCCCCTCATTTCGTGTTCGTTGTGGAGAAAGGCTTGAAGCCCCGTCGAAGTTCCCGTTGGTGATCGGGCTGCGTAAAGTTGACAACCGACCTTAGAAATATTACAGTAACTTTTATTCAACGGAATTATATAACAGAATACGGAGGAAAAAACTTGGATGGAGGCTGGACACGGCGATGATGCCCATTGGCGAGCTACACGTATCTCGCTGCGGGGCCCTTGGGATCGAAGTCTCTCGCGTTCGTGTGAATATTGTGTACATATGTATACATCTATCACGTCGCTAGTCTCCGTTTGCTCTCCTATTTACAGAATCGTACGCCGTTTGAGAAACAACAATCTAATCTCCGCAACGAATTCAATCCCGAGGGCTTCGAACTCCGAACGAAACGCACATCCTTCCGTCTTTTTCTTCTTCCTTTTTAGAGGAGAGAGATAGAGAAAAAAAGGAACAGGGATCCACATTCACGCGTATAAACTCATGGGTAAATTCAACTTCCGCTAAAGGAAACTGCAGTGAAGGGGAAGGGTCTCCTACCACTTGGTAGATTTATTTGAACACTTTATTCACCGATTTCCCATTAATATCCCCACCCCCTCTCTCTCTCTCTCTCTCTCTCTCTTCCTTTTTCGAAGGGAAACGGAAGGGACCCATCACATGTACTAGAAATGTTCAATTCCGATTCGATTCATCGAAAAATCATGTCCCTTAAGTAGCACATCACTGCCACGCCACTGTATAACACATACATTAATGGTCAAAAGTATGGGACCAAGGTCGGATAATTAAAGAAAGAGAAAAATATTATTCTACAAAGAGTTAACGATGAATAACGTGGTAAAACTGTTGTGAAAGTGATCGGTATGTGTACCGATTTCGTAACTTTCATTTTATCCCAACAACATTATAAGTTACTGTTCCATCAAACTCTGTGGTCCCATACTTTTGGCTGTTAGTTGTATATATTATACACGGCACTGACGTTTTACCCAAGGAAATTGATCTTTCCGAACAATCCGAATCGGAATCGAACATCCCTAGCGTGTTCCGACAGATGGGTCCAAGTGGCGCCACCATCACCGGAAGGGGGACGACGAACTTCTCTAAAATACGCGTACGAGTCACACACGATTATTCTATGTATATAACACACCACCGATTTTGTTTCTCTAAACGATCTTACGAGGCTACGACGTATGTATATCGCTTCTTATTAAATACGGTCGAACGAGGAAATCCGTGGGTGGATCGCGATGAAGAGCACGGGGGGGTTCGATGTACGGATTGATGACACGTGGACGGGGCACGAAACAAAATGAACTGGAAGAAAACGAGCATCTGCGCGAATCTCATCGATTTAACAAAAATACACACTGAATTCTTTGTGACGATGTTCCGATCGTGTCTTTCCGTACGTGTATGCACCTATACATATATGTATGTATATATATATATATATATATATATATATTTTCCTCTGTCAAGTTGTACGTTTATTTTACACATAAAATCGGCTTGATCGTCGAGTAAAAGAAAATTATGCTCGGTAGTAATGTACAGAGAATTGTCAACCAGGCATTGGTCGTGATTACACGCTGCGCCGCTCGTATGTCGTTCGTGAACGCGTCACCCGTGGACGTATAATGGAGGGTTAAACGGTGCAACAAAGTAGCAAACCCAGGGGGGTAATAAGAAAAGTTTGGGTATAATGACACCTTGACAAGAAATATTAAAATCGTCCCTCTTCGAAATTGGTTTCGTTTTTTAGAAGAAGGCTTGAAAGTTGTAACCTTGAAGACGATCCTGAGGATCCTAGATGGACCAGGTCCTCGAACGTGAATTATTTACGAATCCGTTTATAACTCCACTGGGTATACAGTACACTGTATCGTCACCTCCGAGTATACTGTCGCGACTGGTAAGTATACACTTTCCATCTTTCACTATAACCCACATAAACACCCCACGGGTAACGCGTCAAGCACGCCACCCAACCATTCCACGCGCGGGTCCAAAAGCGAAGGCTCTGCGGGGTTCGATGATTTTTTATTTTTTATTTTATATAGCCGCTAAAATGTAGTTTACTGACCTTCCTTCGCGTCTTCTGTCTGAATCTCGCTCGCGAAAAAGAGTACGGGTGTGATAACGGTGTGACAAATAGCAACGAGAATTAATCAGAATGATAATGATTAATTGTAATAATAATAATAATACTAAGAATAATAATAACGATAAACGTCTTATTCGTGTTCTCTTCTCTCTCTCTATACAAGTGCACAAATATTTACAAGAATCAATAAAAACGACCAGACACGAACAACCCCCCTCCCTCTCCCAAAACATTCTGCCATTTTCAAATACCGTTTCGCGCGCGCGCCGTTTTTCCTTTTTTCTTTCCTTCTTTTTTTTTTAAATGAATTCGACCACCGTGGTACAACTCTGGACAAGACGACTCCAGACGCTTCTATTTTTTTTTTTTTTTTTTTTGGTACCCCCTCGTCTCCTTGTATACCGGGATCGGGACATCTTGGCACACAACAACAACAACGGCCCGACCACTAAACGTCGTGCCCCAGTGACTTTCTAAAACTTACTTTTAAACACAGTCGAGATTCGAAACTTCGCCGAGTTTCCCCGCCGGTTGGGAAACGGAGTTTTCTTCTCTGTCCCTCCTCAAACCGGACACACGACACCGAAATAATTAAAAGCTACACGCGGACCCTTTTCCCGGGCAACCTATGTTTTTATTTGTTTTTTTTTAGGTTGCGCACTTAACCGCCGCCATTAACCGTACAATGCACACTTCGCGACATGCTGCGCGCGTACCTTGCATGTGATAGGACAATTTTACCGCTAATACAGATGCTCGGATACTTAATCTGTTAATTGTTTTCGAGGAATGTATGCTTGTCAGGAAGAAATAGCAATGTTTTTATTTCGTTAGGAGATACGAAAAATTTCAATTTCTTCGTGACGAGTGCACTCGTCGAAAACAGTTTTACAGGTTAACCGAAGGAAAATAATAAACGAACGAGGCATCGTATGAAGTTTCGACAGTTTGCCACGAAAGTAATCCTCTAATGTTTACATAAGACTCATGCGAACGAGACTTTATATAATACTTGGCGCGGGGCGAATGTACTTTCGTGGCCAACCTGATGGCTGAACTGATCCATGACAGAGGGTTCACACATGGTTCACACACCCCATCTTGTGTGTAGCCACCCCACGAAAACGCGTGTCCAAGTTACACAATTCGTTTCGGTGAACACACACACCGTTGATTATTGCTAGTCCGTAAACAAATGTGGAACAAAAACAACGGAAATGGGTCGTCCGTTCGCTGGCTAGAAAACGAGAAAATCGTACATCGACTGTGATTTTTCCGTCTTTCACGTTGATTCGCACACACCGAACCTAAGTCTATCGTATTAACGAGGATGACTACTTGGGAGGGGAAGATGAGTGAGGTTAGGGATACGATTCACTTCTCTAAAACAAACACGAGTGTGTGTGTGTGTGTGTGCCTACGGCGAACGATGAAACGCGTTGTTTTGTCCATGGATTCCGTGTTCCCGCGGAATCGGAGGAAACGAGGTTATATTCGAGTCTCGTACGACGAGCTTCGTGCCGTGTGAAGCTCGTCGTGCTTCCAACGGAACGTTTTTCCAGCTTAAAGTACGACGCGACCAACAGGGGGCATGTCTCTCAGCGATTGTGTAATATGTGTTTCACGATTCGAGAATGCTCCCCTGTTGTCCAAGGTATACGTGGTGTGGTATTCGTTTCGCGGCTCGGTGTATCCTGCGGGTGAGTACTGAAAGAATTCCCGAGTTTTCTTTCAGAGGTTCACGCATATCTTTGGGTAAAAGGTTAGCGGTATTTCCTGCGGAATTGCAGCGCCATTTGGGGAACCAGACGTTGATGCGATAAAAACTACCGGTATACAGAGTGTCTGCACACGTAAGGACACTATAATATCGGATCTCGAGTTGGGGTTCCTCGCCGTTTATGGACATCCTGCGGACCGAGAGGAACCCTGGAGAGAAGGTCGCCGCGACACGTGTGGCGACACGATCCAGGGTTAAACTCGAATGTTGGTGTGTGCATTCTACAATTTTTTCAAACGGTCCCAGTCGATGGAGCCGAAGAATCGCGACACGATGCTGGAGGATTGTCCGCGGGGACGACACGGGGTCACCTTACGACGATCCCACGAGGAACATCTGAATGGCACCGACGAATTGCAAACACGGAAGACTACACCAAACCGGCCGGGTACTTGGAGTACGACAGACCTGGCAAGGAGTTTAATACGCGCTATGTACGAAACGTAAAATTGTATAACAGGCACCAGATAGAAGAACGAGTTCTTAGGGTATACTTCAGGTCACAGACCTCGGAGCTGCGTTATCTGTCTTTCTCTCTGGATTACTGGCCCTCCTCCGTGGTCCAGAACTGGGTCTCTGCGTTCAATGTGTGCTTGGATACAGATCCCCCCAATGATGGTTTAGTTTCTGAAAGTCTATATTCTTGTTCACTGGATCCAGGACGCTGGCACCCATTGGGGCTCCCTTTCCAGCGAATTGATCTCCGTCAGTAGCTGAGTGTACGCCCGGTCGGTGTCGGTGTTTATGATGATCATGTCGAACAGGTGGCCGTACTTGTCCTCCATTTCACGCGCCTTCTCGATGATGTCCTTCAGTTCCTCCTCCTTGAAGCTTTCGTTGTTCTTGATCCTCTTCTGCCGTAGCTTCTCCAAGCTTGGCGGCGCGACGAACACTACGTACGGCTTCAGGTCCGAGTTACGGAGGATCTTCAGACTCTGCGGATGAAGATTCAGAACGCAGATCTTCCCGGAGTTCACCACGGTCCTGATCGCCTCCACGGAGGTGCCGTAGTAAGCCTTCTCGTATTCGCCGTGCTCGACGAATTTTCTACAGAGGATGTCTGACTCGAACTGAGAACGCGAGATGAAGTGGTAATCTTGTCCGTCGACTTCGGAGTCCTTCCTGGGACGACTCGTGTCTAGAAAAACGCGGTTAGTTGCCGTGCAGGTGATTTGATTTGACCCCCCCGGCATCATACAATTACTAGTCTTCAGGTTTTCCAAGCAATGAATCGAGATATGAGTAAGTTTCAGTATATTAGTGGGGCACTATAAGTCTTGCGAAACTCTCGATGAAGTTAGCTGCAATGTTAGCGAAACGTTGGGAGAATAATTCCACCAGGACACGACTTACACAAGAAAGCCTCGACAGGGCTTGAAACGGTTCCGAAAATAACTGTTTCAAACTCTTATATAAAAGTTCCGACTGAAGGAGTTACGAAGAACTTTTATTCTTCATAACTGTTCTAAGAACTTAAACCAAAATCATAACAGTTTTCAAGCTCGGCTCGACAATAATAATTGTATGAAACAGAAGAGGATAATGGTATCTGTTTGAACTGCAGAGCTTACGAGGAATTGCCGCTGCAAAACGTTCGCTGTCTTGCATCAGTCTCTGTCTCAGCTCGTGTCGCCCGATGTTCGGTGGCCCAATCAGTACGATGGGTCTTTTGTGGTCTGCCCTCGGGTAATATAACGCGACCTCTTCGTACGTTAGCACCTCTTCGCTGTCGTAATCTACAAAACAAAACGTATGCCCGTCAACAAACAGAAACCACCTTTAAGGTAGTCTTTAGTATCTTCATCATAGGATCAATCGAATGTCCCGTATGTCTACCATCGATCGCGGTCGTTGCGTAATGCGGATAACCGTCGTCGTTGTAATTCGCCCCGAATTTGTTCCTCTTCTTCTTCTTTGGATTCTTTCGGGCGCATAACAGCGTGCTGGACTTCTTGGAGCCGCGTACGGTCGACTTGTCGCCGGCGATCGTCTGCTTCATCGATTCACGTCTGCGGAGACACGGTGTTAACAATATATACAGGGTGAACTACGAATCGCGATCAATAGAAATTACTCTGTTATTAGCAGTCTGATCGAAAATGTTTTTATCAGGTATAGTATGGTTTCAAGAGAGCTTTAACGCGATTATAGAAAATTTTTGGTCAAGGGGACCACGAGCAGACGACGCAGAAGATGATCGATGATCTTACTGATGCTGGAAGGCTTTGCTGGGTATCAGTCCAGCCAGAGTTTGATCCTCCTCGCCCTCGCGATACGCTTGCCACCAGTTCGGATCTTCCTGAGAGATCACGTGCAACACGTCGCCTTTTTGGAAGCTGACGCCCAATTCTCGACAGGGAATATAAGGATCTTCCTCGGGATCGTAGTCAAAGTGCGCTCGTATATGCTGTATCTGTTAAAGGACGACGACCAGATTTAGCCAAAGATCGTTTCCACGATACGCACGTGGTTCCGATATTGGAGGCCAGTTCCAAGTACCTGATTGGTATCTTCTCTTCTGTTCGACAGGTTGTTCCTGTGATTCGTGGGCGTTGGAAGCACCAGGAACGTTAGGCTACCCTGCATACCGGCCAGGATGTCGCAGACCTCGTTCACGCTCTTGCCGCGCATCTCGACACCGTTCACCTCGAGAACCTCGTCGCCTTCGTGGAGAAGACCCGATTTATCCGCCGCGCCGCCTCGCACCACGCGACCTACAACGATAATATAGTGAACAATCGGTGGGCTCGACCAGAAACAGAGTTGCCAGGGGTAAGCTACTTTTATTTTTATAATGGCACATTATACAGAATATCGCAAAATTCATGGTTAAAACTAGCTCTACCCATGGCAACTCTCTGACCAGGAATCAAAAGAAATGTGAAGACTAAATTCTATGCGCCGGTCATTGTACCTATGATCACGGCGTCACCCTCGTTCCTAACGGTAGCACCCAACGGTTCGTTCGTTTTCTCGATTCGGATTATTTTAATATTGTCCACCGTACGGGAACCGCCTCTCCAGCTGGACGACGGGCTCGGTGGTCCGCTGGGCGACGAAGACGAGGGACTCTGCTTCCTCTGCAACCCGTCCACGTACGAGACAACCAAGTCGTGGGCGAGAAGCAGTGCGTCCATGTCGTAGCTGGTCAGGATTCCGGTTAGCTCCTCCACAGCCGCTATTGTTTCCGCTCCGCCGACACCTGTTGCCGTCGACGAGGATTGCCATTTCTCCAGAATATCCACGCACTGAAACATCGATTCGTGACGATGATGGGTCAGGTCAGTATAACCATTGGCGTAACTAGAATTTTTTTCTGGGAAGGCCAGGACCACCCTGGCCCCTACCTAGTTACGCCAATGAGTATAACCCTCGGTGATTCGTGTGATCTTTGATGATCCTCTCTCCTGATTCACGGTTGTCCGTTTCGACTTGTAAGAAACTGATAGGATTTGCGATACGTTCATGGTGAACTTCTAACCGTGTCGAAAGGATTAACCTTCTCGATCTACGTACATTCCGGGCTAATGTGGACGCGTCCTCGGTGTGATGTTTCAGGACCTTGTTCGATCTCAGCCGGTTCTTCAAGGCGTGATGGGTGGCCAACGCAGACGCGAATCGACTTTGCACCAGCAACGTCCGCACCGCCTCGAGTTCCGCTTCCACGCCAGGACCAGAAATCCCTAGAGCACCGGAAATGCTGCGCAGCTGAAGCTGTAGCCTCTCCAGGGTCGCGACCACCTCTCCATATGCTGAAACACCCGCGACAGATCTGTTAAAAGAAACTCTTCGAATGGTTCGAGAGTTAAACACACCTATCAACGATTTTTCAAAGGAACGAGCGTCGTTATTTTTAACAAAACTTGGAAATTAGCCCCTTCATGATTGGCCGGAGAGGCTCTGGAGCTAACGTTCACACATACAACACACTCTTCGCCGTACGTGACTTGGAAATTTAATTACGCGAAAACGACGGTGCGTGACCGTGAATGCAATGACGAAAAGCCAACAGGTTCGACGACGCGAACAATGTTCCGCGCAACTGTTTCAACAATATATCCGTGTTATTTAGTTTCCTGCTAAAAGATTCGATTACTCCAATGTGTGTTGATCGATTACAGCATTTTTACAGCTGTTAATGAGTTATTGTTTCGATCGTGAAATCATTGAATATTTCATCCTGTTATCAGAAACCAAGATGGCGAGATGGTCTTCTTGGTTTTTAGGGTAACGATCTCACGAATCTTCGGAATATAACGTGAAAAGGTCCGACAATCTAGTTACTGAAACATAAACAGGGTCCGACTAATAGGGTAACGAGTGTCGTTAGCCTGCCGTCTAGACGAGAGGCTCCTTCAACGAGGGTGGCATAGTACAGAGTGCCTCAGAAACAGATGGTTTCCCTAATGGAAGCTGATAGAAGAGATGGAACGGTGTAAAAAACAAAGCATGCTCGAACCACGTCGAAAATATGGTGTATATAATCAGTAATTTATGGGACACTGCTAATGGATGTGTAATACGAGACACGCGATTGTGGCGGCCATCTTGAAAATTAGAAACGCGATTGCAGTGACCATCACGAAAATTCGAAATGTGAATACGGTGGCCATCTTGAAAATTGCAAACATGAACATGGCGGCCATGTTGAAAATTCTAATCACTGATTTGTCCCAGAGTTTCTTTAACATTTCTTTACCAAAGCACCCGTTTTCACGGTTGTTATATATTTTTTATTATACTCTACTATTTGTAATATTTCTTCTAATCTAGTAAGAACGACCTATTCGTTAAATATGATGTAATATATCGATACTAAATGAAACTCACTGAGGGGCCTGGGCGGCTCCTCGGCGTCCTGGACCGTGTTCGCGAAGACATGGCTGGGACGTGCGACGGTGGTCACCTCGTCCTGTGCGTACGCAGGGTTTTCTTGTCCAGCGAGGCTGGTCGCGTGGCTTTCCAACGCCTGTAGCTTGGTGGATCCCCGTAACGATCGATTGAGTATCTCCTGTCTCTCCTCCTCATCCTTCCGTTTTCGCAGCTGCTCCTACAATCAGATCATCGATTTACGGGGGGGTGCCTTACGCCACCCGATGGGGAAAGAGCATCTCGATAGAGAGCAAAAAGGATCCGTCAATTTCCTGGGACTCGATGGAGACTTCTTAATTCGATCCTTCTTCTGGCCGCGGCGGAATCTCATCTCCGTTTTAAGTTCGATGACAATCGGAGACCACAGAGCCAGTGAGAGTGAAAAATGAGCCAGGAAACATTTAATTATTCTTACCTGGTCCGTGACCAAACGATTCGCGTAATTTCACGGGATAATCGTGACGGATCTTGTCTCTGGGCCAGGCAGAACGAACACATCCAAAAAAGACGCGATGGCGCGGAAATGCAAAATTTTTAACATGGCCGCGGGATATTTATTTCGGGACTGAGACATGTGGTCTGGAGAATCGTGGCTCCGATTCGCGGTTCGATCAGTTATTTTCCGCTACGCACTTTAATATTATACAGTGAGAGTCAAAAAGTGTGTATACAATTCGAAAGTGTCTTCCAGCGAACAGTTTTTAACCATCTTACTAAAAAAACCCGTGAATGCACTTGTATCTGAATTTAATTTTAAAATATTTATGCATCAATATTTCCTCCATAATATTTATTATGAATAAACGACTGTCTTACATCAGAGGTTGCCATGCTGCCTCAAAAAATGTATATACCGGGTGTCCTATTTAAATCGACCCAGTCGAATGTCTTCGAAATTATTAATGATATTAAGAAATATTTCTGAACAAAGATAAATGTACTATGTGGACGCGTAGAGGTCATACGAAGGTCAACTTTGGTTTTTTTAAAATAGAATCGTACATAGTACATTCACCACGTTCAACGACATTAACAAAATTTCTTGGTTATACCTTCGAATGTCTTTTTCTCGAATTTTTCGACTGCCTATTCATCTCGAAAATGTAATTGAATAGTAGAATTTCACAGGACGATTACACGAATTTCACACCTTTGCAAGGTGTATATTACTTATATTCCGACTCTCGCTGTACGTAATAACCCGAACACGATTTTAGCCCGACGAAGCCACGATCCACGAGAATCGTTTTCGACGGTGTCGAGCCTTGTGCTGTTACCTACCTCCTGCGCCTTTCCCCGAGCATCTATCGTCGTCCGTGAGGGTACGAACGAGGACAAGCAGAAAAACACAGAAAACAACCGCAGGAACGACAAAAGGGGGGGAAAACGGGGCGAGAAAAACAGTGACAAACATCCATGGAAAACGTGAAACGTTCTATCTAATATCAAGCAGGCATTCCGGGAGATATGTTCGATCGAATCATTTGTGTTCGATTCGAAAAAAAAAACAAATAATATATGAAATCGGTCCCTCTATCGGCCCCCGATAAATTCCGCCCCGGAAACGATATCGACGAACCAGACTTGTTGTTCGTTCCATCGACGCCCACCGGCTGATAAGGCGAGTCTGTCTGTGTTCGACGGAAAAATTGTCTGCGCGAACGGTCGCCTGGCCGATTTATGTAACACGTCCACGCCGAGCTGAAATAGTTGGACGAAGCCCCGATCACTCACGGCGGTACGCGACGTGTGTATGGCTTCGCTAGACCGTCAGCTCTTGCCGATTCGATGGATTTCCTTCGATTCCAAGCTGAAAGGGACCAAAGGGAGAGGTCAAGGGATATGTGGTGGGCATCCAAAATAGGGATTACGAATCTGTTGTGTGACTTCGATGGAATCTTCGTGGAGAACTTCGTGGGGGAATGAAGGATCGATTGAAATGAAAGGGAGGAGATGATCGAGTTGGATGTCTTAAAGGGTGAATCACCCTTAGTCATCGCTGGATTGCGAATTTTATGCATTCATAGCATATATAGGTCTGTAAAATACAGTGTAAAACAAATCTTTCGTCAGATCCAATCAGTTTTCTAGATCATTCCGAACCTAATGTGATACATAAGAAAAGAAACAAATTCCTACATTTGCTGTTCTCTGTATGAATTGCTTTAGAAAATACCATTTTTCATAAAAATCCGCAGTCATCGCAAAGTCCAGAAAGCCAAAAACGGTTTAGTCATCCTGTAATCAAGGGCCACGTCCACCCCTTCTCTAACTCAAAAACGTGTATTATAAGACTTCAAAGAGTATTCCGAGAGCATTCGTATTCTCCCTGTCAAACACACTATTAGCCATACATATATTATATTCAGTCACTCGGACACAACTATGCGAATTGAAACTTCTTGTTAAGTTTAAATTAAGTGTTGTTAATATTCTTCACTCTCTATACAGATAATAAATTAACAGCAAGATAACAGGCCAAGAAAATCCCAACATCGATCGTTGTCAATGACGGAAGGGTCGAACCGAAGACATTAACAGGTTGCGTTCCAGACCAGAAAAAGACCCGTTTTATCATTTCACGAGGGAGACACGATTCTCAGGTCGAAAACAGACGTCCAAAAAGTATCCCGCAGTGGTCTGTTCTCCACTCGACGGTGGAGTGCAGGATCCACGAAAAAAATTCGGTTTCCCAGTAAAAAGGCCAGACGGGAAACGTCGAGGAAGACCGAAGTCGCGATGAAGAGGGGAGGGAGACGAGCCTGAGTCAGCCAGAAATTTAGACACCTATCGAAACTCTTCGTAACGTTACACTCGAGCCTTGTAATCTTAGACCATTGTACCAGGGCGTTCTTTACATTCCAGACCACACTTGACTTAAGGTGGTTGGGGCCCCTTAAGGCTGAAGGGATTTTTATAAGACTTGTAGACGCGACGCCGCTACGTTTTCTGGTATTTCTCACGCAGACCTGACACGCATCGAGAGAACCTTTTGATATATTATCGGCCACTTTTGACTTCGATACACCCCAGATACATGTTCCCCTTGAATCTCGGAAGAGAGGCTTCCCGACTAGACCACTTGTCTTGGAGTCACTAGCTATTGGTCGTGCATGGGACGGAATTGGAAAGCAACGATTCTGGAATATTCGCTTCGTTAACGTGCTTTGGAATCACGGTGGTCGCAATTTAATGTAAGATGGGGGATAAATTAACTTGTACTCTGTGGTTAATCCATTTTGATATTCGATAACTGGTACCGTTTAGCCCTGGAAGAATGAATTTTATCTATTTTGAGCTGTGAAAAATTGTACAGTAAATTTTCGATAAATAACATTCGTCTCCCGCGATCTTCCATACCGGTGATCACGAATCACAGAAAGGAAAATTGCCCAACGATCGCATACCATCCACGCTCCATCCCACGGCCGTTCCCAGCCCCGTTTGCATATACGCCTTTACGCACGTGTGCAACAGCAGCGCAACAGCTGCATACACGCCGATTGTCCTCAGTCATCGACGATTAATTTTCCACAACCTCGAATAGAAAATTCGAAAATGATATATATGTATGTATATACAGGGTGAGTCACCTAACGTTTGCACCTCAAATATCTTCGTCGTTTTTAAAGATACGTCAAATGTCTTAAGGACAACGCTGAATGATTAAATGGGGCTTACATGATACCAAAAAAATGTTTGTTTTCATGTCATTGTTTTTAGAGATATCAAGATCAGCTTCATTTTTAAAAATGGATTCACCCTTTTTTAAAAACTTACAATGATAGTCTCGTTCATTAAGAATTTAGTGACTATAATTATTCAAGGTCATTCAAGGTTACAGAAAAAAGGGTGGTTCCATTTTTAAAAAATGAAGATGACCTTAATATCTTTTAAAACAATGATAAAAACAAAAATTTTGAATAAAACAACAGCAAAAGGAGATTCGTAATTTTCTGTTGGAACGCGAACGCCTCACGCCGGTCGCGGCCGTCCCTTTAACCAACGATCCCGTCGACTACGCCGCTTTTAAAACCTTACGCAACGTTAAATTATTCATGCGGAATGCCAAGAGTCGCGTTCCCCGTTGAATACTTTTCACAATCCTAGCCGAAACGCGCCTCGACTTCGCGTTCTCCGATGCCTGAAGGCTTTTCGCCATGGGCGTCGATTGTAATCGACAATTTCAACCGTTTAACGGAAAACGCTTCCTGCGTCACGTGACTGGGTCACCCAAAAGATTCACGGTTTTTTCATCGATTCAATAATTTGACCAGCGACGGATCAATGGGGGTTCTAGGGGGCTACAGTTCCGGACCCCACTTTCCAGGTGGTCCCATTCCGAACCTTCCATTTTGTTATGATTAAATGTTACTTAATTTTATTTAAAATAAATTTCAATTTTTCAAGATTTATATATTTTGTTGTGCTGTATTAAAGACCCATCCACCTTCCCCGCTTTTTAAACAAGGGGCCCCTGAAAATTTGATAGCTCTGGGCCACAAAAAATCTTAATCGGGCCTGAATCCAACCGTCCAGGATATCTGTAGAAATTTTCACGGTCGCGGACTATTACAGAGAATCTAGAAACGAAAGATTCACGTTTCACCGATCGGAGGATTTCTCTCACATGTGTATACGTTACAACGAGGCGAGAACTCTTAATTGGAAACGCTTGGGGGCTGGGAACGACACATACATGGAGACTACACGCGTCTATTTTCTTATCGTTGCCAGAACCGGGCAACGACGTGCCGTGCATAGTGTTCTTTCGCGTTAGCGAACAGCTCAGTTGACAATCGACATCTCCACGGGTTGGAATGCAAAGGCGGGTGTACAAGTGTTTGTCTTATCGCGAGGTCGGCGAATTGTTATGCGTGTGTAAAACTGCGAACGCTTGTCCACTGAAATCCTATCGGATCCTGTCGCGTCTACGGAAGACTAACATTTTTTTTCGAAATCTGGAACACTTCGATAGTAGCTTTTACAATGGACCACCATTTTTTTTCTTGAAATCTGGACCATTTCGATGAGTGCGTTTACAATGAACTACCATTTTTTTTCGAAATCTGGAACACTTCGATACTAGCTTATTACAATGGACCACTATTTTTTTTTCTTGAAATCCGGACCATTTCGATGAGTGCGTTTACAATGAACTACCATTTTTTTTCGAAATCTGGAACACTTCGATACTAGCTTATTACAATGGATCACCATTCTTTTTTTCTTGAAATCTGGACCATTTCGATGAGTGCGTTTACAATGAACTACCATTTTTTTTCGAAATCTGGAACACTTCGATACTAGCTTATTACAATGGACCACTATTTTTTTTTTCTTGAAATCTGGACCATTTCGATGAGTGCGTTTACAATGAACTACCATTTTTGTTTTAAATTTGGAACACTTCGACAGTCGAGTGTACAATGGACCACCGTTTTTTTTTCTCGAAATCTGGATCACTTTCCAACTAACAGACCACGTCCTAATCAGGTATGCAGTAATTACGCAATCGCGTTCGAAGAAATTGTGCAATCCGAAAACACCAATTTTCACAAGAAGTGAATACACCAGTCGATCGTAAACGAGAGAAAGCTATCGATTCCGACGGTGACTATGTGGGTGTTTTAAAAATATTAAAATACACTGTTTCGTAGCAGTGTAACGTGACAGAGCAACGGAACGCTTCTCCAAAATCCAGCGAATTCTCCGAAAGCGTCGCGAGAACCGGAAGTGGCTCCCGACCTAGAAGGGAGGAAGGCGCGGCTAGGGACAATCCTTCGACCACATATACTTATAGACACGGCTTCAGATGACAGTTTTGAATCAAAGATAAAATCATCTATGTGACGTCTCACTAGGGAAAAATCTTCGACATATACAGGATGCCCCAAAATAATTGCAAGTTCTTGAGTAATTTGTCTATAGTCTACTAGAGACTAAATTGTCTAAAATATCACTTATATAGTCAAATTACTGATTACAAAATAAATTATTTTATGACGTCACACAAGGGTAACATTTCCTATTATCTTTACTTCACTTTGACCCATGGATCCGTATATATAAGCCGTGTCTAGAAGTATAGTTTGGTCGAAGGGACGATCCGTCCTAAAGCGGAAGCGTACCTGGTATTTTCTGATGGAGTGCAGTTGCTGCTGCGTGGGCTCGGCGTTCGCGTTGTCGGTGCTCTCCACGTTATTGTTCTGGGTGGACAGACGTAGATTGTCTTTCGGCGGTCTAGCCGGCGCCCTCTTTTGATCTCTCGGCGGGATGGCAGGTTTCAGCCCATTCAGACCGGCCTAGAAAATTCCGTTTCGAAAGGAAACAATTGCTCGGATTAATTCTCTCCATCGGCGGGGATGAGGGACACAGAGGCCCGTCGCGATCGCGACTATCGAAACAAAAGATTAATGTATATATATATATATATATATATATTCTCCCTCCAGTTTTTCGTTCCTCGATCCTCTGGTCGCGATCTTCACGTCGAACGACCGATCCTAAGAGGACAACCGAGTAATTTCCGGCACACACGCGCGTCCGCTTTCGTTCTCGACTAAAGCGGAAGCGAACAGCACAGCCAGGGAGTAGTATCAAAGAAGAAGAAGATTTAGGAAGATAGAATTTGTGAAGGAAGAAGAGAAGCCTGCGCGTGCACTAGGAAAAGAAAGTTTCTACAATGAATGTTTATTACAGGGACTTCTACCGATACGTAAAATACCGATATTATACCGGTATTTTCGGTTGTATCTTCTGCATAACCCTGTATAAACCCCATCCTTATAGAAACCGAAAAAATATCGGTATTTGTTTCGGTGATCGGTAATATATCGGTTGAAGTCCCTGGTTTATTAATAAGCACATGTGTTACGTTACCATGCACGCCAAATGACTACGTGTGTTTGTGTGTGTGTATATGTCCATTATGCATGCGTTCTACACTACTGTCCATAAGTATCTGTGACACAGGTATATTGGTCGATGTTACGAATGTTATTGTTCTTCGACAAATAAGGCCATCGTTTCTGCTGTTTTTTTATCGTATTGAATATCTTTGTCTAATTTTACAACAGCACGAGGCTCTTCTGTCGTTAATCTTTCTTTAGAACTGAAGATCGTAATATTTTTTATTTAATTCATCTTAAAAGAATTCTAACCGAATGCCTGCATTTGCTTTTATATTTTATACGACCGATATTTTTCTGAACGTATTGGGATCTGACATGGGGGCGTGGCTTAATCCAATATGCCGTCAAAAAGAGTGAATTTGAATTGTGTATCTTGCCGAACGTATAGAAGTAGTGATTCCCAACCTGTGGGGCACGCCCCCTTAAGGTGTCGAAAAATAACAAATGGGGGAGGGGAGCGAAGGCATGAAAAAAGACAAAAACTTCCAAAAATATATTTAAACATCCCGTTTCCACAGGGGGTCAAGATGCCTGTGGGGCAAAAAAAGAAAAAAAAAAAAACAGATCGAAGCAGCAAAGTTTTTACCTGGTGTTCGTCAGTGTGGTCGAGGCGGTGGCAGGAGGTGGCGTACGTACGTATCCCAACGGCATCGTTTGGACTCGCTGGTTCCGTTGTGTCGGGGCTCGAGCTGCGGCAGCCAGAGTCTCGACGAGTCGTGATCTCATCACCGGGAGAATCCCGGCAAGAAACGGACGAAGGATAGGCGAGATTCGTGTCCGAGAGGCAGGATTGCAAAGCAGAATGGGAGGAGACGTGTGGCGTACAGGAGATCTCTGGATCGCTTTTGGAGACGTCACGGTTCGTCTTTCGAAGAGAACCGAAGGAAACGTCCAGAAGCTTGGACCGTTTGTACTCGAGAGACAGCCGGGAATTAGTCTGATTCTGTGTATTCGGGGAATCGTCCAGATTGGACAGATCCTCGTTCGGCCAGGATTTCACGGTATCCCGTTGTTCACGGTTGGACATCTCCCGTAGAGAGTTTCGGGAATTCTGATTGGTCTCCTGGACGAACGACAGACGTCTGAACGGTGTGGTTCGGACCGTTGGCTTCTGATCGTACGAACAATCGAGATAATCTAACGGGCTGTCTCTGTGGTCGAACAGAACGGCGTGACGACGAGTGGAGCATTTAGAGGATCGATCCCTGGTGTAACGTACTTGGAGGTCTCTGATTGACGGAGGATCGATGATCAGGTTCTCCGTGGATGTGGATGTGTCGTGTGAGGGTGTCACGTTCGGGATTATCGTACGGTCGAACGGACTACATTGTACGACCGTTTGGTGTGCAGTGTTAGAGCTTAGAGGGAGCAACAACGTGCTGTTAGAGGGTGAGCAGCTATGGCGATGATGATGCGGGGTGCTTGAAGCGTGACGTAGAAGCGTTTTGCGGTTGCGTGACGGCGGCTCGTGGTGCACGAAAGATAGGAAGCTGTCGAGAAGCAAACTCTTGACTTTGGACCTTACCTTCTTCGTGGAGTCGTGCTTTCTTTCTAGCGTGCGAGACGCCGCGGTGCGCAACACCGTGGCGCCGTTAACGTCGCCGCTAGTCAGCGTGGCGAGGCTAAGATCGTTCGAGGGAATGCAGGATGGTGGTGGTGATGGTGATGATGATGCTGTCGTGGCCACGGTCGTCGTGGCGGTGCACTGTGTGCTGTTCCCGTCATCCCTACGTAACCCCAGACTACCCGTATTCACGTTCCCGTTACGTTCACGTTTCGGTTCAAGGGTGTTGTGCTTGCTGTTCACGGGTGTCTTGTTCGGGGGTGGATAGACGGGATGGCACTTGGTGACCGGCACGAAATCGGGGGGACAATCGACGGCCACCTCGCGGTACGTTTTACCGCCTACCACGAGGAAGCTACGTTCAGCGTGATGCTCGTGATCGGTGGACGCGTCGCTTCTTAGGGTCGAATAACCGCTGGAGATCTGTTGGTGTCTCTTCTTTTTAGGCCGTTGTTGCCTCGAGGACGAGGACAGGCTGCTGCCTGATTCGATGCCCACAAGATCCTCGTTGGACCCTGATCTGATCAGTTCTTCTACATCCAAACTTCTGGTTTTACCTTTTTGCTTTGCTCTGTCCTCCGTTTGTCTACGAGTTTTCGGTAGCTTCGTGGGTTTGCTGGATGGTGTTTGATCAGTTTGCAATAGCTCCGTGACACGTTGTTCCTTCCCACGAACGGGGGACACTCGGTCTTGATCCCTGGGCAGTCTACGAACGGTGCACTGTTCGTCGATCAGTCTGGTCAGATCGGTGACCTCGTCTGATCGCATCAGCAGACCCTGAAGGTCTTGCAGATCGGCCAGTCCGTAGGCTGGATTATCGAACGATGTCGTGTCCCTGGTGCGACCGAACAACGGAGCGACTTTGATCTCGGGTACAACCGGTCTACAGGGGGAGCCTAGATCTATACGTCTAGCATCGTACGTGGGCGAGTCGTCTTTTCCTCTTGTCTTCGCGTGTCTGAGCACCAGACTGCTGTCCAACGGGGCGGTACTGTCGGACCTGCCGGACGAGCTTCTTGGACTGGCCGAATCGTCGCTGCAGGTCTTCAGCATGGTCGGATAGTCTTCCTTTGCGAATGGATAATCCTCCTCGACGTCTACGTCCACGCTGGACTCCTTCTGACCGATCGTGTCCTCGTTCACTCCCTCGTCCTCCTCCTCGTCCTCGAAATCCTTGAACGGATTCTTCAGGTCTGGTGAACCCAACGTGGACGGGCTACGACGATACTTGTCTTCTTGGTCTTTATCGTATTTATTCCTGCACTCGTCCTCGAGGTTCTCTGGCTCGATCTTCAGCTCGATCTTGACCATATGAGGCGGTTGATGATGATGATGACCGTTCCTCGGTCTCACGCTAGCGTCAGTGACGTCAGTCTGATGGTCGACGCTCGACACGATATTCACGTGATCGTCGATGTTGCTGATTCGCAGATGAGGCGAAGAAGACGGCAATGGCGGCGGTGGTGGCGGCGGTGTCGGTGGTGGTGGTGACTTAAGGGTGTCGTTTTTAAGGTTTAGGGAGAGGTCGAGGTCGCTAGCTAGCTCGCTACGGGGGCCACGAAGCTCGTTCCTATACTCGGATGAGCAGTTCTTTACCTTGTTGGGATAGGCCTTCTGTAGAAGGGTGTCGGGGACGTCGACTGGTAGCTCCCGGTGAGGCCCTAGGCCGCCAGGGGCCCACATCTCATCGGGACCCAGTCCCTCCTGCGGCTTCTTTGCGTTGTTGTTCTCCTGCAGCTGCTGCTGCTGTTGTTGCTGCTGTTGCTGTTGCTGCTGCGAGTGTATGTCCGTCACGCCACTGCTGTTACGAATTCGGGACCTGTCGAGCACAAAACACAGAGGTGAGCGTTTTTTTTTTTTTAACGATTTTCGATGCGTCGAGTACGCCGCTACTTTACAACCCATCCCCTTGTTTCTTATTGGGGAGGATCCCCTGGTTCGGGGGAACAAGGTATATACATAGTTCTTTCTATTCAGCTATTTACAGAACAAAGTGGCTGGCGACAGGTGCTTGGAAGATTCGCCTCGACCGATTTTCACTTCCGTCGAGAGTTTCTTATACAGGGTGTCGCGCACCTTTACAAGCATTTAGTGTATGTCACCTGTTTTTCAGGATAGAAACAAATGTCAGAGGAAAATATTATTTTGCTGGAAAAGGTAAATACTGTGACAAGCAAAAAACGTTTCCTCAATGAAAATCGTTCGCCCATCACACAGTATTCATGAATTCCGACCAAATAATACATTCTACCATCGAAAACAAGTAAGACATTTATGATGGTCACGTTATACAGGACACCCTATATACTGCATTATCGTGTCGAAAAGTATGAATTTTTTTTTTAAAAGAAATTTCGTATACTGGATTAGAAAGTCCAGGAATTATTCGAGGCGCAGAATTCCAAGGCCAGTGCTCGCTAGCAAAAAAGATGAAGGTACGTGTAAGACCGTAAGAGGTTCTAAGTAAAGATGCCTGAAACGGGGGAAGTAGCACAGTGTCCTTTTTTTTTTTCTTTTTCCTAAACAACGATGGAGAATACAGGGTTGCTCGGTACACATTCCAGGTTCTTTGAAAGTGCACCGAGATTAGCTCTCGAGCGAATTATTAAAGGAAAAGCGGTTGGGCGACGACGGTGCGGGGTTCGATGGGAACGCATCGACATACTTGGGCGGTAAGCGCTAACTACGGGATGGAGAGCCCACGGAATTAACCCACGGGAAGTTAACGAGTTTTCTGACTGCGTTTCGTACGCGCAATCGAGGCCAGCCCCCGAGGTTACAGCCACTTACCCGGGATAATGTCGTAGTTTCGTAACGGCGAAAACCGTCCGTCTTCGGTCTTCCGCTCGAACCCTGACCCTTTCCCGCGAAATTTCCTTCGGGAAAAAGCTACACTTCAAGGGGGTGTTCCCACTCGAAATTGTAATTTTTAAACGATTTTTAGAACTAAGAATTAATTGACTGAGGAACTTGTTTCTCGCAGATGTTTGTTCACATTTCAAGAAGGCACTGTAACATTTTTGTGCAATTATATTAATAGAGTCATTACATGCTTTTTGCGGTGTGTCGCTCTGAATGACTGGTCACACGTTTCTCGGATCTCTCACGACTTCCATTGCAAATATCAAAATGAAGAAATTCGTTGTATTTGGTAAATTTTAGTATTTTCAAAAAATCTGTCGTGTTCAGTAATCCGATGGAACTAAACTTACGTTTATCGTCGGTAGTTCTAGCGTTAAGTACTATCCAGAAACGAGAAAAACGATGCGAACAACAGAAACGCGTTTGTAAAGAGAGAACAGGTAATTCTGTCAACAGATAAATTCTTATCCCATCTATCTTTACCTCAGAATGTTCAAGAATCCGATTTCCTATGATACTATGATATTCAAGTTTTTATATTTATACAAAAAGCTAATGTCAACGAGGTGTCTTCGAAACGGCGATGACCTTAAAGCTTAAGGCTTAAGTCCACAGTGTAACGTCGCCGTGAAAAAGGCAAAATCCGACGACCGCAAAACCAGGTCGTTCCAATAGGCCTGAGAAAATGGTACGCGCGAAAGTGAATTTTTTACGCGCAGTTGAGTATCGGTAGAAAGTTGCACGCGTGTTCCACCCTTTTGTCATCCCTCCCCATCAATCTATCCCGACCCACGTGTCCCCTGTAATAATTACAAAACGTCCTCTCTCGAGAATAGATCTTTCATGAAGCCAAGCGGTAGAAATTTCTTCTGGATTATTTGGGGGAGATGGAAGGTGTGTGCATTAGTAATGGTCGATATAGTATCGATATTTCGAACACATCGATACTTTTCAATTCGAATATCGATATTTAATGCGACGATATATTACAGTATCGATACTTAACCCATAAATATCGAAATTTCGATACTGTCTGCTCTGTTTTGATTGGTTCCAAAGGTTACCTCCCCCCATGGTGGGAATAACGCTGTTGTTCATGTCGCATTCATCGAAGAATTCCTGTAACATTCTTTTTTTTTTGTTTCTCTAACAAATTTTATAACTTTGCTATATAACCTATTATACTATACAGTGTAGACGCAGCTTTATCGAGCCTCCATTCTGTTATTATTAAATTAAGCCCGTCGACGCAATGCATTCATTGATTCGAGGTTGTAAACGATCAATGAGAAGGTATTTCGGCACGCGGAACTATATAATGTAATACCAGTCCGCACAGGAAAAAGGCGAGGCGTGAATAACGCGTTGGAAATTTCACTCGAAAGTCGCGCGAGCGCGCATTGCCGCTGGCACGCGGTTATTCGATCGGTGGCTCGATTGTGCTCGACCGCGATCGCGGCCGTGTGCCCGAGGAATTTTATCGGCTCGACAATTAGCACACGTGGCTACGCTCGAGTTCCTACCAGAGGATTCGCGGTAACATCGAGATTTTCCTTTCTTTTTTTCTTTCACGCTTCGAAAAACGAGCGAAACCGAAATTCCGCGAATATTCGTTAATTGTCGGACTGCACTGAAAAGGAGAAGAGTATGCTTTTGCTCGACGATTTATCAAACTTTTATTAAACTATTCTTGTACTCGTTTAATAATCGACCAGATTTTTTTTCAGGTCTCATTTTTTCCGGTTACGAAATCATTCATCCGAATACCACAAAGTTACCAAACTTTCGATTTCTTTCGCCGTTTCCAAAGAAGCTATTCATTAGGAACGGAATTTTCCGGTTCGTCATTAGTCTCGTTATCTGCGCCCCTTGCGGGCGGGAACTAACGACACACCCTCATTAACCTTTCTCGCGTGAGTGTGTCTTGACCAACCACGTCGTTTATTGGAAGAATATTATAATATTGTGCTATTGTCGAGTTCATTGCTTTCTGGAATTATTCTTTAGGCTTACGATTTCTCGCGTCTGGTGATGCGATAACTGATGTTCCAAAATATTGTACTTACACGCCTACTGCAAAATGCACAGCAAATGCTTAATTAAAGTTCAATAACCCTATTTCGATAGCTTTTATTTTTCTCCCTACATTTATCATCGCTTATCACTGACGTGTGCACTAAGCTTCCGCTAGGGGAAAAAACATTTATATCAGTACTTGAAATAAATTTACCACCTGGTAGGAGGTTCTCACCCCTACACCACTTTTTCCCCTAGAGAAAGCCGAATTTGTCCGCGAGGTTACAATAAAGAGCAAGGTTCACCTAACTACGAGGCCCGTTGTGGTGAACCTAACCTAAAATAAAGGAAACAGACCGCGGAGTATAGGGACACACGATGAATTCGTCGAGATCTCGAGAACCGATCCTCGATCTATCGGTCGGGGCGCGCCACAATGGGGATCCAGGTGGGTTTTGTTCGTCGAAAAACCATCGGGGTTTCACCGCAGATGAATTCTTCGAACGGCGATCGCGAGAGGGGGCTGGGTGGACGCGATTTTTCCCGTGGATCCAGTTACAAGGGCAACGAAAAGAAAGGGGTGAGGGGTAGAGAAGGAACAAGAGCCCACGAAGGTATTACGGTTGTGGGTAAGTGGCCACGTGAATTCACTGGAGAGAAGAAGATGAAGAAAAAAAAGAAGACAATGCCGCGTATACCCCCCCCCCCCGCAGTCCGGCTGGACAAAAGGCGACAGAAAACGCGCGGAGATGCAATGGCGCGCTGCGGCCAGTCCCTTAGCGTTGCGCGCGCCACAGAACGTAAAACGGGTTCACGTGCACTTTCGCCGTGGTCCTTTTCAAACGACCGTTTCCAACGAACACACACGCCCGCGCTGTTCTCCATTTTCTTTTTTTGCTTTCTTTCCGCCCCCACTCCACGATGATCCGTACCTCTATGCAATCGAACCGACGCGTGGGGAGAAAAGGGAATTCTAATTATCGGGTTGTTGCACCCAATATGGCGGATATACGTGAAGATGTAGGTGTTGTGTTAACGTTAATAAACGAAGAGAAAATGGTAGCACGGGACAATTTTGATTCCTGCACGAAGAGATTTGCTGAAACGAGAATACCGAAATATGACTTTCCTAACCTACAAACTGCAACCTGCAATTATTCCATATCATTTTCACCACAAGTTGGTTGTTTTTATTTCTGTAATTAAAGATAGGTTTATGAATCGGTTGTGAAATTATTTGAATCCCACCACTGGTCTAAGGTCCTAAAAGGGTTAAGTGGAGAACTGACTGATCACACAGGGTTGTACATCGTTCAAATGATCTTCTGGTTACGTACATACGAGTTGTGACAATTGTCCCAACGATCGCGGTTCATCGGCTATCGACGTTACCAGCCCGATCAAGGCCAAGCGACTAGCGCCGTTTGCTGGAAGTCTGGGACGTGTTTGTCGCAGCGGGGACTGCACGACACGACGAGCAGATAAAGCGGATAGGGTGACACATCGTTTCGGAGTGCCATCCAACTATATGCATATACAGGGTGTTCGTGCTATTCCTAACCAGGGTATCTCCTGATAAAATATTCGAAAAAAAATGAAAGAGTAAAAGTAGTACTGGGACTTTTACAAGTAACGTAATGGCGTATGTAATGTTTTTCTGTTTGCCCTATTGTTTTTAGAAATGAAGTTGACCCCCAATTTTTTAAATGAAATGTTTTTTCTTCTACCATCATATGAAAGCGTGCATCGAGACGAATTCATGAGTATACGACACAGTAACCTTCAAGGTCATACAAGGTCACCTTCATTTATAATTACATACGCCATTACTTGCAAAAAAACAGCGCGAACACCCTGTATACATGGCCACTGACGATACAGGGAAACTCGACTGGCTCTCTCCTTCTGTCTCTGTTTGTCCATCTAAAGCGGGCGAGCGATATCTAGGCTAGACGCTGGCTACGCTTTTAAATAGGGATTACTCTTAAAGGGAACGAGGCGACTCGTTTCGACGGGGTACTTCCAGGAAAAACTGTCGAGACCGACCTCCAACGAGACCGACCTCTTTCTGTCTCTCTTTCTGGTTCGCCATTTTCGTCTCGTTTCGCGCGTTCTAACTGGCATCTCGGTACGCATTGGTTGCTGCGTCGCGTGGAACGTTCCAGACGATAAATATTATTCTTTTTCTTTTCTTTTTGGTCACGTATTCAGGTAGTTCTTAGCCAACTGTGTTGCTCGACTCTGAGCTGGTTGATAAATGACGAATACAAAAATGGTACTAAGAAAATAATAAAACGAATGGATAATGATTAAATAAAATGAATGGAATAATTAAAGAATAATAATGAAGAAAGGATTTAAAGAGGAAGAGCAATAATTTACACGGGGCCTGATTTCACAACGTCACCGACTCGTCAATGCGTTAACACGTTCGCTATCGTGATTCAATTTCGAAACCATTTGCGCCGAGATCGCGATTCCATGCGTTACGATACACTCTTGGTGGAAGAGATTCGATATGGTCGTGAAACCAATCGGGAACCAAGATATACGATTGCATCCAGACAAAAGAATTACTAGAACTGTTCTTAGCTGTAGTCCAATAATAAGCTGCGCGGAATTGATTTTGCTTTTTCACCGATCATCGTACAAAACCTAGTCACAAGTACAGTAAATCCTCGGTGAGTGTTCGAAGGCTTCTCGGCACTGAGATGAGATTTAGCATAGCGATACAGCTTGGAATTATCAAGCCAATGATATTTGTTTCAGCCCCATATGACTATTTGTTTATGAAATATATAATGTTCAGTGCAGAAGAGTCTTCAAACACTCATCGAGGATTTACTATATTAGTACAACTGCGATAACTAAATAAAATCTCCAATTTTCATATTTTTTACCGTATTCCACGTACGTCTGTATGCTATAAATGCGTTAAATTTAGGTCTACTAATAACGAATGATCATTAAACACGAATATTTTCGGCGGATGTACACTCGACAGCGTTCGCCGTAAAAAGAATTCGTCCGCCATTGTGGTCGCGGGACTGAAAGCGTTCGTTGATCCAATACGATTCTTAAAGAAGTGCCCCCTCCCCCCTTCCTGTTTCTGTTTTACAGAATAGGGTGTGCCCTTTCGAGGCGAAAGGATCTGGTTTTTGTCTAGAACCGTTCCACGAAGTACCCCGTCACCGACTCCGAACCTGGGACAGACCTAATGGCGTTGCGCCTCTTCAGACCACGAACTCTCTTCGGCGGTCCTCTTCTTGCGAGGAATCCGCTAATACCGGCCCATGCTCCGTCACGACGCCGCTCCGAGCTCTCGACAGCTTCTCCTCCATGCCTGACGAATCACCGGTGAAAACACGGTGGAAACAGTCCCTCGTGAATTTTTACTGTTCCATAATTTTCCGAACCTTTTTTTGGCTCACCGAACAGTGCTTCGAGTAGAGAGTGTCGAAAATAGGTGTAGTTCCGTGGAAAGGATGATTCCTTGGGTGATTTGAAACAACTTTTTTCTTAACGAAAATGTTCTCCGAGAACATTTTCGCTGAGGAAAACGTTGTTTCAAATCACCCTAGAGATCACGCCTTTCAAGGACTTACAACTATTTTGGAACACCCTGTATATGATTATTCGGGATAAACATCGTAACTTCTGTCAATTTTTGAGATAGGTATTTCTCTTAAAAATGAAGATTCGATAAAACATACATATTCCTATCCATTAAACATATGTTCCACTATATAAACTTACTTTATAAAAATAAAGTGTCATTAAGGTTTAAATTATATTAGAAATTGTAGAACCCTTATATCAGCTCTAAGGCACTAAAAGGGTTAAATACGTTTTTTTGTTCCAATAAGTGAACCGATCCAACTGCTTGTTAACACATCATTTAATACACTAATCCTTCTAACTTCACAAAAGAACTCGAGTCACTTGGTCCAATTTTGAAAGAATTGTTCTGTTTTAAATGGTGTACGAATACTTTTTTGACCCACTGTACATACATATTTAGTTTTAAGGATTCAATTTCATTGATTGGTTCGGTTGTACGAATTTACGCTCGGAAGTCGTTCGTGCGATCTAATGAATCCGATCACAGGTTGTTTCGCGGGTGGATCAAACCGAGCCCAAGGTTCCGACGATTCTTCGGCTTAATCTCCTGCGAAATCTACCTCGCAGCATTTACGTAACGCGATACGCTATCATTTTCGCGACCGTGCGCATCTTGGATTCAATTCACACGGGATTTATCGTCGATCCCAACGCGTCTTGGACTATTTCTCGAAGTTCAAATTGGAAATATTCATAGATAAACCCTCTGTCGTAATTTAACTAACTTCTTCACTTTCATTTCGCAATAAAATACATCATTTTAATCATCGTTATAAAAGAGTACTGACAAGTCATTTGGACTTGTTTGGTAGTTCTAGTGTTAAATTGCACAGTTAGTAGAAACATTAATATTTTTCCGAGAGAAAAAGCTGAATCAAAGATTGTCAGTCCATGGAAATAAAATAAATCGTAATGGCGTCGAGCAACAGGTTTCTAGGAAAAGGAAAATTCCTGTGACGAGGGACAAGAAAAAACTCCACGGTGGAACGTTAGGATCGAGAGAGGATCGTTGAAATCCCCCGGGCCTCGCGATACATACCTGCGCCAGGCGGGCGCAGGTATACAAGCAGGGCCTGCAGAAACGGAAACACGCGATCCCCTCTTCCCCTACACCCCCCCATCTGGCGCACAATGTGAGAACAAGTGTCTAATGGCTTTCCTGGGCGAGCCGTGATTATGTAACCACCGTGGATCGCGGAATAAAAATTATTCCCGTGCGAGTCGAACGTTCTTCGGACCGTGGAGAGACCTCGTTGACCCGTATATTTTTTCTCGATAGAAGATCGATTTGTCCCTTGAGTTCTGTGAACCCTTAGGCAAATCTTCAATTTCATAGAATAGAATTACTCAAGAATAACAATTAAAGGTCATGTTGAAATAATAACAATAAAGGTATGTCAGTAGGCCGAAAGAAGCGTTCTCTTGAGGAATTTTTCTCTCAAAAACTATAACACTATTTTGAAATATCTTTGTTTTATTTGAAAGAATGTACTTTCAACTATCTCTATGAATTTTGGCGTTAAAAAATATTTATTAGTGATAAAGTTATTAGCAATCCTCCGGAGGTCCTTTTCATAACAGGAGTTTGCGATGACCACGATATCTCGGAAATGGATA
Source organism: Dufourea novaeangliae (assembly GCF_001272555.1). Classification (NCBI taxonomy): domain Eukaryota; kingdom Metazoa; phylum Arthropoda; class Insecta; order Hymenoptera; family Halictidae; genus Dufourea; species Dufourea novaeangliae. The sequence goes on from NW_015373934.1 coordinate 1,373,904, forward strand.
ATTTGAAGAAAAAAAACTAGTTGATATATTGAATTATTTAGCGCATGAACGAAGGATTTTTTGAAAATTTCTATTCGGGATAAAATGGTAGAGAATATTTTCAAGATGTTGTACTTATGGAAAATGCACAAATTGAGAAATCGATCTTTTGAAGGTTTGTGATTGAGCATGCTGCTTAATTGCAAAATATTTGTATACAATTTTTCTTTGTGCGTATGTATATTTCGCGTATACAGGCTGGTGGAACCGACACGGTGAAGTCGTAAACCTATGACAAGCGACTCCTATTAACGTCACAAGAGCACAGCGGCCGTATACATTATTGCCCGTCAAGAAGACAATACCGGTAGCTAACTGTAATGCGTCCTATCAGGAAACGAGGAATTTTAATTAGCGTTCCCCTAGCCGGAGTGTCTCACTCTCTTTCTCGTCCACGCTTGAATATCCATCGACGATGAATCGAAAACACGTGAGAACCACTAAAGAGGTAAACCTTGGAGAAATTAGCTTAAGGCTCCTGTAAAGGATACGATTTGTCGTACGACCTGTACAGTTCAGACGGTCGAAGACGACCTATGCTACCGTCCAGATGTACAGTAAACCTTCGGTGAGTGTTCGAAGGGTTTTGACAGTGACCATTAAATATTTTATAAACTATTATTCGTATGTGGCTGAAACAAATATCGTTGGTTTCGGAATTCCAAGTTCTATCACTGTGCTAAACCTCATTATAAAGTCAGCGTTACACCTGGAGATTTGTCCTTGTCAAAGAAGGTTATTCAGTTCGGTAAATCGCAACTGAAATGATAGTCCTGTTTATTGAAAAACAGTAACATTCTATTATGGACGGTACTGCATTCTCTACAATCATTCAAAATATAATACCTAGACTGCGGATTTTTATGCAAATATAGATTTTTGTCTATTTTACAAAAACTGGCATTAGACAGAAATTCGTTTACTTTATTAAGGATACTATTAGGTTCGAAATAAAACAAATACATCATGAAAGTTCATTAAATATTTTTGTACCCTAAGATTTAAACAATCATATTAGCAATAAATGCATAAAATCCGCAGTCCAATAATCACAGTCAAATAATATCACCCCACGACAAGTCGTATCCGTCTATGGGCCGTTTTACGGAGCCCAAATGGACCCAAAGACCCATCTCTCTGTCGTCTATTCCGTCCTACGCGAGTAATACGAGTAAGTATAGGTATATGTGTGTCCCTTCCGCGAAATATACCAAAAACAATATTTTTTCAACCTTCCTTATCTAACCTAGACCCACAAGAACACGCTTCGAAGCCTGGGAGAAATCAGCCTGGACACGTCGATGCCTGAGAGAGCAACCTGGACGTGTCCTGGCTTCTTTCAGCCACGAAGTTTACCGTTGTCTGCCCATTCATGCTCGTTAACAGAGTGCCTGGCAAATATACATTCATCGTGCACGAAGAGATTAACCATTTTAGTACCTCAGAACCGATATATCGACTTTGTGGAGTTTCCGAAAAACATCCTGAGCAGATATACAGACTTTATAGATTTTCCGAAAAATGCCTTGAGCCGATATATCGACTTCAATAATGTTTTTATTTTTTGCTTTCTAGTGTATTCTTTAAAGTCTGTTCAATTTTTTCTGTAATATTTTGAGACATGTAATGACACTTTATATTTTCACGAAATAAATTTATATAGTGCAACATCCGTTTACTGGAGAGGAATAATAAAATTTATTTATTTAATGAAATTTAAATATTTTCATTTTTAAGAGAAAATCGCCTATTTTTCAAGGTATTTTTGGACGGTACCCAGAAAGCATACAATGTACTCTAAGGGTTAAATACCACGAGTGGTCTTCGCGGGCCTCTATCGAGCTTCTGTGTATGCGTGCAAAGAATGCAGAATTTTTTCGATCGATCGAACGTGGTCAGCAAATGTTTTAGGTTTCCGTGAGGAACATCACGCTACCGTTCTCGGTTACCATCGTCGTCATATACTCCCCGTTCTGGTTAAGACGTTCGAACGATCTGGGCAGAATACAGTAATTCCTCGATGAATGTTCGAAGGCTCCTCGACACTGACAAGGGAAGGTTCCCAGGTGTAATGCTGACTTTTTAATAAGGTTTAGCAGAGTGATAGAGCTTGAAATTCTGAACGCAATGATATTTGTTTCAACCTCATATGGCCATTAATTTATGAAATATTAAATGTTCAGTGTCGAGGGATCTTCGTACACTCAACGAAAATTCATCGACACACGTTCCAATCGACTCGTTCATAAACACACGACACAGATCTCCACGATTCTGAACTTTCTACTAGCTCAGAGCTACCGGACGTCCCGTGGACACCTTTTCAGCTACGGAACAAGACGAAAGGGGGAGGACGATTCTCGGTCGAACGCGTTCCTCGAATCGATTTCCATACAAAGAACATAACACAGACAACCTGAACAACCCTGGGAGGATTAGAGGTATACAAGGTGTCCGCTTGAACAGTGTATAGACTGTTATCACATAAACTATTTAAAACACGAAAAACGATGGTGTCATAGAAGAGAATAAAAAAAAGTGTTTGTCTACCTGTTTCTATTTGACCAAAATTGTATAAATTTCAACATTTTCGATTCCTCGAGCTAAACACTATGAACTGTTAAAGGGCAATGGTAGAAATTGGCCAATTTTGGACACTTCATTACAATTCATGGTTCCATGGAACCATGAAATGACAACAATTTCATGGTTCTTTGGATATACTCGGCGCCAACCTACGATGAGAATTTACCAGCTGATTTCTTACATAATTACTTTGCTAATGGATTATCATTCGAAGAGGACAACGACGACTAATTAGATGAGTTTTGCTAACGACGATATTTCAAAGGGCAGGGCATTCATCTCCAGGGTAAATAATTATACATTTTCGATTCCTTAGGACCTGTCGAAACATATCCTGTAAAAAACTTTCGTTGCCAGCCAGGTCCAAAGTTGGCCAATTTCTACCATTGTCCTTTTCATTCTGGACCACTTTGGGACACCCTGTACATGTCGCGAGACCGACAAACCACGGTCTTCCGGAGCAACAACAGCCGGAAGTACAAAGATTCTCTCTAGATTTCGAACGGTGGGTACAAAAAAAACACCTACCAGTGGAGGGTTTTGAGGATTCTCATGGCGTGGCCTCTCACGGATACGTCCTTCGTTCAAACCTCATGGACGGACCTCTCTCACTCTCTATCTCGTCGCGGCGTTGGCCGACTGACGAACGAGCAAAGAATCTCTAATGGCTCGCTATATCTCTCGCAGTACACCATCCATTATTCCATCTCGATTCCACCAACGTTCATTCCTGTTCTCCGTTGATTCCCATCCTCTTCAGAGGTTAGAAACAATCCTCTTCTAGGTCCCTCGACGTTTAATCTTCGTTTCTTCCGGTTCCCTCTCGGCACAAACTACAACACCACCTCGAACATTCCCACACCGTACGATCGACACCAAAGAGCACACAAAGACACGTACACAATAATTTCTCGATATTCCAACACAAGCTCCCACCAGCGCGATCTCTATCCCTCTAAATTCCTCGTTCAAACGACATCGAAAAACACTTCTCGACCACCACTAACCTGACAATACTGCGCGCGCACGTTCGAAGTTTGAACCGCCAAACTGTTCGAACTTGAAACAATCATGGGATGAAAGTGTGCGTATTTGTTTCATTTCCCAGTCGTGTAGAAAGAAGAAACGTCGGCCGTACAAGAAATCGCAGAGAACGGAGAGAGGCACACACGAAGAACGCGCAGAAGAGACTCTGCTGGCACGGCGAAGAAGGTGTATGCACCTTTTGAAGGCTGCACGCGGCGGCACACAGCGAGCACGAGGGAACGAAGAGAGCCCCAAGAGGTGGCGGGTCGGGGCGCTTGCGCGCGCGCGCACGCTCTCTCTCTCTCTCTCTCTCTCGCTATATCGCGTGGAGAACGCTCGTACCGGTTTTGGCCCGCCGCCGGACAGGTATTCCCGACTCCGTTAACCGCCTTAATTGCGCCCGGCTCATATCACTCGGAGATGTACGGAAAAACTGACGCTTTTTTCACCCCCAAAATTTTCTATCGTCCACTAATCAATGCTCCACGACAGAACCTCAATCACATTGGTCACTTTTGGAAAGTCACTCTGTTCGGACGAAGCACTAAAAAAGTATATATCCCAAGTGTTTGATCAACTGTCGTATCGCAGTGGATGACACTGTGGTCGTCACGAAAATGTCCCTCGAGTATCCTCCAGAAGATGTTCGAATCCCACTGGAGGATCGTCGATCGCTGCGGAATTCACTCTGAGAGAGAGACAGTCCCGAGAATCGACGCGATATTCCTCCGAGTATTCGATGGATCGACTCCAATACGTAATAATCGTAATGTGGTTCACTGATAATTTCACGTTCAACGCATAGTTTCACTTTCAAGGTCGCCCGTGTATCTTCGATATTTCTGATTTTTTTCCTACGTTGTACACACCGATCGTGGATCGAACGAGAACGGCGCACGATGATCGTCGCTGGCATCCCTCCAGCTTCGAACTGACGTGAGTTTGTTGGCTTCGCTTTACTCCCGACACCGAGGCAAGCCGGTGTGTTGTTCCCCTTCCCTCTCTGCCTCTTGCACCGTGTACTCTGTCCTTTTCTTTCACCACGGCGTACCTCGTTCCCTCTAGCGGAGTCCTCCTCTACCTTTCAGCTGCGCGTTCCTACCTAACCTCTACTCCCCTCTCTCCTCCACGAAGTATTCCTACCCTACCAATGCTTATGCTCCAAGTCACGTGTCTCTGTCGAACCTCCGTTGCCCCGTGGATTCCCTCCTTCTTGCTCTTTTCTCTCACGGGCCTTCTCACGGAACGTATATACACCTCTTTCCGTCCGTTTCTTTAGCCTCTCCTCTCTCTTCTGGAGTCCCCGTCGTCTTCTTCTTCATCGTCGTTTCTGTTCCTCCAGAGATCCGTCGTCTCTTTGTTCGTCGCGCGCGAGATTCCGGGCTGAGCTTTTGTTTTTCAACGACTCCTCTTTTCGCGGAGTGAAAAGACGGTGGAGAACCGGCCTCCTCAAGGGTGGAGGGATATCATCGGGGATAGGGGAATTGACGAAATTGTCGATGAAATCTGGGGAAAATCGCGAATGGCCATATTAATGTGACCATTTGTCTGCATTAAACGAAGCCTAACACCAGTTTTCTGGAGCGTAATTGTTATTTTTTGATGGGGCAATGTCATACGGCTGGATCAGGGGACAAATTTCACTAGGACAAAAATATTCCATTACTGGATTGGCCAGGAAATGAATCCTGATCTTGATCCTAGTGAGAATGTTCGGGGGAACTCCTGAAATTGGAAATTTTGATAGAAAATCGTTACAAGTAAGGGGGTTCTAATAGGAAAAGTTCATTTATTTAATATTCTTCATTCACTAGTGAAACCTGTATCTTTTTCTTTTCACTTTAATTAACCACATTTTTCGAGAAAAGTCGTTCGTTTTTATCTCAACCACAGTACTCGAAGAAATTGAAAATTTGAAAATTGTGATTTTATAATTATGTCATGTAGATTAGGCGTCGGAGGAACCATAATAAATTTCGTCATTTTTTTCACCGTCACTTCTATTCGCTCGAGGAAATCTTCGTTATCCGTAGATCCTATTTCCCGCTGATCTGAACTTCCTTCAGTGATTTTCCCCAGTCTCTCTGCCCGTTATCCCTTTTTTTCCCTTTTCCTTCCCAACGTCCGCACCGAACGAACGCCCCCCCCCCCTCCGTGTTCTATCCTCGACTCTCTCGCGGCGGATGGCATTCTCCTCCCTCTCGCTTGCTCCCGAACGTCTTCCCTCCCCCTGTCTCGCTCCCTCTCACGGTGTCGTCGCTCCTGCGTTCGCCGGCCGAGCATCACGTACTCCCAGGCATTGAAGTCTCTCTCTCCAGGCCACGCAACGGCCTGCAGGAACGCGCGCGAACGAGCGAGCGCCTCGAGTGAGGCTGCTGATCCGCGTTCCTTCGCGTTTCACGTCTCTCCGAGCCCCTCTCAGCTGATTCCTTCGTTTATTCCTCGAGATTCATCCTCGTTTATTCCTCGAGGTTCATCCTCGTATTTCTCGCCCGAAACGAACCACACCACCGACATGAAATCGTGATCCAGACCGTTAACCCTTGAAACAGCAGAGTCTGCTGGGTCCATTTTGACCCAGGATTTCAGAAACTTCACGCATACATAGTTAAGTATATTCTTTTCCTTTACATATTGCAGCTGCCATTGAAACGCATTCAGAGTTGTTGAACGACACGACCTTGGAGTGACCTTTAACTCTGGACCTATGTTCGAGGTAATCGAGGATCGATCGAGAAAGGAAGAAAGAACGGAGGTGGATGAAATTAATGTTTCCCTGAGAGATCTGAAAAGAGATATAATCGAGCTAAAACAGCCTCGCAGACCTCTAATATGCACGACCTACTGTCCTACTCGCGGACAGAAAAGGCAACGAGAAACGTTCTGGATCAGAACCGTTTCTCTTCCCCCTGTCGGTTGACAGGCGTCTAGCAACGTCGAGCAGAACGCATCGTTTCTAGACGATTCGCAAGACCTGATTTACCCCCTGAAACTTACTAAAATTCAAGCGCGGAAAATTGGATCAAGTCCAGTTCCGGTTGACCCGACTACCTTAAACATTTCTTTGTTCGCCTAGCCTTTTTCCGTACTCGAAACAAATGTCCACTGGGCTCTGGGATGGTCCATAAAATGTTTAACCTGTTCCTCGGAGCGGGGAATCGTAAAGAGGGAAACATTAGTCGAAACCAAACCGAAACTAGGCTTCGAGAGAGATTTAAAGAGAATCGTTTAAATACTAGACTGCGGATTTTATGCGTTTATAACGTACAGAATTCTACGGAATTCAGTGTACATGTCACAGTAAAAACGTGAAATTTAGTAAATGTATGCAATTATGTACGATTTTAGCAGAAGTATGAACCGAATATAAGAATGTATGCTATTTCTAGTAAATGTATTAATTTACTAGATAATGCATACATTTCCTACAGTACGTTACTAAAAGCGTAATGTCAAAAGAATAATTGTTTGAAATATAGGTATATTTAAAGAACAAAAATGAAAATCGAAGACATACCGATTTATTTTTATAATTTAGGAACGTTTTTTAAGAAAATTGGTTTTTATTTAATATAAAACGATTCACTTAACTGTACCACCGAAATTTACTAACTAACACCTGTTCTTGTAACTTAACCCATAAATATTTATTTTCAAATAAACCATTGCTTATTGTTCGAGCTCCAAATCCATTGTCTAAGTTAATCACCAACACAACTACCTACTTAAAATTAGTGAAACTTGGACAAATAATCGTACAAAGTACCTAAAAACGTAAGTAAAAATTTTGTGAAAAAACTAGGATCTCGTTCAGAATGAAAAAAAAAATTGTACGAACATTCCAGCAACAAGGAAATGACCGGGAAGATGTAATCTCCGCGAGGCGTTCGCCGATTTCACGCGACCCGAGTTGCCATTTTAATTGCCGTGGCTCTCGATTACGCAACCGTCGCGACGATCTTTCGAGCATTGTTTATCTAATCGTCTGGTTACCAAAGGAGCAATTTTCGTCGTAGGTAAACTGTGCAATGTTCGCCGAGCATCCCATAAATTTTCAGCGAAAATTCCCAGCCCGCAGATCGTCGAATTTCCGTCGTTCCAACACGCGAATTCATTTCGATCGACGAGGACGTGTTATGAAACGATTGCGTAATAACGAAAAAGAGGAACAACACGGTTACGTGTGTGCACACCTGAATTCGGATGGACGTTGGTAATGTATTTACGGGTGTTAACGCGAAATTCCCCGAGCGATCGACGCCACCGATACGCTGCGAAAGCGTGATGGACAGCGAATTAGGATCGACTATCATATATCAGTTGTTTTGACCCTTTCCGATCTGGTGATCTGTTTTCTTTCAAAAACTCAATTCCAAAAACAAAAAACTAACACTACTAATTTGCTATAATCACGTTAAAGCTTTCTTGAAACCATGCTATACTGCTAATAACAGAGTAATCTCTACTGTTCACGATTCGTGGTTCACCCTGTATATTATTATATTTACTTATACAATTATATTTTATTATACAATTTAATTCAGTGAACGATCAACGCCAGTAGTTCTAGTATTAAACATGCAGAGAAATGTTCGATCGAACAGCTAAAACAGTCAGAATAATCTGAAATCTGATCAGGTTTCGTGGTCCACCCTGTATACACCGTGCAACGATTCCAATTCGCTTCGCACAGCCGACGAGAATCACTCACGAGCGGAAGTGTCGCAGCGAGGAGAACGCCGTCCGCGTGTCGCCACGGCGAGCCAATAGAAAAAAGAAAGAAAAAAAAAAACGGTCCCTAGTCGGGCCCCCAACGGAGTTTGCCGTTTTACAGACCGGAGAGACCAGCCCCCGAAAATTCAAGGGATCCTTCGTAACACGTGTATATATGTATACTCGGAACAGGCCACAGGAACCGAGGGGCCAGCGGATCGAACGTGGTATTTTATGGAGAGGCGACCGTGGAGAACAATGCCTTCCTCCCTTTCCGCTCCCACGTCCCGCGGAGAAAGACGGAGAACAGAGTTCTTCGAGAGAAACCAGATTCGCGGCGCGGAAATTGCCGGGGCAAAAGTCCCCGAGTGGGTCCAGGAATCCTGCTTTATTTTCGTTCTCGAGTGGGTCTTAGGGGGGGGGGGGCAGGTCCTCTTTCCTTTTCGACCGTATGTCGCGAGGTTCGAACGCTGCGGGGAAGGGGCCATTTTTAGAAACTTTACGAAAAACGTCCTCGACGAGATCGTACGAACTTTGTGAATTATTGTCGATGGGTTAGGTTTAAACTAGTCTAAATTCACTTTAAAAATCACTCAATTTTCGATAAAGCGTCCAATATGATTCCACACTGGTCAGGATGATTAGGACCAGTCAGTCGACTGCATTATGAAGATGAAGATTTGAAAATGTTGCGTAGTTTTTTTTTTTTAAGTTTTATCCCATGATAATTTCATATTTTTTCTTCTAGTTCGTATAGATCACAATGAGGAAAAAAAAGGATTTCAATGAGAAAAAAAGAAAAAGGAAGAATGAAGATTTGAAGATCGTGACGAAAACTTGTGACATTTTGAAATTCGTCGTTTTGCAATCGAACGATCGATATCGACTTCTATATCTCGAGGTTCGGGGAACGGTGTTACGGTACACGTCATCGTACGATATTGCGGAAACACATTGATAACTTTCGATTTTGTTGATTCCCGGCTGTTGGGACATTTCTTTTCCTCTGGTTTCCTGAGGCGGACGAACGTCGCGATCGGTAAACAGAAAGGTCGTCCGATAGAATTTCCGCGACCGGTGGACGTCGAATTCCGTTTCTCTAGGAGATCAGTAGGGAGGGGAAAAAAGGAAAGGACAAATCGTTCCTGGGGTCAGAGTTGAGGAGAATTTTATTCGAATAATAGATGGTGAAAAGCAGTATTTAAATGCTTCGTTCTGAGCTTTGAACAGTTAATCAGATTAAATTATTGTTTGCTAAATCGTCATTGGTAATTGGGTCACATAACCTCGTCCTTAATTGGTCTCCACTAGTTTCTAAACCGAGGAAACAGAGTTTAAAGTTTCCGGAGTTTAAAATTAAAGAAGCAGGAAAGTAGTGAAATAATCAAACATACTTTAACTTATTATCAACATAAATTTTTGGTTTGTCTTTGGAGATACAACCATTAAAAATAAAAACTTTCAAAGTTTCCGAGTTAGGATTTAAAATATTTAATATACAATTCCGAGCAGCCTACGAACACTCATCGACGATTTACTGTATTTACCCAGGAGTACCAACTGTGCCACTCAACATGTTAAAAAAAAAATAGCGTACTAAGTTAAACGTTTCCGATGTTTCCCTATCGTCGAGAAGTTTTAACTTCACCACAGAAAAATCCGCTAGATCACACGTTTTATCTAAGTAGGCTGTCGATGACCAAATGTCGATAACCTCTACGAGCAGGTGAGCAGTGTAATTTCATAGATTCAAACCAACGTTTCTTTCTTTACCTGCAACACAGAACCGAGAGGCTGAGCCTGTTCAGGACGCAGAGCCAGCAGGCCCTGCATGATTCGCAGGATGTCCAGTTCACGTCGATCATTCTCGATCGGGCGACACGCTCGTCGCGTGGTACACGAGGGGCGAAATCATCCGTTCCTGATAAAACGTGGCGCGGGTGAACGAACCACGAAAAAAAAACGAGAAAAACACAAAAGGTGGGCCCACGCACAGACACGGGACGAAAAATATGTATTGTTGACACGGGGCGCAACACGGTCCGCGCGTGCACCATCAGAACTGTGGCGCCTGGAATGTCGTTTATCGGTGTCCCCCAAGCACACCTGATATCGAACACACGCTTATCTCACACCTCGTCGTCTCGATTCCCTTCTTTGTGTGTGCACAAGCCGGCTATCTTTCCAAAAGCTAGCGCGCCCGTGTCTGACAGAGTTGGGCAGAATTTTATTCGAATAATGCACAGTGAAAAGCAGCAGTATCTAAGAGTTGCGTCCTGAGCTTTAAACTGATGAACTTTTTTAAAATTGTTATTCAGAGATTTTTTAATAACAATGGTGATTCTTTAGAATGGAACTTTTATACGAAATCTTTTTTCGCATATATAATACATACATATTAAACAGACTTGTTTTTTTTATTTATTTTCAGAGAAATACCTAATTTTTCTTTCACTTCGTGTTAAATAAAAATCGTGCACGAAATCATTCGTATAAAAACAGAATCCGGTGAATGCATATTATTCGAATAAAATCGTGGCCAACTAAGGCCCCGATCCCGTCCCACGTCGATGACTGTCCAGGCTTACGTGCACGCACGTGGCCGATCGAATTCTCTCTCTCTCTCTGTTTGCCAGATAGGCAACACACGGTGTACGTGTGCACACCTGACAGGACAAACAGCAGCAGCATGCTGCCCGATCGGCCGTGCACGCGACAGGCGCAACCCCATCATCGATGAGTCACTATGGTGTGACGAAGAAAAAGGCAAACAGAAAAAAAAAAAGAAGAAAAATCGATCCACGGATAGACCGTGTGACCTTCTTTTAGATCGGTCTCGTTGCACCTGGTATAGTAAGTAGACAATCGAAGGATTTCGAAATGGGAACGCCTTCATCGTTACTGAGCACCACGTGTGGACGACGATGACCACGTCACGATACACGCCTGACGTGATTTCGTTCGTGACGAATATCCAATATGGCCGCCATATTGCGTACAGTGATTCTCTCAGTTAAGCAGTTTCATTAAGCATTTATTAATCGATAGAATTATTTTATTCCTTTTGTTATGAAGGGTATACACGATGTTTCGATTGAAGATTGAAAAATCTGACGAAAAAAAGTTGACGGTGGACGGAGAAGTTGTGGTCGGTCGGGAAAGTCCCGTTTCACTTTCGTCGAGGGAACGAGAGTGAATTTCCCAGTCTGGTTTTAAGAGAGGGGGATGACAGGCTTCCGGGCGTCAGGTGCGTACCCCGAGCGATTCGGTCGACAGGAAACGCAGGTGTACACAGCCGGTGGATCCACCCTACCTGGAGGTCGAACCGACACGCCGGGAGCCCACCGCCGTGAACGTAAAGCCAGTTTCACAGTTAACGATTCGACCATCCCTGGTGAATCATTTCCCAGGTGATCTTCGTTATACAGGGTGTTGCACCTAACGTGAGCAGCTTTAGTATCTTACTTGTTTTTGATTTGCAGAAAATCTATTATAGGTCATTGTATCGGTCTTGATCTCGATTATTATGTCACGGTGATAAAAATATGTTCCGTTTAAACAAAAATCATGACCTTGAAATTTCGATGAATATGAGATTGAGACAAATTTTTGCTTATCAGTATTTGCTCCTTCTAATCAAATATGTATAATACTTTCCATTCAAATTTCTTTTTTGTATCATCAAAAACAAGCGAGATACTGAAAGTGTTCACCTTAGGTGGAACGGCCTGTGTAACACAAATGAACAATCTTCATCGTTGTTCTTTACCGTTTTATTATATTGCAGTGAACAATGTAAACTAACTTCGATGGTCGAATCGTACAAGAAGATACAAGTGTCGACAACGTTCTTTTTAAGAAAGCGAATCCCAGACGATAATGGGACAGGTAGGTCCATGAAAAACTACAAATTACCGTCGACAGACGTGAACCACCGAAGATCGATGACCGTGGAAAGTATGGAAGGGGCTTAAACGTGGCCCCTGGGTCACGACACGACAGCCTGAATTTTGGGGGGCGGAGGGGTTAGGTGGTGGACGAGGGGAACGGATCACAATGGCGTCAGGTACGAGTAAACAGTCGCAGGTAAGCCTCGGCCGTCGGTTTTTCCCGTAACGATTCCATTGAAAAAGGGCACCGTGGCGGTTGGTAATGGTTTTTCCTTCGGCGGATCCTTTGAATCACTTCGGAATATATATCACGAATCTTTCCGTATTGAATATCGTAACAGGTTCGTGGAATTCGCGGCGTGTAACGCGACTCCGGCTACAAAAGGGCGGCGCCGTATTTTGAGAGAGATGGTGAGAGTTCCCCTTGGGAATGGGCGTGCTACCTCGTGAACGTAACATTCCTGAACGTTCGTAAACTTTTACGGAGGATATACCGAATATTGTCTGGCAAACGTTGAATCGTTGTCAGCTGAATAATTGATATTTTTGGGTGTGACTTGTTTCCAAGTAAAGGGAAATTATTCACGTTCCGTGCAGCAGAAGTTCGAGCGTTGAAATGTACGAATTTTTAATTGGCATTGACGGGCTCGAATCGACAGAAAATTCTCGAAAGGTTCGCCGCCCACGCGAATGATCCTCAAAGGACTCGAAACGTTTTGAGGGTGCGGCGGTGAATCCTTGAAGCCGTTCGAACTCTCCTTGAACGCGACGGAGACGCCGTCGAATCGGCATCAAGGTGAAATTGTTTCACGTCCGAGTTTTGGCAATTGTACGATTTTTCTGCCTAGGTGTGGAAACTTGGACGGGGTTACAAGAAGGTGGCAGAATTACGATGGACGAGGAGTCACGATTATCGTGCGATTTCGAAGGTTCGGGTATAATTGTGAGCACGTCGAAAAAGTCAAGGATATCACCAAATTTGTGAACCATCCCAGTGTTCCTACAGTGGGGCAAAAAAGTATTCGTACACCCTTTAAAACAGAACAACTCTTTCAAAATTGGACTAAGTGACTTGGCTTTCTTTGTGAAGTTAGAAGTCCCATTATAATAATAAAATTTCTTGTGCACAATTCTTTATACGTTACGTTCTTACTAAATAAAATAAATAAAATTATATTATTAGGGACACTGGCAGTAATTGGGACATTTACCCTATTTATTATTGTTCGTAATCAGATTTCCTCGAGGGCCAATACACATTCCCTCTCCAATTATAACACTTGTCGACCATTCGCTGGTTGGTCTGATCCTTTCTTTCACAAAAATTTGCCATTGTCCCCGAGACGCTTGGCTCAGGTCGCGAGGGGATTCGCTACCTGGGCGAAAGGAAAGCGCATTGCCGTCGAGCATTACCCATTTTTATTGCTCGTGGTGACTGCACGGTCGTCTAGGACGGAAAGACAAGGACCACGGGACACGGTCGTATAATGAACTTTCAATTAACGTTCGTCGTTCCGAACCTTGACAATAGGTCAGTGGCTCTCAGCCGAACGTGAGCCGCATTGGCTGGGGATTACGCTCGACACGAAACGAATCGAGGACTTTCGGGGGGGAATGGCCGCTCGACCTATTTCACCACCCAGTAAGATTTCGTTTCGAGGGGGTTGATCGTACGGTCGAGTGGATGGAATTCCAATCAATGGACGTCGAGTCGGAATCCATTAGAGCCTTTTCATGGAGGATGGGAGACACTTTCCATGGAGTTCGGGTGTCATGAGCCTCGTTAAATGCTTTTGGCAGAGTTGGGCTGAATTTTATTTGAATAATAGATAGTGAAAAGCAACAGTATCTGAGGGCATCATTCTGAGCTTTAAACAGTTAATGAGATTAAATAATTGTTCAAAAGATTGAAAATAACGAAGTGCTTTTTTTATCCTTTATAAAAAGTCAACTATGTTATCTACTTTTGGCATTTAGTTTGTAGAAGTTTACCGATTTATGGTCCAATATTAATAATATCAAAAAGTGTACTCCCTAGAGTGGAGGTCATCGGTGACCCCCATGGCATCCAACGTATTATTATTATATAGTGGGGTTGGGGAGGAGGATCGTTCAAGCCACGAAGCTCCCAAGTTCGATGTTCTCAGTGATCCCACTCCCCATTCCACTCCTCTCGCATCCATTAAACGTGTCCCCTGATCAGAAAACAGAGTTATGCATCTTCTAAATTGCAACAGCACATTCTGCAGCGTGATCGCCATTTTCCTTCATGGAAACTCTTCAATTTGCAATAAGAATGATCGATATGTGTGTTTCGAGAGGTGAGAAACGAAACGTCCGAAAGTCGAGGTGAGGATAAAAACGGACTCGAGACAAGGCGAGTTTCCAACGAGCCCAGAGAGATCACGGCGCGGCTCTCGTGGAAAGCTGGCGAGCAACACCGATTAAACGGTACGGAAGAGTACACGCGGCCGAGAGACCACTCGATTTCGGAGTTTCAAAAGCGGATATGGAGAGCACGGAACGAAAGCGCCCGCGTTAACGGTTCGAACCACTTTCATGAAGGCCGCGCAAGAGGCCCCAGTGAACGAGGCACTCTCGACACTTCGCGGCACTCTCAAGAGCGCCCCTGCGTGCGTATCAGTTCGGCGTGCGCATCAAAACACGCGAAGCGACTCGCCTGAGAGACGGACAGAGCTAGTTCACCGATATTGTTTGTGAATTTTCGATAGTATACAGGGAGAACCACGGATCGTGATCAGTAGAGATTACTCTGTTATTAACAGTCCGATCGAAAATGTTTTTATCAGGTATAACGTGGTTTCAAGAGAGCTTTAACGTGATTATAGCAAAATTTTTGTCAGCTCTTTTTTTTTCATGATTTTTCTCTTTTATGTCATTGAATGTATAATCGATGCGCAGTCTAGTAATAAAGATAACAGCAGGCTCGAAGGGCAGATGCAAGAAGAATCACGCGCGTGACGAGCGTGATGAATCTCCGAACATGATTAATATATACCGGGCGATTTCTTTCCAATGTTATTCCCGTCGCGTTTCTGCGCATAATGGTGTCAATGGCGAATAAATCTGCCCTCGTTCGACACTTTTAAATGTCGCGCCCGATCGGCTTTTCAACAGCTTGTATCGCGATAACCACTGCTTCTTATCGTTGTGTTACGTAAATAACGCTTGTCTGCTGGCGGAGACGGTGGCTATCTCGCGACTAGATCGTTTGATAACACCTGAAAACACGAGAACGTACCAGGGCTCTTTCGTTACACGAGTGCCGACAAGCACGACGATCGGTGGTTCTTGGAAACCCTTTGATCTAGGGGAAGGAAACTGGGATTTTCTGTGAGTACAGAAAATCAACCTGTTAACAATGATCTATATCGAATGCATTATTCGGAAAAAAAAACCACCAGTGCATTAGGGCACTACGTGGAATGGCAACCATGAATTTAAGATGAGGGACTGTAATTTAAATTGTAAATATTTTGTATAAATACAATTTGCAATTCATCGGTTATTATGATGTATTTGCTGCGTCGATAAGATAAATCTATTATGAGATCAACGAAGCGGGAATGCAGTTTAAATTCGAGACACGTCCACGATCCAGCGTGGAGTTAGAATCACATTGTATAGGGTGTCGAGTTCTTTCTCTGATGTACGGCGATAGAATCGCTGGCAAACGGACTCGTGGAAGTCACCGATGACGAAGAACGCCCCACGAGATATTAATCACAGTAAAATTCATGAGTTGCAGTTCCTGAGTTCCCTATTCCTGAGTTCCGTATTCAAATGTTTCTCATTCTTGAGCTCTCTGTTATTAAGTCCCCTATTCCTAAGTTCCTTATTCGTAAGTCCCCTATTTCTAGGTTCCCCATTCGTATGTTTCCTATTCCTAAGTTCTTTATTGCTAAGTTCATAATTCCTAAGGTCCTTACTACTAAGTACCGTATCCCTAAGCACCCTATTACTAAGTCCCCCATTCCTATATTCCAATTCCCAAGTTCCAAGTGTCAACAATTCCACCATAACCATGAATCATAACTCTCGTTTCACGATTCTCCCCATTCAGGGAGTCTAATTCCAGTTTCAATCAAGCAAATATCCAGCATTCTCTTTTATTAAAATTCCGTCGAGAGCACCTGGCCGAGAGATCGTACGAGCATAATTCCATTCGCGGATTCGCTTCACGGACAGACACAGGGGCCCAGCAGCGCGCGAACCGAAGGATTTAAATGGAGTAGTCGATGGCGGCGGACATGTCGACGTCGATTGCGATCAAACGTGTCACCGGATCGTCGCGGAAATTTCGCGGGCAGATCCTCTGCGGGAACACGAACACGTACGAATGAAAAGGCGTCGAATGACGCGCATAATGCGACCAGACGAACAATAGACCGAGGCGGCGGCGGCGGCGGCCGTGCAGCGTCGATTCGACGATGCCGTCATCCTCGTTACCGCCCTTCCCTCTGCCGCACCGCCTCCCCCTTCGCAACCGCTATCCTTTTCATTCTCTTTTCCTTGTGCGTGCTTTTTATTTTGAAAGCAAGGTGGGGGATACGTGGTCGGAACAGGAAACGCCATGGGAGAGTGAGCAATCGGTATTCCACGGCTGTGTCACGGAGAACCTCCACGAAACGCTATATACACAGCCGAGGAGAACCGGACCTAAGCTACGCGTACGCTACATGTAACCTCTGTACGACGCAACGGTGCAACGTTTCCTTCCATTTTTCACGGATTTTACGTATGGGACAGAAAGAACCGTAGAACTGTCGGGTTGAAGTAGGAACGGAGATTAAAATCGTTTAGAGACCCTAAAGAACGTAATTTTGGCGCCCCCATATACATGCAGTGACTGGCAAAAGATTCTGGTCAGATCAACTTTTCCTTTGGGAAACCTTTTTGGGAGTGAAAGTAATTTTTATGGATAGTACTTGTTGTATAGAGTTTAAGGATAACAATTTTGAGTTTAGGAATCTTTTCCTTGAGAAGTTATGAGGCGAAAAAGGTTGCGACATCTTCTAGCTTGTTCTACACGATTATTGTCCAGGCGTTATACCCGTCACTGGGGGACGTGGAACCTGTCAAACTTTTGTTGTCGAGGCTCGGGCTTTGGGCAAAAAACGAATTAAGGAGGGTGTGAAGCATTCCTCCCTACAGGATTATTGTCCCGCTGCGAACCCAAGTTTGGGACAGTAATCGAGAGGAGTCTATATTTTATAACCTTTTTTGTGACATTACGGTGATTGTTGCATATGATTGATTGTTCATCTCAAAGAAGAAGAAGCGATAAAAATAATACACGTGTACCCGCCTGCTTCGACTTTTCTTGCCGCCTAGCTTGAATAATGGGGATACACTCAGTACTGTACAATAGGGGGACGAATATGTATTCGTAAGATAAGAACGTGGGAATGAACACAGCTACAGTTCCGTGTATCATTAATTATACCCAGAGTATCGTTCCCAATTTCTAAGAACAGTTATTTAAATAAAACTACTAAAAAAAAAAAAACAAATCAAACTTAATAAAACAGAAATACTCACAGAAGGTTCGAATTTATTCGGCCAGGGTTCGAATATACTTAAAATTATTGCTTTCCTTTTTCGAAGTATCTATGAAACGTTCGAAACTAGGATCCAGTTACATTCAAATCTAGGTATTTCTGATATACTTTATCCCATCTCTAGTCGTTGGTTCTCGGGTCGGTACTTCCTTCCGAAGGCGAGGAAGAAGATGATCGATCTATTTCGAGGATGGCATGGCGAGGACAGGAATATTGATGGCCCGACGCGAGAATAGCCGGGGTCTTTTTAAGGCGTGCGCGTCGACGACGTGAAAAAATGTCATACGAGCCTGGACACGCCGCTGCGCGAGCGGGAACGTGAACGGGGGGGAGAAAGGGGCTGTCTCGATATCGATTTCGTGAGCCGCGAATCGATATCCGTGGCTCGGATAACGGACACCAGACCGCGAATCACTGACTCGGTCACGGGGCGTTCGTCACCGTCGTCGTGAAAGTCTTTCTTTTCGACGTGATACGGGATAAGATTGCGATCCCGGCGAAGTGTCTGCTCGCGTGTCGTTATCGAGACTAACCCTCCGTTGATAATTCGTGATTCAAACTAATCAAACATCCTTCGAACTTCTGACGAAATAATCAAACAGTTCGAACGATGTTCGATACGTTCAAACGAGGGAACAGTGATTGAAGAAACGTCCAAACGTGTTTGGACGTATTGCGTTTGGATAAGCGTTCAAACATGTTTGAACGTCTTGTATTTGGAAATAGCATCTAAACAGGTTTGAGCGTCTTATGTTTGGGAACAGTGTCCAAACATCTTCGAAGGTGTTATGTTTGAAAGTGTCTAAACACGTTTGGACAGTTTGTTCGCGGATCCATCTGTAGTCGTGATATTCCGAATATGAATGAATCGTTTATCTTAATCATATACGACACGCGTGATTCGATTATAATATAGTATACAGGGTGACTCATATAATTGGCATCTGCTACTGACTGATTCATTATTACGTAGAATTTCATGAATTAGGTAAACAAAGTTACACTAGCGCCGTCTCGCTCGAATCATTGGACTTCCTCATACGGTATAGATTGGGAAATACATATTTCACTCCATAAACTGAAAATAGAACATTCTTCATCCATGACACTTTTCTCGCGACAGCATATCTTTCTGACGATTTAAATCTGTCGGCTTACAAAAGTGTCACGGTAAGATATTCGAGGTTTCCTATTCGCAAGGCACCTGGTGAACAAACAAATGCTTAACTGGATCACGTTCGCACGAAAAATCAAGAGAGTCCCGGATGAACGTTTCGATTCGGCATTGTCAGCGGACACAAGGAAACCGCGTGCAATTCGGTGTACCGTATTATACGGCTGGCGTTCGATCATCGAGGCGTCAACATCCGTCCGGCTGGGATCAACGTAGGGCTTTCGAAACAGGAAATTCGTTACGCGGAAACGAGGTCCGCAATCTGAAAGGCTTTTGGAGAGATGATGGCTCAGCCGAGAAAAAAAAACACAGGCGACGAGTGTGCCGCCTGGTGGAAGAATCGGGGCGACATGGCGCCCGATCGCGACGGATCCATACCGAAAAAATAAAAAAAAAAATCGTCAACAGCGGATCCCAGGAGAAACCCAATTTCGAGGGTTGGCACACACACGCGACATTTCAAAAAAACTGTGCTGGCACACGCTTACCATCCCCCCTAAAAGTGCTCGTTTTGAGGCATTCAACTACCACCAGCCTGTACTCCCCCGTGTAAACGTGACCCGATGTCAATGGGCGCATTCATTCGCACCTGACCGCCTCCCCTGGCGCCCCGTCTATGAATAACTTGAAGGTAATTTTCTTCTCGCTGGAGAACGGCCACCGAGTGGCTCCGTTTCACTCGCTCGGACACTTCCTTGCTCGTTTTAAAAATAACGAAACAGGACTGAATGTACAATCTCTGGCCAAAAAATTAGGGCTACTCGTAATTTTCAAATTTTTCGTGGTAATCGTCTTTTTTAAATAAAAAGTAGAATAATAAAAAAAATAGGGGAAAATCATCATTGTTTATACGTACTCGGTTACAGAAATGTGAAAAATAAATATTTAGTGAATTAATTAGCGAAAAAGTGCACCACAACAAGAGCATAATTCGGATAGAAAAGCGACGAGGTCTTCCCCCCAGAACACAGAGAGTGGTTGGGAAACGCTGGGATAGAAGCGAGGCGGTGCATCGCGAGGACTGGAAAATGCATTGTTTAGGCGGCACTCACACCAACCGACCGTGGTGGGTGTGTCACGAGCATGAAATACCGGTGAAATGACTACGAAGAAACACGAACTCCGCTGCGAAAGACTGAGTAAAAGATTCTAGTAAACCAAAGATGGGCAAATTCATTACCTAGGTAATGACTTTTGAATAACGATTAAAGGATACAAATCATTAAAACGTGGCAATTAAAATTTTTATAATCAAATAATGCTTCTCGAATGAGTCAAAATTTGGCAAACAATTACACTGTTCGACAATAAGCGTCTCAGATAGATCTTTATGAGCTAAATACGAATTCACAAACCGTTTCTTTTCATCTGGTCCAGTTTTTGAAAAAATTAAATTTGAAAAAAATTGCAAATTCTCAAATTTGGAGCTGCGTTGTGATTTTACAGTAATAGTTATTTTTACACGAATTAATTCTCTGGAGTCTTGCGAACAAAATGATATATTTTATCTCATTGACTGTTCACAGCTCAGAACGATGGAGTAGATACAGCTTTTCACTATTTATTATTCGAATAAAATTGTGCCCAACTCTGTGCAACAAATCGCAGTCCAGTTGTCTATTCCATTCGTTTGATTAGTTTCTAGGTTATTTGTACCGATTTCGAGACAACGATTACCCAATTCAAGGCCCAAAACAGAGTGTCGCCCCTTCGATCGGCATACCGATGTCCGAACAAGTATAAAAACGAGTACGAAACAGACAAGGTTCAAGGATCTCGTTGAACTCATAATCCGAAGGAGCTCTCCTCGATCGTCCAGCGATAAAATTCCCGAATAAAAACTCAGCCGAGGAGTCCCCGTGGCCTCGCATTATACAGTATTCCATTAGCGTTATTATCCTTATTGCGTTATAATCGCGGAGCCTGCCAACCGAGCAGCGGAGTAGATTAATCCTCCACTCTGAAATTCTATTAAAAACGGTCGTTGGGCCCTCTGGACGGTCGCCTCGGCTCCCTAGAGGTCGACTATGCTAAATTATGTTTCCCTCGATAACAGAGATTCCTGACGGTCCCGCACGTTACCAAAGACGCTTCACGCGACATCTAACGGTCACTTGCGGAATATCCGTGCACACACATATGGGGAAACCAATAGGCGGGGTCCCTAGCGTGCGGGTAACTGCGAGATCTACATACCTACGATCCTTTTCGAACCAGGATCGAATCAACGATGTTCGATCTGACGCGTAACTTCCGGGAAAAGTATAATCAAGGCGATAATTATTGCAGCTAGAGGATTAGAATCGGTAGCGAGAAGAGTTCAGAGTGATCGCTTCGATTTGAAGGATCTGTTATTTTCTAGGGGAAAAAGCAGTGCAGGAGAAGGGCCTCCTATCAGTTGGTCTCTGGAATCAACATTCGATTTAAAATTTATTTCGGTACTTGAAATAAATTTACCAAGTCGTAGGAGGCCTTTTTCCTACGCCACATTTTCCCCTAGCGGAAGCTGAATGATTTAAGTACCGTAACAAAAATTTTCCGTAAAATCAATATCGTAGACAAGACCAACAGGCCTCTATTAACTAAATAGCATCATATATTTTCGATTCTTAATAACCTTTAAAAAAAATGAAATAACGCGTGTCTGACTACATACTGCCTTTTTCACTGTGGCAGCCCACGTGGACCCAACGAATATTCCCAGAAAAGTGGCGCCAAATTCAAACGAAGTATCCTAACCCTTACAATATCGTGAGTACACACTGCCCAAAAATCGAGGATCTACGTGTGAACGCAGCTCGCGTAAATTCTCCTAAAATCTAATAGAACAGGTCTATATACCGTCTATCGATCAAATTGACGGTAAAACCCTTACGAATCTTCCCACGCCCCAAACGGAACCGACACGACGGGCGACAAAGTGTGCCCCGAAGGAGAAGGTGTATGTACGTAAAGTGAGAATTTCGGTACTACTCGCCTGCAAATGGGTTTCTGGTCGTCACGTTCGTCCGGTTGGTTCAGGAAATTGCCGTCGTTCACCGCCGAAGACGTCGATCCCCGCGGCGACCTTGGCCCGCCCTCCGGTTCCCCGATCAGCACCTCCGTTTGCCCATTCTGGAATGGACTGCTCGCGCGTCGTTCCCCGGCTCTTCCGCCTTGGACCGGTGTCTGGAACCGATGAATCACACGGGGATTGGTCCAAACACGATTCGTCCCACTGAACAACTCCCATCCGTCGCGAATGAACCAGCGAACAAACGTGCTGTTCCTTCACATTGAACCGCCCGAGGCGACGATTCTTCCCGACGATCGAAACTTTAACACGACCGAACCGTGAATCTGCCGTAATTCCCGAGGTGACATTTTCGTTGATTTATCGTAAAACTTCGCCTGGTCGTCGCCACGGGGCCGCGGGTATTAATTACGGAGGAATGAAGTAGGCACCGCGGTAATATACCGGACAACGAATCGCGATTCCGGGAAATGTTTGCGCTTGCTTCACGCTCAAGCAATCGCGCCGACGCCGCTACGGTTTACATAAGCGGCGAAGGAGAAATCATTTTTATCGCGGAAGGTGCAAAGAGATAGACACACGGGAGCCTTACTTTCAAGGATATTAACACTTCGATGTTGGATGAAACATGTCGTTTCGAGAATAAAAGCTGAGAGCGATTTACGTAAGTACGGTAAAATTTGAATTAGTGTACCTATAGTACCAAGTTTTACCATAGTACGTTTTTCTTGCATAAGGACTAGAATGGTAAAGAACAGTAAAAAATCGCTGTTCTTATATGCAAAGATTGACAAATAAAAGTTAAGTAATAGTTGTGAAACATTTTTAGTGATGAAGGGAAATTGACGTTTTCCCAGAGGGATAATAGGAAGTCGTTCCGACTAACCAAAAGATTCGTTTCCTCGGGGCAGCTCTGCTGCTTCTCGAGCGCGTCCTTCCCGTCCTTCGAGTCCTTTCGGAGGCTCTTCGGGATCGTGCCGTTGCTGAGCTTCGCGGCGATGGCGTTCGAGCACGGCTCCCTGGGGGACAGAAACGGACGGACACACCTTAACGTGGCTAAATTTTCGGACGTTCGTGACAATAATCGGTGTTCATCTGAACTTTACTGTCGCGCTCTACTCCTGCAACTTGTTTTCAGTGACTATCATTGCAGTCGATGTAATAAGGTACGGTCTATCATACATTTTTGCCCTTTAAAATATTACAGTAAATCGTCGATAATTGTTCAAAGGTTTCTTAGCACTGACAAGATGAAAACCAGGTGTAACGCTAATGTTTTTAATGTGGTTTAGCACAGTAATAGAGCCTGGTATTCTGCAGCCAATGATACTTGTTTCAAATGCGTATGTTTATGAAACATTTAATGTTCAGTGACAAGAAGCCTTCGAACACTCATCGATGATTTACTGTCTAATCATCTTTAAAACGGTTAGATTAATCGGATGTCCAGGTAGACTGCACCTTCGGACGATTGGCGTGGCACATTCGCTTCTGACACGCCGATGGTCCCACCGGAACAAACACAACGCTGGTATGCGCGGTTGCAACGCGCGATGGGGTATCAATCACGCCAATCGCTATTCCTCGCATCCGGCCTGTAATTGCACTTCCCATCGGTTTGCACCGCGAATTTTTCGCGTTTCACCGTACGGTTTGCAAACAATAGTCGATTCCATTAGCGTGGAACGTTTTAAGACGGTCACACTCTCGCCGGTCATCGGTGACCGTCATGGCAATCAACACGCTAAAACCCTTCATTGCCCTAACTTTGACATTACGTAGATACTAGTTTTACCATTATTCAACATCATTTAAAAAAATAGTTTAATACATTGAATTTGATGAATGAATTGTGAATTAACTAAACTTTATTCATCGATTCGACATATTAAATAATGAATACAAATAAAGACTTATACTTTCGTTGAATTAATACAAAAAATTAATTTCTTAAAGTGCCAGTAATGGGGTCTCTTGTCCTATTTCCAATCAAAAAAAAAAAATAGCTCTGCAATTAATGTTCCTGGAAACGAGAGAATAATTCCTGGCCAACGGACCAGTTGAACGCTTCGTGGATAGAGGTCGTCGGGCGCGAAAAGAGCTCAAAGAACAGTCAAGAATGAAATGGCACTTACTTGTCGGCGAGCGTCACGGTAATTTGGTTGCCAGTCACATTTTTGCCCGCGCTTTCCCCGCTCGTGGACGCGGCTGCGGCGGCGGCGGACTCGTTGATCTGCACAGAACACCGAGGGCACACGAAACGATCAGAGACTGAGCAGCAGCGGCATTTGGCAAACGGTCGCGCTTGGGGACAAAGGGATGGGATCCACCACCGGCCGAGGAAAAAGACTCATGATCGATGTACTCTTTCATCGCCGGTTCCCGCGCCTTGCACCGACCGACATAACACATATGCACCGAAAAAGTAGCAAGTATAGAGAGGCAGACAGATAGAGAGGAAAATATCAGAGGAAAACGTTTTCTTTTTTTTTTTTCGAGCACAACCTGTGGAATACGTCGCCAGAGTGGACTGTTTCAGAAATCCAGCGGGACTGAAGTCGAAGGTGGTGGGTGCGAAATGTTTATTATTTTTTTAACACTAGAACTACCGACGATAAACGTGAAAAATTTTGGAAAATTTAGAATTTTAATTTCTTCACTTTTATATCGTAATAAAAGGTGCAAAAGATCTGAGAAAATGTATTGTCATAAGATATCCAATTTTAGGTCTGAAGCGCCTTTAAGCCGTCTTCAAGGCATCATTGAGCGTTATCTGCTATCCGAGATTTGATCCCGTCCCTACGTGTAAGCAGCCTCCTTGACGATCTTCCTTCCCCCGACCGACCGATCCTTGCCGTCCTCACTAAGAAATGCCATCGATTTGCTCATCAGAATGTCCGATAGATCACTGCGCACGCCGACAGAATAGGAACTAATTGTATTGAATACAATGGATAAGCGATCGACAGTTTACTTCGTCGTGAGTCTTGTCATTGTCCTTTACGAGGAACTCGAGAGTCGTTCGAATCCTCACGCGCGAATCGATCGATCGATCGAGGTTGCATCAAGTCCCCAGATAACACGTGATGCCCAATGACGCCTTGAAGACGGCTTAAAAACGCCTTAGACCTGAAATAGCCGTAAAATGGGCGTTTTTAAGGCGTCATGTGCTATTTGGAACGTTTATCAATTTTATCATTTGATAAGTGGACCTCTCATCGACAGATCAGACCTGCAAAGATGTCTTATACAGAATTGATAAAAAAAATCTTCGTGCATCCTTTGAAACTGAATAACTTCAAGGTGGTTAGTCGATCGGTTACGAGATACTGGGTGTCTCAAAAGGGCGTTTTGTAAAGTGATTTGAAACAGTTTTTTCCTCATAGAAAATATTCTCCGAGGCTTTGTTAACGAGATATCAACGGAAAACTCCGATGAATCGGTTACCAACCGATTCGCGTGTTTCCACGGGATGATTACGTAAAACGTTGTTGATCTTAAAGTGAAAGGCCAATGGAGAGGTCTTCTTCTTACGAACCGATCGAGAGACGCCTCTGGAAAAGCTAGGCTTCTAAAGCCGCGTTTACACTAGGCAACTTTTGGTCGATCGACGTGAACTCGTTCAAAGTCGCCCGTGTAAACAGGATTTGAACCAAGTCGAAGCGACTTTTAGTCGACCGTTGGTGTACTTTTGGTTGAACAACCCGATGGTTTCAACTGCAGTTGACCGTGTAAACACACCGTGAAATCGTCGTTGACGAGCGACTGAAAGATCGCTCTGAGACGGACGGAAATGTCGAAATTAGATTGGAATTCGCAGAATGTAAATACATTTACAGACAGAAGTAATACATACAAGCATTTAAATTTACAAAAAACCGGATAAATAATAAAAGAAATGGATCTAGATGGATAAACCGTTGCTAATGTGAATGACAAAATTAAATCCATACGGATAATTTACTGCCGATTATTAATTTACTCTAACTCACCAACGATGTTTTTTTTTCTGTTAATTTTCCCAATGACGCGTTAAAGATGGCTTAAAGTCGTCTTAGACCTAAAATGGACGTCTTCAAGGCGTCATATCTGAGTTATTAACCAGCTTAACAGATAAAAAAAGTCAGACGACGAAGCCTTCTATAGTGTAAACCTTTTAGTCGAGCACGATTTCAAGTCAATCGACTCGATTGGCCTATCAAAAGTTGCCTAGTGTAAACGCCGCTTAACAGATCGTCGCTGGACTTGCTTACCTCTTGGTGCAGGATCGCTTGAATATCGCGGGGCTGGATCTTCCAATGGGACGCTAGCCTCTGAAGCCTTTCTTCGGCCCGCCTGAAACCAACAAACGTGTCCTAACGTTATGAATGCTCATTGGGGACTGACTTAAGCCTGGTGTAAACAGCTAAAAATGAACGAATTTATGGGAATTTATTGCGAAGAATATATTAAACCAATCTCTTTGAAACTTTGAGAATATTTTACTATACAATTGAACTTATATTTATGTTTGTATGTAATCTATAGACTAAATAAAATCATGTTTCCTTTTAGCTGTTGCTTTTTCCGTTTAGATACGGTGTTACAATCTCTCTTGGGTAGGGACAAAAATTAACAAACGAGTGATTTTAAAGAAAGTCTTATTTTAAAAAGCTAGTATAATATATTCTAAGTATTAAAGTCTGTTTCTCGTCATTTAATAATTTTCCCAATAATTCTACAGAATTTAAAAGCTACAGACTGAAAAAGACAAACTGTTACGTTTGTCCCTGATCACCTTTATTTACCATAATATACAGAAACCTACGATCATGTAAATAGAAATGTGTCACTATCGATAAAATAAGAAACACCAGACCAGCAAATTATATTATAATATAAACAATATATTACAATGAATAGGATAATTACCTTTCGACAGCGATGACCCAAGCTTTCCGCACCCGACCAGCCTTGAAGCCGTCCAACTCTGCACATGGAACAACATCGAACTAAATTAATCGCACAGAATCGTATGCGCATAACAATCTTGTATACACAATCAGAACAATAAAAACACCCTCGAAAAACATCGATCAATCTCCTTCCCATTTCGAACCTCTGCCGTTCCCAACGGAACCGCCATTCTCCTCCTCCTCCTCCTCATCGTCTATGAACTTAATGGCGGACAAATCGAAATGTTTCGCGACGTCGTCCACGTCCCGTTCCTCGTCGTCGGTCATAAATTCGATGGATTTCGACGGATCCTCGTCCACGGACTCGTCGACGACGAACGTTTGACCGTCGATCCCCGTACGGGACGAGCAACCGCACAGGATCATCTTACGGAAGAACCTCGGCATCCTATCGCGAGGCGTCCCCAGACGTCACTGTTTATCCAAACGTTCCTTGTACCCTTCGATCGATCTCATGTCCACGGGACAGAAACGGTCGATGGATACTGTGGTCCACGGGACAGAAACGGTCGATCGATACTGTGGTCCACGGGACAGAAACGGTCGATCGATACTGTGGTCCACGGGACAGAAACGGTCGATCGATACTGTGGTCCACGGGACAGAAACGGTCGATCGATACTGTGGTCCACGGGACAGAAACGGTCGATTGATACTGTAGTACACGGGACAGAAACGGTCGATCGATACTATAGTACACGGGGCAGAAACGGTCGATCGATTCCGTGGTACACGGGACAGAAACGGTCGATCGATACTGTAGTACACGGGACAGAAACGGTCGATCGATTCCGTGGTACACGGGACAAAAACGGTCGATCGATTCCGTGGTACACGGGACAGAAACGGTCGGTCGATCTCGTGGTACACGGGACAGAAACGGTCACGTTTCGACAACAAACTGTCACGATTGAAGCTTCACGGAATGGAACGTTCTTCGGCGATCTCGCGACCAAACTTTTCGCGTAAACTATCACGATATTCCACTGTCTCAATCCCTCTAGAAATCACTGTAGAAACTGTGTCGTGCACAAAGAGAGTTACGGGGTGGTGCAGTGCACTCGGAAAAAGCTGTTGGCGAAACTCTGTCCGAAACAACGACGACAAGGAGGAGTAAGACGGTACACAAGATGTTCGCGCGCGCACGTGTCGCCGGGACCATAGAAAATAAACTCTCGAACCGGGGCCAGGAATGGATGGCACGACGACGCGCCTCCAACCAAGGGGTTTATATTTGGAACCGCTC